>NC_069503.1:635330362-635930362 GCF_027579735.1 Bombina bombina
CTTCATGTCCCTTTAAGCTGTTGTTTGACAAATTTGTATGACTGGTATGAAGAAGACCAGTGTTGGTAGAAATGTTTTTTGTAAGACCTCAGGTCATTGGACATAATATGGTACGAACAGGACTTTGTTCTTAGTTTAGCAGTTGCAGTTTGAGGTTTACTGTACTCTTTTTGTAAAAATTCAGCATCTTTTACTTGATAGTGCATTTTCATTTTGCCTAACAAACCAATGGATGGAACATATGCAAACTTGGAACAGCAAGAACACTTATGTTGTATAATTAAGTCAATTAAGCAATCAGAATGTTTACACAGCGCCTCTGTGTGCGATACAGAAGGTAGCTACAAGTCAGCTGCCTCTGCTGGTTTGATAATTTGTTTCCTTAACTTCTCTACTGTATTGATTATTATGTCAAGCTTTTCACATAATTGTAATTTACAACAAAAGCTTGTGAGATACAGCAGTCATTTAACTGCAGGGTCATTTGATATCTAATAAATTATCCTCGGTGTGAAATCCAGACAGCGATTGAAAGCTACAATAAAATACAAATGGGACAATTTCATATTGCATTTGGTAATAGCTTGGGGTATCTGTTCAACTGTTCTGTTACATTATATATTATGTCTAGCAGTGTCACACATGAAAACCGACAACACACAGGAAAACAAGCATCAACAAACTACCAGTTAGTGTCATATTTTGGTAATTTAATAGCATTAATGGGATAGAAAGTGCAAAAAAAATCAATAAAAAAAATCTGCAGTTTGCATTCATAGATAAACATCAGTAAACAATGACATTTCTTGTTTTGGTATTATCTTAAATGAAATTCAAAACCCAGGCTTTATTTTCCCAACTAAAAAAATGTTGAACCTTTTGATTCATGTGAAAAGATCTGGGGTAAGATGAAGACGTTTTTATTTTATGCACTACCTGGAGGGGGTGAGGAACGTCAAGTTTAAGTTTCCATTAGCTTCAAGGCTCCAATTGCAAGACAAGCTCTGCTTGTGTGTATTAAAATGACTGGTAATGCTGAAAGTCTGCTATTGACATGTTAATCGGGACAATAAAGTAATCTTATCATATCCAATCATCATTTGTTGTTGTCTCATTGGTCACAACGTCAACCAATTAACATTTAATATATAGCAAAGGAATTATCAAGCCAATATAACATATGCTATAGATAGATAGATTCAGAAGTAATTTGCAGATATTTGGAATAAGTTAACATCAAAAGTTGAACAGAAGATTTAGGGATAGATTCCGAGTGGTGTGCTATCATTTGCACATGAGTGATATTGGGGTTTTGTGGCCGTTTGCGTGCAAGTTAAATTCCTCCCGTATTACAAGTTGAAAGTAAATGAGAAGTTGCGAACGCGGGAGCACAATCATGATTTACGCTAGAATGATTACCACAACTTCAGAGCTCTGTTTAACTGTTACGCAAATCAAAAAAGTGTCACAGAACACATCAAAAATACAATTAAAAGTACAGTTACACTCATAATAACACTATCTAATAAGATTATTTAAAAATTGCATTAAAAAGTTACGAGGATGAGATTTAAGGTGTTGGAAAGAAAACAGACCATAAGTGCCTTTACATAGGGATCCATAAGAACACATGTATAAAAATATGTATGTATGTGTATGTCAGCTGGTGGCTGTTATTTTTTTGTTGTTGTTCAAAACGAGGCTCCTTTAAAGTCCATGGGGGAATACGATCCTACACTCACAACTTTGCAAAGTCTTTTTTTACACGTGAGGATGCGACCGCGAGAGTGCAAAAGTTTTACTTGCCACTTGTAATACGCGGGCAACTGGACGCACAATGGTTAAAAAAAAGTTGAGCGGGATAAAGCACTCGCTCCACTTGTAATCTAGCTCTTAATGTTTATAAGAAGGAATGGTATATGAAACACACTTTCAAATTAAGCAATGAGTAGATTACACAGGAATTTAGTCAGTGGCAAATATATTGTATTATGGTGGGGGAAAAAATCTGAAAATTGGAAATAATTGCATGTTAAGTAAGTTTAGTTTGGTCTTTAAATTTGGAAAGAATTCAATAAACAGGTTTGCATTTACATTGACAAAATAAACATTATCCAACAAGCTGGCCATCATATTATTGATTTATATCAATATTTATTGCATTTTTTTTATTTACAGATGTAGCAAGATGTAGGTTGCATGTTTCATCCTCTCACTCAATCAGTGTCATATATAAAGACAGCTATGCCTCAAAAGGATGCCAAGCTCAGCAAATTAAATTAATTCTAGCTGCTACATGGCAGGTGAGTTTATATAATTTGTATTATCCATTATACAGATACACTGAAATTATTGTCTTGGGTTATAGTTTCTTCAAACAATTTTGGTTTC
Source organism: Bombina bombina (assembly GCF_027579735.1). Classification (NCBI taxonomy): domain Eukaryota; kingdom Metazoa; phylum Chordata; class Amphibia; order Anura; family Bombinatoridae; genus Bombina; species Bombina bombina. Next base: position 635,332,754 of record NC_069503.1, read on the forward strand.
ATTTGTTCTGAGGTTATTTTGTAAATATTTTAAATGTACATTTTCAGTAAGAAATACTTTGTTGCGTTCAATATATTAACCATAAATATTCTAGGAATATTTTAACTTTCTTTTGCTTGTGTTCTTGTATTTACTATTTTCCATTCCAAAAAAGCTGAATTAAGGAGAAAACCAATATTGGTTGTCTCAGATGATAAATATGTATCCTTGTTTGGTTAAGTCAAGCAAAACGTGGTTAATTCAAGATAAAAATGAATCATTTTATGCATAAAAAGGAACAGATGGGGAAGCTGATTCAAAAAAATATAACAAGATGATATTTTGAAAATATTTAGCTATATTGCTTTATTAGAAATCAGCCCATCTGCTTATTAACCAAATCAAACAATTTTTAATAGCGACACAAATGTTTGCAAAAGACAAAGCCAAAACTAAACCACTATACATTAAATAAGATGCAGTAGGAAGTTAAGTTTGGAATTTCCACTAAATGAGGACATATGCCATGAAATATCTGAATTTTGCATGTGTAAAAAATATACTGCTGTGTAGATACAAGGATGTGTGTCCCTTATACACTTCTATTATCAAATTTGTTTAATTCTCAGGGTATTCTTTGTTGAAGAGCATACATAGGTAGGTACTGTACATATGTCTGGAGCACTGCTGTCATCTTGCAAATGTTGTTAAATGTATTATAAGCTACTGTCATAAAGTGCTTCAAAGACACACAAGATAAATTATATCTGTACATGTTCTACTATTTTCTGTGAATCCATAGAATGCACATGCCCCATTTTTCAGTAGATTACTGGGATACTTATTTCCCCCTAGTTTGCTTCCAGAATTAAATTATAATAGTTTGTAATTTAAAAACAAATGCCAGATTGCTATTATATAGACAGGGACACCCTACAACCCAATTTCATTCATGACTCAGTCTCACATTGTGAGAATGATTATCTATAGTGAGATCTGGAGAAGACACTCAAGACAGTGAGCCAATTTATCAATGTCTGGCGGACATGATACGCTGTAGCGCATTATGTCCGCCAGACATCCCTGAATACGGACAGCATACGCTGTCGGCATTTAACATTGCACAAGCAGTTCTGGTAAACTGCTTGTGCAATGCCGCCCCCTGCAGATTTGCGGTAAATCAAACAGATTGTATTCAATCAGGCGGATTGATGTCCGCAGCCTCAGAGGCAGCGGACGAGTTAAGGAGCAGGAGTATTTGGCCCCATTTGGGCCATGATAAATCGGCCCCAGTGTGACTAGACATTAGAAACAATTTAATGCAGGGCTACTAAACGGTACTTGGTCTAGGAAAAAAATACATTGCTACCTTAAAGTGATGATAAACAACATATAAAAATACGTCTGTTGCTTTAAGCATACTTGTTTAACCCTAACCGCATATTTATTTATTTTAAAGGTATTTTAATAGAAAATACATGTAAAAAACACTGACTGCACAAACGCTGTTTAATCTTCCCTCCGCCCCCTTATCCTTTGAGCTCTCCCACCCCACCCCCTCTATCTATGTCATAGTTTTTGATCGCTCCAGTAGAGATAGACAAGTTAGCGCAACACAACGCATGCACACAAGAGGCAGCTAATGCTATTTATTACAGCCAGCCAGTTTGACACACTGCTCATTGGATAAAGGTGGACTATGTCAATAAAAAAAAATTGATTGCGGATAAAGGACGTCTAGTATATTTCACTGGCAGCTATGTAAAATACTAAATTACGACAGCTTGCAGGTAGTATTTAGGCAACATAAAAGCGCTACGATATATTGTTTATTAGCCGTATTGACTTTTGGGGATAAATACTGCATTTGACTTTACCATCACTTTAAATGTATAGCTCAGAGGAAAAATAGAGGCGGTACTTCTGCATCACCCATTCATTACCGTGAATTTTTAACAATATCTTGAAACATATATATATATATATATATATATATATTATAAATGTTGCTTTATTTTTGGTAATTTTAAGGTCTTTATCTGCAGCTATATATGTATACTATGTTCTAAAATTATGCAATTGAGTAACACTCATTTGGTATAGCAGAACTGCCCTAAATTCTCAAAATTGACCGCCACAACTATATATATTCTTAAAGTAGACAACCAAAGTATTGATCTAGGCCCATTTTGGTGTATTTCATGAAACTATTTGGCCATCAGATGTATTCAAAATATGATCATATAAAAAACACAACTTGTGTAACCATAAGACAAATAGTTTTAAAAGCTTTCTTGGGATCCCCTTTGTTCAGAAATAGCAGGCATGCATGACTTTGCCATTGGTTTTGGTAATTACAAGGCAGCTAATTGCAGCTGCACACCCCTCTTCTGAAAGAGGATTTTAGAACTGTTATGGCAATGGGTCTAGGGCCCATTAGGTGTGGTATAACTTCCCAATCTCTCTAAATTGCCCCTCCCTCCGTACTATATATATTTTTAAAGTATATAACGCAAGGTATTGATCTAGACTCAATTTAGTATATTTCATGACAGCATTTGGACATCAAAGTTAAAAAATTAACGTTTTCACTAACTTATGGTTTCTCACTGATATTATATACTCACAACGGTCATAAGACAAAAGCTTGCGAAAGCTTTTGTAGGATCTCCTCTGTTCAGAATGGCAGGCATTCATGGGTTTACAAGGGACCATTTGGAATGGCATAACAGTAGGAATTCTCAATATTGACACCCAGCCAAAAAAATAATAATATATATATATATATATATATATATATATGTGTGTGTGTACTACAGACATTGCTACAGCTGTTTATAGGCCACTATACCCATCCCTCCATCACTGTGCGCAGATGGATAAATGAGAGGAGTTGACAGACCTTCTGTACCGGTTGGTGGATAAAGAGCTTGATTCATTGCAGGATTCATTGCAGCTACAGGATTAAAATAGAGGATACTAAGAGAATTACCCCTGATTATCACTATGGATTGATAACACCACATTCCAAGAGGGGTTAAAGATCACTCTCACCACTACAATGATCTTCTACACTGCAGGTATATATATATATATATATATATATATATATATATATATAAAGGGCAATAGGTCCAGCACCAGTCAGCAGTTCATAATAGATAACAGAGTGCACGTCAGCCAGAGAGTCCTGCTCACCTCCAATATATAAATCCAAAAGGAAAAAATCAAATGGCGCCAGCACTGTTTCATAAAAGTAGAAAAAAACTTTATTGGGGTGTCATCATGAAGGAACAGCAACGTTTCGGGTAACACAGACCCTTAATCATGCTCATTTAAGACTTTAAGATATGTTCGGGCAAAGGGTTAATGGCTTCTTTGTTATAGTATTATGTTTTTTTAAGACCTTTATTATAAAATTAAATACAAAATGGGGTTTTCACTAAAAGTATTTGCAAACAGCATAGAACTCTAAATGGGATTTTTGACCAGTATTTAAAAATGGTGTGGTCAATTTCAAAACAGTCTTTGAGGCACAGACCAGGTTTTAAAGGGCATCCAATACTGTGATAACAGGAATCTGTTCCCCCTCTCCTTTTGTTACAGACTCTACAGTGTATCTGGGACCATCTTATTTGCTGAAGGGGAAGAGACCTGGGAAAATGTCTGCCATGGAACTTACAAAGTCCTCACAATGTAAATTTTGGGGAGTTTCTACATTTTTAAAGCAAAGTTTAGTTAAAGGGACAGTCAAGTCCAAAAAAAACTTTCATGATTTAAATAGGGAATGTAATTTTAAACAACTTCCCAATTTAAACCTAGGTGCATATGCTAATTTCTTAGACATTGAAGACTGCCTCTAATCTGAATGCATTGTGACCACTGGAGGACATTAGTTCATGTGTTTCATATAGATAACATTGAGCTCATGCACGTGAAGTGACCTAGGAGTAAGTACTGATTGGCTAAAATGCAAGTCTGTCAAAAGAACTGAAATAAGGGCACAGTTTGCCGAAGCTTAGATACAAGGTAAAACGTGTATTATTATAACTGTGTTGGTTGTGCAAAACTAGGGAATGGGTAATAAAGGTATTATCTTTCGTTTTAAACAACAATAATTCTGGTGTTGACTGTCCCTTTAAGACTTCTAACTGATAGAAATAAGAGCTTGTTAGAGGATGCAGCCGATTTGTACAGTACTAATAAATTAAAAAGTGCACTTTGAATCAAATGGACTGTGAGTTTTATTTTGTACTAAATTCTGGTTTTCCTTGCAGCAAAGTATGACGTATTTATTTGGTCTGAAAGGTTTACTCAACCCATGTACTCATTATAATCTATCATGGAAACAGTTTGTTGCTGCCTGGACTGTTCACCTCTTGTAGGAACTTTCCTGACACCTTTATTGTGTATTGATAACATATACACATCTTTTTTTGTCACTAAACTTTACTGCTTTGTAAAGCTACTTCCCCACCCTTTAGCTGGGGAATTATTTAATGTTTTTCTTAGTGTTCCACAGGCCAGAGTGTCACAGCAGTATAATATTTATAAAAGTTGGATGCTGGTGTAATAGTTGTCAACATACAGATGGTACCCATAGCCTAATAAAGGCTGTACAAGGTCCTAGACTATTTTCTCACTTACACTTAGATGACGTGGACAGCCAGGTGGATCCACTTTACAATCTTTCCCTTCATAAATCCTGAAATTTTAGATGTATCCTGTGACATTCTCACACATTTTATAAAATGTAATGCTTTAATGTGCTCTTTTAGAGGGGATATATAGTTAAAAAAATAGGGGGGGGGGGGCTAGCACTAGCATCCGATGCGGCAGGGCGCAGCTTAATGAAGCTCCTGAATTTATCTTAAAAACTTAATAATTATGAGGATAGTTGCCATAAAGATAATATATATGTAAGCAGAAAACCTTCACACAGTACCGGCAACATATAGGAGCTGATGATTGGACTGCGCCCTTTGTCGATGTTTGTCAAAGAAGTCGCAAGGCGGAATACCATGCAGAATACAATCTCCCTGTATGGACTTACCATGTGTGCCTGATGGTTCCTGTGTCCTGTGTCTCAAGCTGCTGTGCTGTTTTCCCCTCAGAAAACTGAGTTAAGGAGTCCTGCGATACTCTCTATGCTAAGTGAACCTCAACTGACCTTTATACACACATTGAGATCAGCTTTTGGCTGTTCCTGTGGTGACAGTTCTATAGTACCCTTACCAACTGAAACTGTTGAAGTGTAGAGCGGAGGTGGTGAGGCTCAGGGGCCACAGCTTTTGTCACCAGCCGCACTCACAGCCACAATCCCATCGAGGGGAAGCAGTGGGCCCTCATGGGATCTTAAGCAGGTACTAAGATCATCTCTCTCCAATAGGTTAGTTTCTGCCCAGACAGTGGCTCAGGCTTTCAAAATTGGTGCAGGAGAACCACTAAATACTTCAAGCATCACTGATCATATAACATCCATGAGGCCTATACTGCATGACATTTGTGGCATTGAGTTACTAATGTCTCTGAAAGAGATGCCTAAAAGAAGGGTGAAAAGGGAACAGCAGACACTATTCTTCACTAGACTTCAGATGTGCAGTGTAACATCATGTGGTAAAATGGAAGAATATTGGTGGGGGGGGTAAAGACATCTACCCTTCGGGGCTGACTTGGCTCCCCTCCAAGCCAAAGGAATAGTCCTCCGGCCAGGGATCCTGCCGGGTATCATCTTGCAATGCTGGTGGCATGAGATCTGGATTGTCAACAGAGGCACTCCAACCCAGCTCATGCCTGGGAGCATACTCTTGCTGGACTCTCTGGACCGGTGGTTGAGGTGGAGATATTCTTTGTGGCGGTGGTGGAGGTGGATGCATGGGCGTTTGCACCCTGGTGACTGGAGGTTCTGTGGAGGAGTCAAATGATGAGAGGGATTAGTACAGTCAGATATATATCCATGTGGGCATACAATGTACATGCTAGGGCCTATACACATTCTCATGTCAAACTCTATAACATGCATGTGCACATTGAGATTTGTGATATGAGGGTTTTTAATATGCAAAGTATACATGTATGTGTTTCATACAATAGTTCTGTGTACATGTCAGTGATGGAGAAAATGTGTTCTTTAAGTGACACTATGGTTGTGATTACTATAGTGTCCATTTACTGAAAACTCTACATGTGGCTTGTAGCCTGTGTTACTCTGAGACATGTTAGTATTTCACTATTCCACCTCATATCATGAATTTCAATGTGTTAAGTAGCATTAAATGGACATTAAACCCATTTTTATTCTTTCATGATTCAGCTAGAGCATGCAGTTTTAAACAACTTTGCAATTTACTTCCATTACCTAATTTGCTTCATTCTATTGATATTCTTAGCTGAAAAGCATATCTAGATAGGCTCAGAAGCTGCTGATTGGTGGCTGCACATCAATGCCTCATGTGAGTGGCTCACCCATGTGCATTGATATTTAATAAACAAAGAATAACAAAATAATGAAGCAAATTAGATAATAGAAGTAAATTGGGATGATGTTTAAAACTGTATTCTTTATCTGAATAATGAAATAAAAAGATTTGGTTTAATGTCCCTTTAATGTGAAATCTAATTGTAGATGTTTTTATTAGTAGGCCAAATACCATGCTCCTCATTGTGTACATGAATGTGTGACATTATAGGATGTTATATCTCAAATATATATAATACTGGTGTGTGGGATGTTACTCACCAGCATGCTGTGCTGATGTTGCAATCCCTGAGTCACGAGCCCCTGGAAGTCCACGGACTGCTGTGATGCTCAGGGACCTACGAATGAGCTCCTGCCACTCGTTATATTCTGCCTCCTGGTGAGGCCCACCTCCTGTTGCCCTCTGGGACATTGCTTCTTGGCCCATCTTCTCCTTGACTCTCCTCTTGCAATCGTTCCACCTTTTCTTTAGGCCATCCACAGTCCTCCTCAGCTGGGACACACCATTAACTGACTGCTCCACCTTCAGCCAGGCATCTTTACACCTACGGGCAACTCATTTGCCCTTCTCTTGGCCAAAGAGGGCGGTATGGTTCTCCAGGACGGCCTGGACTAGAGTGAGGTTTTCAGCAAAGGAGAAGTTGGGGCACCTCATACGCTCCTTGTCCTGGGCTGCCTGGCTCCCTCCCTGGGATGTCCCTGGTGTTGGTTCCTCCCTATCCTCTCCCTCCTCCCCCCTTCTATCCCCATGTGCACCCTCTATCCCTCTTCTACTGAGTGTGCCTGGCCTTGGGGCAACCCCACTCCCAGTCTCCCTTCTAAGTCTCCCTCTCCCCACTCCACTGACTCCCTGACAGGGACCCTGCTGCTCTTCCTGACCATAATCCTCTCCCTGCAACTCCCCTTCCCTCCTCCCCCCGCCCTAGCTCTCCCTGACATCCTCACACTACACACACTCACTCCCACTTCAATCACACACAATCACAACCAAACACTCAGCCTTTCACACTGTAAAGATAAATAAAATGTGTAAATGTGTAAAAATGTTGTGTATTTTGTATATGTGTGTCTGCAAAATGTGTGCAATATGTAAAAAAGTGACAGTAATGTACAAGCTTAACAAATCCACCAAATCCGACCTAACTAAATATATGCAATGCGCCTCTCTCTCTACTCTAACCACTTTCTCTTACTCACTGTAGTGTGCTGTAGCTCCAAGAACCAACCAAACACACTAAAGAAAATGCCGGCTGCGCAGGGGTTTAAGTATGATTTTTGAATGGCGTAATTACATGGCGCATCTTTTAGAACTGGCGGTTAGTTTTTACGATTCGTTGCCTAATTTGCATAAAACTACACTTTATTGAGACTTTACGTGAACAAAATGCTGGCGTAAGTACTTGCGACGACTAAAATGTGTATTTGCGCACATTTTAGCTGATCGCCAGTTTTTCATACTTACGCCAGTTTAGCATCTGACGGCGCAGTATATTGGATAGCTCGAGTTGCGAGGTGAAATTATGGGCGGCGCGGGTTCCCTCAATTGCGCCGAGAACTACGCCGTATATCGGATCGCGCCCCAAGAGTACAAAGCAAAATTGGTGATAAAAGTAAATTGGAAAGTTGTTTAAAATGACATGCCCTATTTGAATAATGATTTTTTTTTTTGGACTTGACTGTCCCTTTAATGTTTATGACTATTCAGCTACTACTGCACTTTGATATGCTCTTGTTGACTGCCTGATTTGTATGCTTTGTATGCTTTTGAGAGATCTGGTGTGTGTTTTTTTAGTTGTTTTTTTTTTTTTTTTTAAATCTTGCTCACTATTTAAACATAGAAATTGACGGCAGATAAGAGCCATAGGCCCAGCAAGTCTGCCCGATATTACCTAACAGTATAAACTTATCTAGTTTGTAGGATAGCCTTATGCTTGTCCCATGCATTTTTAAAGTCCCCCACAGTGTTTGTTGCTACTACCTCTCGAGGAAGTTTATTCCATAAATCAATCACTCTTTCTGTAAAGTAGTGCTTCCTCAAATTACTCCTGAAACAGACATACTTTCCCCTGAAGCCCTTTGCTGATATCACTGATTTTAATCAATAGGTCAGCTCTAATAATCCAGTATATTCTAATGGATGTCGGCTGCAGGCAGCCAGGGGCAGCAAGATAATCCTTTTCACTCTATCCTAAATTTGTGGGATCTAACCTTTACTTAAAGGGACAGTCTACCATAGAATTATTATTGTTTTAAAAGATAGATAATCCCCAGTTTTGCATAACCAACACAGTTATATTAATACTAGTCCTAAAGCCCGTTCACACGGGCCATTTTGTGCAGGGTACAGCAGTCCCAACCCTTGCGCTCTCTCCCTGCCCCTCTCATTTGCTCTCTCTCCCCCCTCTCTTTTGCGCTTTCTCTCCCCCTCTCTTTTAAGATCTCTCTCCCCCCTCTCTTTTGCGCTCTCTCTTCCCCCTCTTTTGCGCTCTCTCTCCCCCCCTCTTTTGCGCTCTCTCCCCTCTCTTTTGAGCTCTCTCTCTCCCCCTCTCTTTTGAGCTCTCTCTCTCCCCTCTCTTTTGAGCTCTCTCTCTCCCCCCTCTTTTGCGCTCTCTCTCTCTCCCCCCCTCTTTTGCGCTCTCTCCCCTCTATCTCTCTCCCCTCTATCTCCCCCCCTCTCTCTCTTCTCTCTCCCCCCTCTCTCTCTCCCCCCTCTCTCTCTCCCCCCTCTCTCTCCCCCTCTCTCTCCTCTCTATCTCCCCCCTCTCTCTTTTCTCCCCTCTCTCTCTCCCCTCTCTCTCTCCCCTCTCTCTCTCCCTCTCTATCTCCCCCCTCTCTCTCTCTCTCTCTCACTCCCCCTCCCCTCTCTCTCTCCCCTCCCCTCTCTCTCTCCCCTCTCTCCCCATCTCTTTTGCGCTCTCTCCCCCCTCTCTCTCTCTCCCTCCCCCTCTCTCTCCCTCCCTCTCACTCCCCCTCCCTCCCCTCTCACTCCCTCTCTCTCCCTCCCCCTCTCTCTCTCCCTCCCCCTCCCTCCCCCCTCTCTCTCTCCTCCTCCCACCTCTCTCTCCTCCCTCTCTCTCTCTCCTCCCTCTCTTTCTCTTCCCCCCCCTCTCTTTTGATCTCTCTGTCCCCTTTCTTTTGCTCTCCCTCCCCCTCTCTTTTGCTGTCTCTCCCCCTCTCTTTTGCTCCCTCTCTTGTGCTCCCTTTATCTCCCCTCTTGATCTCTCTCTCTCTCTTGATCTCTCTCTCTCTCACCTTTCTTATCTTTTCCCTACCCCCTCTCTCCCCTCTTTTGAGCTGTTTTGAGCTCTCACTGCACAGCCTTTCACGGGCCGCCTGGTCCCGCCCCTTCACGCTTGGCCACGCCCCCTCACGGCCCTCGCGCTCGGCCATGCCCCCTTCACGCTCGGCCACGCTCCCAGCCACACTCTGTTCTGCTCGCACTGCAGAGCAGAGACTTAGGACTCTCAAAGGCCAGGTGTGTTTGTCCTCGCTGTGCTGTCTACTGCGCATGACAGCTTCGGACAAACACACTTGGCCTTTTTATTATAGGATAGTTTTTACCTCTGTGATTACCTTGTATCTAGGAACCTTCTTCCAGCGCCCTGATCACATGACTGTGACTGTTTATTATCTATTGTCTTAAATTTAGCATTGTTTTGTGCTAAATTTTAAATAACCCCCTGTGCCTGAACACAGTGTTATCTGTATGGCCCACATGTACTTTCTGTCTCTTTGTGATGAAAAGAGATTTAAAAAGCATGTGATAAGAGGCAGCCTCAAAGGCTTAGAAATTAGCATATGAGCCTACCTATGTTTAGTCTAAACTAAGAATACCAAGAGAAAAAAACAAATTTGATGATAAAAGTAAATTTGAAAGTTGAAAAATGGAAAGTCCTATCTGAATAATGAAAGTTTAATTTATACTAGACTGTCCCTTTAAGAGCTAAGAATGTTAATTCTCTTTATATTAGGCTGACTTTTATTCACTGCCCTCATAATAGCCTCCACATCTATAAATGAAGACATATAGAGGTTAATATTATCTCCTGGGTTCTCATAGTACAGTCCTTGTTACTCTGCTTTTCTCCATTAGAATGTCCCCACCACCCTTGAAAATCTGAATGGGAAATCTCTAAGCTTGTCCAGTTATATAGGACTGCTATTTTTAAATAAAACTGTTGAATACACCTCAGTATGTGACAATAACCCTACTATTATTTCATTTAACTCCCAAGATGGAAAGCATATTCAATTCTGGGTAGATAGATTGGTTCCAACATTTTCTATTATATCTATCCATCAGTATCTTCATCCACTTATAAGGGCCCAAACCCCCACCAAATTAAAGTACTCTGGAATCTGCAGATTTTTTCCAGAGACTTTCTACACAGTTTCTCTCGCAAACACCACTAACAATTATACTCTTACTTCTATTATTTCAAGCTTGTGAGTGACCCTTTATATATTTCTTTACTGCTAGATAATATACCCTTATTTCATAAATACATTTTGTAGAGTCCAAACGTGGACATCTCTTTTTTTCAGCTGGGGTAAATACTTCTCTTATATCATTTACATGTTTTCTAGAAGTTGATGGTTTAATTACAAGTTAATTTAAGCTACTAAAAATATGAATTTACATCATAGTGGATGTTGTAAAACTATCAAAATGTGTTTCTTCTTTAGATATTAGCTCTTTTGCAATTTGAGAGGTCCAAGATGGACCATTTTTTCCCTTTATTTTATCAATAAGTAGCTAACAATATCAATATATGTTTTAAAGTTTTATTGATGTTCACTTATTTTAGTTTTGTAAAAAAAAGAGAGGGGGTAAGAAGGACAAGAGGGGGCTTAACAGCACTATTTCCTAACGTAATGTCTAAGTTGGCTGACTGTGTTAATCAGCTCTGCTATGTAAGAGGTAACTATAAGTTAAAAATAAACTTTAATAATAATCTTTAAAAGAGAGTGGAAAGACTTTCACCAAAAAACCCACTTCAAACACTAAAAAATGACAAGAAACACTGTTGGTTACTCCTTTGTATTGAAGGGCCGATAACTGGAAGCGTCGGCTTCAGGTGCCAAGAATAACTTACACAGTGGTCTAATCAAATAAAGTTAGAACAAACAAATGCGTTTCAGCCGATGCACGGGCCTTTTTCAATGTGTAGATAAATTTGACGAACCGAATTCAGAATATTTCAGCCTTTTAAACTCACTGTTCAGCTAATTAGCCAATAGTGTTCATAACAAGGGGGCGTGGCTACTATCGCTATTTGTGGATTGGATCCAAGCATTATCATCACATGTAACCAATCGTTAAGTATTTCATGACCTTGTACTCAAAATTGGTTATTATCTCGTGTGGGGGCGTGAACTGAGACAGCATGCGTGGTAATAGGTGCCGATTCGGCTAGCGTAGTAAACTGGGAGGTTTGAATATTCTGCAATACTGGGACATGAGTTGCACTTATAATAATCACTCCATTATGTAGATATTTATTAATATCCCTAATAAAACACTGTATCTAGATCTGATTTAGTAAATTTAAACAAAGTGTAGGTACTTATAACAAAAATGAAATGCTTGCATATTCGTATGACCAGCACTTTAACTTTTATCACAGATCAAATATTATTAGGGTCCGGTTTCATAGCTAAAATTAGTCAACATATGGTGATTGTCATATGGGTCAATATTAAATGTTCCATAATAAGGTGGGAAATATAATTGTGTTAGCTGTGATTGTTAGTCATTAAACGGGTAAGGGGTGATACGCTCACTGAGGATGCAAAATTTGCGCCCAGTATACCATTCCTTTTTCTCTACCCTATAACGTATATCACATACACTCTGTTGCCCACCATTTTAAATGCACTACATGTATTTCCTATATTTAGTTTGAGTAGATGTTAGGCAAAAACACTAACACTGCTAGATATTAAAACATGTTTGAATATTCTATTTATAATAAATGCACAGTGTTGTATATGTGTGCTATTTGCTACTTCACATCAATATAGACACGCCTCAGTCTGAGTTACCACAAGCTATAGCCCCTTTGTACAGAGATGTTTTTTTAGCATTTCTGTCAAAGTGACTAGTAGTTAAACAGTTATTAAGATTGTTTGCTCTCCTAAAGTAAATAATGGTTTGTCTGGGATAATAGATTGTAGCTGTTCATCGGCTTTCAGGATGTGCCAGTGTCTTTTTAGTATGTTTGAGACTTGCTCACTCTGGGCAGAAAAAATTGATATAAATCTAAGGGGATTAGTGTTATTCAGTTGTTTAGGAATTTGTAGTTCTTGTCTTTTTTATTCATAGCGATGTGGTATGCTCTGGCAAGGGACTTTCTGGAGTAAGCTCTCAGAAGAAGCCTCTCTCTCAAGTCATGTGCTGCTTACTGAAAAGATTCCAAGTGGTATTATTTCTTCTTATTTTAAGGTATTCCCCACGGGAAGACCTTTTATAGTTGAGGGGTGGTGATAACTACTGGCACATAAGATATTGTTTGTAGCCATAGGTTTTCTATATGTGTCAGTCTTTAGATGGTTATCAACTCTTTTAATTACCAAGTCAAGGAATTCTATTTCTCTTCATTAATTGCCATGGTTATGTATAGACCAAAAGGATTAATATTAAGCAGTCTGACAAAATCTTGCAGAAGTTCTATAGGCCCATACCAAACAAAAAAAGATACCATCTATATATCTGGACCAATGGGATATGTGTTTAGTATAGGGTTCTAATGTTTCATGGAACACAATAGTTTCTTACCACCAGCCCAGATATATATTTGCGTATGTCAGGGGGAAAATGATGTCCCCATTGCTGTTCCACACATTTGTAGGTAAAATCTACCATCAAATACAAAATAATTATGACTTAGAACAAATTCAAGAAATTTACCAGGAATTCTTTAGTTTCATTTTGAAAGGTATCATTTCTCTGTAGATAGTGTAAGACTGCCTTGCACCCCCATTGTTGGTCAATACTAGTGTATAGTGATTCTACGTTACATGTTACTAATAGAGATTCTGAGGTTAATGTAATTTTATCTATTTTGTAGAATATGTGCATGGGATCTTTTGTGTTGGACGGAAGTGAATCAACTATATACGTGGTCTAGCGTCAATATATTTACTTGCTTTCTTTGTCAGAGACCCAATGCCAGAGACAATGGGCCTCCCTGGTGGGCAGGACAGGTTTTTGTGTATTTTGGGCAGCAAATAAAGGGTCGCCACTTTCGGTTGTTTCACTTCCAGAAATTTAAGATCTTTCTGGTCATAAGACCTTCGGCAAAGGCAGAGTCTACTAATTTATTGTACTGCTCCAAAATAGTTTATGTAGGGTTACTAAAGAGACATTTGTAATTCTTACTGTTACTTATCTGTTTTTTTGGCTTCCTTACATACATAGATGTGGGTCAAATGACAATGTTACCAATCTTATCACTTTGTTTTATCTGAATGTCTGTCCATTGTGTTAATTCCTTGAGAGCTTGTTTCTCTCCTTTTGATACATGATTTCCCAGTTCTTCTTTACCTTTAGTTATGGATAATACGCTTTACATACCAAATCTAAAAAGGTTATAGTGTTATGAGATGTACTATTGGGAGGTACAAAGTGGGATTTAGTTTTCAAAACATTGCGCCAGCTAGTATCATGGGTCTCTATTTTTTCCCCACTTGCTTCTTCCAACAGAGTAATCAGATCATTGAATGCTGCAATATCAGCATTGTCTATCGTACCGATCTCTGTATTAGTTGAAAAATATTTTTTGAGCAGCACTTTGCATGCAAAAAGATGGACATCCTTAATTACTTCAAATTTGTCAAGGGTTGGGGTGGGGACAAACGAAATACCTTTCTTAAGGACAGAAATGTGTGTGTCGGTTAATGTTTTGTCTGATAGATTAATTATATTTAATTCTGTGTGATCTTTTTTGTGTGTGTTGGGGTTTCTGATGGAATTGGACTTGTCCTTCTTCTTGGCCTGTTTACCCCTTCCTCTCCGGGTTCTCCACCTAAAGGGACATTACCATTGTTATAATGGGGTTTAATCCTATTTCTTAAAATAGGTGTGTTCTTATCTCTTCATCTGAATTGTCTACATCTGTGGTTTCACAGTCTCTATCCGATATATCAGAATCAATACCTGCTGTTCGATTCTGACCCCACAGACTGCTCCATTCGCATAATGCTAGGTCTCTGTCAATTTTTTCTCTCTTTTTTATCAGAGATAAACTAGGCAAATCCTTAACCTCTACTTTAATTTTAGAGTATGATTTCTGAAAATCTTCTTTTAATTCATTGTTTTAATTCACCACTTAATTTGGAGATTTCTTTAAGTTATCTCGGTTAATTTCTCCAATTCATGTTCTACTAGAATCCCATTTAGCTTAATAAGCATTCAATGAGGGCCCCTTCTCATTTTAATTTCAGTTCTGGCTTATAATCTTGAAAGGATGGGAACAACTTGAGGCATAGGCCCTAGGTATTACATTGTTCTCTGTGTAAAAATTATACATGCCTATATTCCATTGTCTCTTTATCTGCTTTTTCCTTATATTTTTTTCCTTATAATTCTTTATATCTTCAGACCACTTTAACATTTCTGCCCCTAAGTCAAAGTTCGCCATTGTAAATACATTTTTACGTGCTCAAATATCAGAGAAATGTGGGTTTAGACCCACAAGCAATAAAGTTACACAAAAAAGAGAAAAATATTGGCACTGTGATCTAGTAATAAAGGAAATAATGAGGTTTCAGGATTAACCCTAGAAAGCTTGGTGCTGCCCCTTAGAAATTGACTATGCAAAAAAGGGAGGGGGGGGAGGACAAGAGGGGGCTTTTCAGCACTCTTTCCTAACGTAATGTCTAAGTTAGCTGACTGTAATAATCAGCTCTGCTATGTAAGAGGTAACTATAAGTTATTACTATTACAATGGCGACCTTTGACTTAGGGGCAGAAAAGTGGTCCGAAGATATAAAGAATTTAACTGTTGATCTAAAATATAAAAGCACAAAGGAGAATGAAGAAGTTGGGGAATGGCTTTTGAGAAAAGTCTCAAAAAGATAAGGAAAAAACAGATTAAGAGACACTGGAATGTAGGCATGTATAATTTTTACACAGAGAACAATGTAACACCAAGGGGCTTATGCCTCAAATTGTTCCCATCCGTTCAAGATTATAAAATTAAAATGGGAAGGGGCCCTCACTGAATGCTCATTTAAGCTAATTGGGTTTCTAATAGAACACGAATTGGAGAAATTAACCAAGATAACTAAAGAAATCTCCAAATTAAGTGGTGAATTAAAACAATATGAATTAAAAGAAGATTTTCAGAAATCATACTCTAAAATTAAAGTAGAGGTTAAGGGATTTGCCTAGTTTATCTCTGATAAAAAAGAGAGAAAAAATTGACAGAGACCTAGCCGATTATGCGAATGGAGCAGTCTGTGGGGTCAGAATCGAACAGCAGGTATTGATTCTGATATATCGGATAGAGACTGTGAAACCACAGATGTAGACAATTCAGATGAAGAGATAAGACACACACCTATTTTAAGAAATAGGATTAAACCCCATTATAACAATGGTAATGTCCCTTTAGGTGGAGAACCCGGAGAGGAAGGGGTAAACAGGCCAAGAAGAAGGAGACAAGTCCAATTCCATCAGAAACCCCAACACACACAAAAAAAGATCACACAGAATTAAATATAATTAATCTATCAGACAAAACATTAACCGACACACACATTTCTGTCCTTAAGAAAGGTATTTCGTTTGTCCCCACCCCAACCCTTGACAAATTTGAAGTAATTAAGGATGTCCATCTTTTTGCATGCAAAGTGCTGCTCAAAAAATATTTTTCAACTAATACAGAGATCGGTACGATAGACAATGCTGATATTGCAGCATTCAATGATCTGATTACTCTGTTGGAAGAAGCAAGTGGGGAAAAAATAGAGACCCATGATACTAGCTGGCGCAATGTTTTGAAAACTAAATCCCACTTTGTACCTCCCAATAGTACATCTCATAACACTATAACCTTTTTAGATTTGGTATGTAAAGACGTATTATCCATAACTAAAGGTAAAGAAGAACTGGGAAATCATGTATCAAAAGGAGAGAAACAAGCTCTCAAGGAATTAACACAATGGACAGACATTCAGATAAAACAAAGTGATAAGATTGGTAACATTGTCATTTGACCCACATCTATGTATGTAGAGGAAGCCAAAAAAACAGATAAGTAACAGTAAGAATTACAAATGTCTCTTTAGTAACCCTACATAAACTATTTTGGAGCAGTACAATAAATTAGTAGACTCTGCCTTTGCCGAAGGTCTTATTGACCAGAAAGATCTTAAATTTCTGGAAGTGAAACAACCGAAAGTGGCGACCCTTTATTTGCTGCCCAAAATACACAAAAACCTGTCCTGCCCACCAGGGAGGCCCATTGTCTCTGGCATTGGGTCTCTGACAAAGAAAGCAAGTAAATATATTGACGCTAGACCACGGTATATAGTTGATTCACTTCCGTCCAACACAAAAGATCCCATGCACATTCTACAAAATAGATAAAATTACATTAACCTCAGAATCTCTATTAGTAACATGTAACGTAGAATCACTATACACTAGTATTGACCAACAATGGGGGTGCAAGGCAGTCTTACACTATCTACAGAGAAATGATACCTTTCAAAATGAAACTAAAGAATTCCTGGTAAATTTCTTGGAATTTGTTCTAAGTCATAATTATTTTGTATTTGATGGTAGATTTTACCTACAAATGTGTGGAACAGCAATGGGGACATCATTTTCCCCCTGACATACGCAAATATATATCTGGGCTGGTGGTAAGAAACTATTGTGTTCCATGAAACATTAGAACCCTATACTAAACACATATCCCATTGGTCCAGATATATAGATGGTATCTTTTTTTGTTTGGTATGGGCCTATAGAACTTCTGCAAGATTTTGTCAGACTGCTTAATATTAATCCTTTTGGTCTATACATAACCATGGCAATTAATGAAGAGAGAATAGAATTCCTTGACTTGGTAATTAAAAGAGTTGATAACCATCTAAAGACTGACACATATAGAAAACCTATGGCTACAAACAATATCTTATGTGCCAGTAGTTATCACCACCCCTCAACTATAAAAGGTCTTCCCGTGGGGGAATACCTTAAAATAAGAAGAAATAATACCACTTGGAATCTTTTCAGTAAGCAGCACATGACTTGAGAGAGAGGCTTCTTCTGAGAGCTTACTCCAGAAAGTCCCTTGCCAGAGCATACCACATCGCTATGAATAAAAAAAGACAAGAACTACAAATTCCTAAACAACTGAATAACACTAATCCCCTTAGATTTATATCAATTTTTTCTGCCCAGAGTGAGCAAGTCTCAAACATACTAAAAAGACACTGGCACATCCTGAAAGCCGATGAACAGCTACAATCTATTATCCCAGACAAACCATTATTTACCTTTAGGAGAGCAAACAATCTTAATAACTGTTTAACTACTAGTCACTTTGACAGAAATGCTAAAAAAACATCTCTGTACAAAGGGGCTATAGCTTGTGGTAACTCAGACTGAGGCTGTGTCTATATTGATGTGAAGTAGCAAATAGCACACATATACAACACTGTGCATTTATTATAAATAGAATATTCAAACATGTTTTAATATCTAGCAGTGTTAGTGTTTTTGCCTAACATCTACTCAAACTAAATATAGGAAATACATGTAGTGCATTTAAAATGGTGGGCAACAGAGTGTATGTGATATACGTTATAGGGTAGAGAAAAAGGAATGGTATACTGGGCGCAAATTTTGCATCCTCAGTGAGCGTATCACCCCTTACCCGTTTAATGACTAACAATCACAGCTAACACAATTATATTTCCCACCTTATTATGGAACATTTAATATTGACCCATATGACAATCACCATATGTTGACTAATTTTAGCTATGAAACCGGACCCTAATAATATTTGATCTGTGATAAAAGTTAAAGTGCTGGTCATACGAATATGCAAGCATTTCATTTTTGTTATAAGTACCTACACTTTGTTTAAATTTACTAAATCAGATCTAGATACAGTGTTTATTAGGGATATTAATAAATATCTACATAATGGAGTGATTATTATAAGTGCAACTCATGTCCCAGTATTGCAGAATATTCAAACCTCCCAGTTTACTACGCTAGCCGAATCGGCACCTATTACCACGCATGCTGTCTCAGTTCACGCCCCCACACGAGATAATAACCAATTTTGAGTACAAGGTCATGAAATACTTAACGATTGGTTACATGTGATGATAATGCTTGGATCCAATCCAAAATAGCGATAGTAGCCACGCCCCCTTGTTATGAACACTATTGGCTAATTAGCTGAACAGTGAGTTTAAAAGGCTGAAATATTCTGAATTCGGTTCGTCAAATTTATCTACACATTGAAAAAGGCCCGTGCATCGGCTGAAACGCATTTGTTTGTTCTAACTTTATTTGATTAGACCACTGTGTAAGTTATTCTTGGCACCTGAAGCCGACGCTTCCAGTTATCGGCCCTTCAATACAAAGGAGTAACCAACAGTGTTTCTTGTCATTTTTTAGTGTTTGAAGTGGGTTTTTTGGTGAAAGTCTTTCCACCTCTCTTTTAAAGATTATTATTAAAGTTTATTTTTAACTTATAGTTACCTCTTACATAGCAGAGCTGATTAACACAGTCAGCCAACTTAGACATTACGTTAGGAAATAGTGCTGTTAAGCCCCCTCTTGTCCTTCTTACCCCCTCTCTTTTTTTTACAAAACTAAAATAAGTGAACATCAATAAAACTTTAAAACATTATATTGATATTGTTAGCTACTTATTGATAAAATAAAGGGAAAAAATGGTCCATCTTGGACCTCTCAAATTGCAAAAGAGCTAATATCTAAAGAAGAAACACATTTTGATAGTTTTACAACATCCACTATGATGTAAATTCATATTTTTAGTAGCTTAAATTAACTTGTAATTAAACCATCAACTTCTAGAAAACATGTAAATGATATAAGAGAAGGTATTTACCCCAGCTGAAAAAAAGAGATGTCCACGTTTGGACTCTACAAAATGTATTTATGAAATAAGGGTATATTATCTAGCAGTAAAGAAATATATAAAGGGTCACTCACAAGCTTGAAATAATAGAAGTAAGAGTATAATTGTTAGTGGTGTTTGCGAGAGAAACTGTGTAGAAAGTCTCTGGAAAAAATCTGCAGATTCCAGAGTACTTTAATTTGGTGGGGGTTTGGGCCCTTATAGTGGATGAAGATACTGATGGATAGATATAATAGAAAATGTTGGAACCAATCTATCTACCCAGAATTGAATATGCTTTCCATCTTGGGAGTTAAATGAAATAATAGTAGGGTTATTGTCACATACTGAGGTGTATTCAACAGTTTTATTTAAAAATAGCAGTCCTATATAACTGGACAAGCTTAGAGATTTCCCATTCAGATTTTCAAGGGTGGTGGGGACATTCTAATGGAGAAAAGCAGAGTAACAAGGACTGTACTATTGAGAACCCAGGAGATAATATTAACCTCTATATGTCTTCATTTATAGATGTGGAGGCTATTATGAGGGCAGTGAATAAAAGTCAGCCTAATATAAAGAGAATTAACATTCTTAGCTCTTAAAGGGACAGTCTAGTATAAATTAAACTTTCATTATTCAGATAGGACTTTCCATTTTTATCAACTTTCAAATTTACTTTTATCATCAAATTTGTTTTTTTCTCTTGGTATTCTTAGTTTAGACTAAACATAGGTAGGCTCATATGCTAATTTCTAAGCCTTTGAGGGCTGCCTCTTATCACATGCTTTTTAAATCTCTTTTCATCACAAAGAGACAGAAAGTACATGTGGGCCATACAGATAACACTGTGTTCAGGCACAGGGGGTTATTTAAAATTTAGCACAAAACAATGCTAAATTTAAGACAATAGATAATAAACAGTCACAGTCATGTGATCAGGGCGCTGGAAGAAGGTTCCTAGATACAAGGTAATCACAGAGGTAAAAACTATCCTATATAATAAAAGGCCAAGTGTGTTTGTCCGAAGCTGTCATGCGCAGTAGACAGCACAGCACGAGGACAAACACACCTGGCCTTTGAGAGTCTCTAAGTCTCTGCTCTGCAGTGCGCAGAACAGAACAGAGTGTGGCTGGGAGCGTGGCCGAGCGTGAAGGGGGCATGGCCGAGCGCGAGGGCCGTGAGGGGGCGTGGCCAAGCGTGAAGGGGCGGGACCAGGCGGCCCGTGAAAGGCTGTGCAGTGAGAGCTCAAAACAGCTCAAAAGAGGGGAGAGAGGGGGTGGGGAAAAGATAAGAAAGGTGAGAGAGAGAGAGATCAAGAGGGGAGAGAGAGATCAAGAGGGGAGATAAAGGGAGCACAAGAGAGGGAGCAAAAGAGAGGGGGAGAGACAGCAAAAGAGAGGGGGAGGGAGAGCAAAAGAAAGGGGACAGAGAGATCAAAAGAGAGGGGGGGGGGAAGAGAAAGAGAGGGGGGAGGAGAGAGAGAGGGGAGGAGAGAGAGGTGGAGGAGGAGAGAGAGAGGGGAGGGGGGGGGGGAGAGAGAGAGGGGGAGGGAGAGAGAGAGGGGAGGGGGAGTGAGAGGGGAGGGAGGGGGAGTGAGAGGGGAGGGAGAGAGAGAGGGGGGGAGGGAGAGAGAGGGGGGAGGGAGAGAGAGAGAGGGGAGGGGGGAGAGAGAGAGGGGAGAGAGAGAGGGGAGGGGGAGAGAGAGAGGGGAGGGGGAGAGAGAGAGAGAGGAGAGAGAGGGGGGAGATAGAGAGGGAGAGAGAGAGGGGAGAGAGAGAGGGGGGAGAGAGAGGGGAGAAAGAGAGAGAGGGGGGAGATAGAGAGGGAGAGAGGGGGGAGAGAGAGGGGGGAGGAGAGAGGGGGGAGAGAGAGAGGGGGGGAGAGAGAGAGAGAGAGAGGGGGGAGATAGAGGGGAGAGAGATAGAGGGGGAGAGCGCAAAAGAGGGGGGGGAGAGAGAGAGAGCGCAAAAGAGGGGGGAGAGAGAGAGAGCTCAAAAGGAGGGGGAGAGAGAGAGCTCAAAAGAGAGGGGGAGAGAGAGAGCTCAAAAGAGAGGGGAGAGAGTGCAAAAGAGGGGGGGAGAGAGAGCGCAAAAGAGGGGGAAGAGAGAGCGCAAAAGAGAGGGGGGAGAGAGATCTTAAAAAGAGGGGGAGAGAAAGCGCAAAAGAGAGGGGGGAGAGAGAGCAAATGAGAGGGGCAGGGAGAGAGCGCAAGGGTTGGGACTGCTGTACCCTGCACAAAATGGCCCGTGTGAACGGGCTTTAGGACTAGTATTAATAAACTGTGTTGGTTATGCAAAACTGGGGATTATCTATCTTTTAAAACAATAATAATTCTATGGTAGACTGTCCCTTTAAGTAAAGGTTAGATCCCACAAATTTAGGATAGAGTGAAAAGGATTATCTTGCTGCCCCTGGCTGCCTGCAGCCGACATCCATTAGAATATACTGGATTATTAGAGCTGACCTATTGATTAAAATCAGTGATATCAGCAAAGGGCTTCAGGGGAAAGTATGTCTGTTTCAGGAGTAATTTGAGGAAGCACTACTTTACAGAAAGAGTGATTGATTTATGGAATAAACTTCCTCGAGAGGTAGTAGCAACAAACACTGTGGGGGACTTTAAAAATGCATGGGACAAGCATAAGGCTATCCTACAAACTAGATAAGTTTATACTGTTAGGTAATATCGGGCAGACTTGCTGGGCCTATGGCTCTTATCTGCCGTCAATTTCTATGTTTAAATAGTGAGCAAGATTTAAAAAAAAAAAAAAAAAAACAACTAAAAAAACACACACCAGATCTCTCAAAAGCATACAAAGCATACAAATCAGGCAGTCAACAAGAGCATATCAAAGTGCAGTAGTAGCTGAATAGTCATAAACATTAAAGGGACAGTCAAGTCCAAAAAAAAAAAATCATTATTCAAATAGGGCATGTCATTTTAAACAACTTTCCAATTTACTTTTATCACCAATTTTGCTTTGTACTCTTGGGGCGCGATCCGATATACGGCGTAGTTCTCGGCGCAATTGAGGGAACCCGCGCCGCCCATAATTTCACCTCGCAACTCGAGCTATCCAATATACTGCGCCGTCAGATGCTAAACTGGCGTAAGTAGGAAAAACTGGCGATCAGCTAAAATGTGCGCAAATACACATTTTAGTCGTCGCAAGTACTTACGCCAGTATTTTGTTCACGTAAAGTCTCAATAAAGTGTAGTTTTATGCAAATTAGGCAACGAATCGTAAAAACTAACCGCCAGTTCTAAAAGATGCGCCAGTAATTACGCCATTCAAAAATCATACTTAAACCCCTGCGCAGCCGCATTTTCTTTAGTGTGTTTGGTTGGTTCTTGGAGCTACAGCACACTACAGTGAGTAAGAGAAAGTGGTTAGAGTAGAGAGAGAGAGGCGCATTGCATATATTTAGTTAGGTCGGATTTGGTGGATTTGTTAAGCTTGTACATTACTGTCACTTTTTTACATATTGCACACATTTTGCAGACACACATATACAAAATACACAACATTTTTTTACACATTTACACATTTTATTTATCTTTACAGTGTGAAAGGCTGAGTGTTTGGTTGTGATTGTGTGTGATTGAAGTGGGAGTGAGTGTGTGTAGTGTGTGTGAGGATGTCAGGGAGAGCTAGGGCGGGGGGGAGGAGGGAAGGGGAGTTGCAGGGAGAGGATTATGGTCAGGAAGAGCAGCAGGGTCCCGTCAGGGAGTCAGTGGAGTGGGGAGAGGGAGACTTAGAAGGGAGATGGGAGTGGGGTTGCCCCAAGGCCAGGCACACTCAGTAGAAGAGGGATAGAGGGTGCACATGGGGATAGAAGGGGGGAGGAGGGAGAGGATAGGGAGGAACCCACACCAGGGACATCCCAGGGAGGGAGCCAGGCAGCCCAGGAAGGAGCGTATGAGGTGCCCCAACTTCTCCTTTGCTGAAAACCTCTCTAGTCCAGGCCGTCCTGGAGAACCATACCGCCCTCTTTGGCCAAGAGAAGGGCAAATGAGTTGCCCGTAGGTGTAAAGATGCCTGGCTGAAGGTGGAGAGCAGTTAATGGTGTGTCCCAGCTGAGGAGGACTGTGGATGGCCTAAAGAAAAGGTGGAACGATTGCAAGAGGAGAGTCAAGGAGAAGATGGGCCAAGAAGCAATGTCCCAGAGGGCAACAGGAGGTGGGCCTCACCAGGAGGCAGAATATAACGAGTGGCAGGAGCTCATTCGTAGGTCCCTGAGCATCACAGCAGTCCGTGGACTTCCAGGGGCTCGTGACTCAGGGATTGCAACATCAGCACAGCATGCTGGTGAGTAACATCCCACACACCAGTATTATATATATTTGAGATATAACATCCTATAATGTCACACATTCATGTACACAATGAGGAGCATGGTATTTGGCCTACTAATAAAAACATCTACAATTAGATTTCACATTAAAGGGACATTAAACCAAATCTTTTTATTTCATTATTCAGATAAGAATACAGTTTTAAACACATCCCAATTTACTTCTATTATCTAATTTGCTTCATTATTTTGTTATTCTTTGTTTATTAAATATCAATGCACATGGGTGAGCCATCACGAGGCATTGATGTGCAGCCACCAATCAGCAGCTTCTGAGCCTATCTAGATATGCTTTTCAGCTAAGAATATCAAGAGAATGAAGCAAATTAGGTAATGGAAGTAAATTACAAAGTTGTTTAAAATTGCATGCTCTAGCTGAATCATGAAAGAATAAAAAATGGGTTTAATGTCCATTTAATGCTACTTAACACATTGAAATTCATGATATGAGGTGGAATAGTGAAATACTAACATGTCTCAGAGTAACACAGGCCACAAGCCACATGTAGAGTTTTCAGTAAATGGACACTATAGTCATCACAACCATAGTGTCACTTAAAGAACACATTTTCTCCATCACTGACATGTACACAGAACTATTGTATGAAACACATACATGTATACTTTGCATATTAAAAACCCTCATATCACAAATCTCAATGTGCACATGCATGTTATAGAGTTTGACATGAGAATGTGTATAGGCCCTAGCATGTACATTGTATGCCCACATGGATATATATCTGACTGTACTAATCCCTCTCATCATTTGACTCCTCCACAGAACCTCCAGTCACCAGGGTGCAAACGCCCATGCATCCACCTCCACCACGCCACAAAGAATATCTCCACCTCAACCACCGGTCCAGAGAGTCCAGCAAGAGTATGCTCCCAGGCATGAGCTGGGTTGGAGTGCCTCTGTTGACAATCCAGATCTCATGCCACCAGCATTGCAAGATGATACCCGGCAGGATCCCTGGCCGGAGGACTATTCCTTTGGCTTGGAGGGGGAGCCAAGTCAGCCCCGAAGGGTAGATGTCTTTACCCTCCCCCACCAATATTCTTCCATTTTACCACATGATGTTACACTGCACATCTGAAGTCTAGTGAAGAATAGTGTCTGCTGTTCCCTTTTCACCCTTCTTTTAGGCATCTCTTTCAGAGACATTAGTAACTCAATGCCACAAATGTCATGCAGTATAGGCCTCATGGATGTTATATGATCAGTGATGCTTGAAGTATTTAGTGGTTCTCCTGCACCAATTTTGAAAGCCTGAGCCACTGTCTGGGCAGAAACTAACCTATTGGAGAGAGATGATCTTAGTACCTGCTTAAGATCCCATGAGGGCCCACTGCTTCCCCTCGATGGGATTGTGGCTGTGAGTGCGGCTGCGGTGACAAAAGCTGTGGCCCCTGAGCCTCACCACCTCCGCTCTACACTTCAACAGTTTCAGTTGGTAGGGTACGGTATATAGAACTGTCACCACAGGAACAGCCAAAAGCTGATCTCAATGTGTGTATAAAGGTCAGTTGAGGTTCACTTAGCATAGAGAGTACTCGCAGGACTCCTTAACTCAGTTTTCTGAGGGGAAAACAGCACAGCAGCTTGAGACACAGGACACAGGAACCATCAGGCACACATGGTAAGTCCATACAGGGAGATTGTATTCTGCATGGTATTCCGCCTTGCGACTTCTTTGACAAACATCGACAAAGGGCGCAGTCCAATCATCAGCTCCTATATGTTGCCGGTACTGTGTGAAGGTTTTCTGCTTACATATATATTATCTTTATGGCAACTATCCTCATAATTATTAAGTTTTTTAAGAATAAATTCAGGAGCTTCATATAAGCTGCGCCCTGCCGCATCGGATGCTAGTGCTTAGCCCCCCCCCCCCCCTATTTTTTTAACTATATATCCCTCTAAAAGAGCACATTAAAGCATTACATTTTATATAAATGTGTGAGAATTGTCACAGGATACATCTAAAATTCAGGATTTATGAAGGGAAAGATTGTAAAGTGGAATCCACCTGGCTGTCCACGTCCATCTAAGTGTAAGTGAGAAAATAGTCTAGGACCTTGTACAGCCTTTAATTAGGCTATGGGTACCATCTGTATGTTGACTACTATTACACCAGCATCCAACTTTTATAAATATTATACTGCTGTGACAACTCTGGCCATGTGGAACACTAAGAAAAAACATTAAATAATTTCCCCAGCTAAAAGGGTGGGGAAGTAGCTTTACAAAGCAGTAAAGTTTAGTGACAAAAAAAAGATGTGTATATGTTATCAATACACAATAAAGGTGTCAGGAAAGTTCCTACAAGAGGTGAACAGTCCAAGGCAGCAACAAACTGTTTCCATGATAGATTATAATGAGTACATGGGTTGAGTAAACCTTTCAGACCAAATAAATACGTCATACTTTGCTGCAAGGAAAACCAGGATTTAGTACAAAAATAAAACTCACAGTCCATTTGATTCAAAGTGCACTTTTTAATTTATTAGTACTGTACAAATCGGCTGCATCCTCTAACCAAGCTCTTATTTCTATCAGTTAGAAGTCTTAAAGGGACAGTCAACACCAGAATTATTGTTGTTTAAAACGAAAGATAATACCTTTATTACCCATTCCCTAGTTTTGCACAACCAACACAGTTATAATAATACACGTTTTACCTTGTATCTAAGCTTCGGCAAACTGTGCCCTTATTTCAGTTCTTTTGACAGACTTGCATTTTAGCCAATCAGTACTTACTCCTAGGTCACTTCACGTGCATGAGCTCAATGTTATCTATATGAAAACACATGAACTAATGTCCTCCAGTGGTCACAATGCATTCAGATTAGAGGCAGTCTTCAATGTCTAAGAGAATTAGCATATGCACCTAGGTTTAAATTGGGAAGTTGTTTAAAATTACATTCCCTATTTAAATCATGAAAGTTTTTTTTGACTTGACTGTCCCTTTAACTAAACTTTGCTTTAAAAATGTAGAAACTCCCCAAATTTACATTGTGAGGACTTTGTAAGTTCCATGGCAGCATTTTCCCAGGTCTCTTCCCCTTCAGCAAATAAGATGGTCCCAGATACACTGTAGAGTCCTGTAACAAAAGGAGTGGGGGAACAGAATTCCTGTTATCACAGTATTGGATGCCCTTTAAAACCTGGTCTGTGCCCTCAAAGACCTGTTTTGAATTGACCACACCATTTTTAATACTGGTCAAAAATCCCATTTAGAGTTCTCATGCTCTGTTTGCAAATACTTTTAGTGAAAACCCCATTTTGTATTTAATTTTATAATAAAGGTCTTAAAAAAAACATAATACTATAACAAAGAAGCCATTAACCCTTTGCCCGGAACATATCTTAAAGTCTTAAATGAGCATGATTAAGGGTCTGTGTTACCCGAAACGTTGCTGTTCCTTCATGATGACACCCCAATAAAGTTTTTTTTCTACTTTTATGAAACAGTGCTGGCGCCATTTGATTTTTTTCCTTTTGGATTTATATATTGGAGGTGAGCAGGACTCTCTGGCTGACGTGCACTCTGTTATCTATTATGAACTGCTGACTGGTGCTGGACCTATTGCCCTTTATATTATATATATATATATACTATGTATATATATATATATATATATATACCTGCAGTGTTAGAAGATCATTGTAGTGTGTGAGAGTGATTCTTTAACCCTCTTGGAATGTGGTGTTATCAATCCATAGTGATAATTCAGGGGTAATTCTCTTAGTATCTCTATTTTAATCCTGTAGCTGCAATGAATCCTGCAATGAATCAAGCCTCTTTATCCACCAACCGGTACAGAAGGTCTGTAAACTCCTCTCATTTATCCATCTGCGCACAGTGATGGAGGGATGGGTATAGTGGCCTATAAACAGCTGTAGCATTGTCTGTAGTACACACACACATATATATTATATATATATATATATATTATTATTTTTTTGGCTGGGTGTCCAATATGAGAATTCTACTGTATATGCCATTCCAAATGGTCCCTTGTAAACCCATGAATGCCTTGCCATTCTGAACAGAGGAGATCCTACAAAAGCTTTCGCAAGCTTTTGTCTTATGACCGTTGTGAGTATATAATATCAGTGAGAAACCATAAGTTAGTGAAACGTTAATTTTTTAACTTTGATGTCCAAATGCTGTCATGAAATATACTAAATTGAGTCTAGATCAATACCTTGCGTTATATACTTTAAAAATATATTAGTACGGAGGGAGGGCAATTTAGAGAGATTGGGAAGTTTTATACCACACCTAATGGGCCCTAGACCCATTGCCATAACAGTTCTAAAATCCTCTTTCAGAAGAGGGGTGTGCAGCTGCAATTAGCTGCCTTGTTAATTAACCAAAACCAATGGCAAAGTCTGATGCATGCCTGCCTATTTCTGAACAAAGGGGATCCCAAGAAAGCTTTTAAACTATTGATCTTATGGTTACACAAGTTGTGTTTTTTATATGATCATATTTTGAATACATCTGATGGCCAAATAGTTTCATGAAATACACCAAAATGGGCCTAGATCAATACTTTGGTTGTCTACTTTAAGAATATATATAGTTGTGGCGGTCAATTTTGAGAATTTGGGCAGTTCTGCTTACCAAATGAGTGTTACTCAATTGCATAATTTTAGAACATAGTATACAATATATAGCTGCAGATAAAAGACCTTAAAATTTACCAAAAATAAAGCAACATTTATAATATATATATTTATATATATATATATGTTTCAAGATATTGTTAAAAATTCACGGTAATGAATGGGTGATGCAGAAGTACCGCCTCTATTTTTCCTCTGAGCTATACATTTAAAGTGATGGTAAAGTCAAATGCAGTACTTTATCCCCAAAAAGTCAATTACGGGACTAATAAACAATATATCGTAGCGCTTTTATGTTGCCTAAATACCTACCTGCAAGCTGTCGTAATTTAGTATTTTACATAGCTGCCAGTGAAATATACTAGACGTCCTTTATCCGCAAATCAATTTTTTTTTTTATTGACATAGTCCACCTTTATCCAATGAGCAGTGTGTCAAACTGGCTGGCTGTAATAAATAGCATTTAGCTGCCTCTTGTGTGCATGCGTTGTGTTGCGCTAAACTTGTCTATCTCTACTGGATGCGATCAAAAACTATGACATAGATAGAGGGGGTGGGGTGGGGAGAGCTCAAAGGATAAGGGGGCGGAGGAAAGATTAAACAGCGTTTGTGCAGTCAGTGTTTTTTACATGTATTTTCTATTAAAATACCTTTAAAATAAATAAATATGCGGTTAGCGGGTTTAAACAAGTATGCTTAAAGCAACAGACGTATTTTTTAAATGTTGTTTATCAATCACTTTAAAGGTAGCAATGTATTTTTTTCCTAGACCAAGTTACCGTTTAGTAGCCCTGCAATAAATTGTTTCTATAAGTCTAGTCACACTGGGCCGATTAATCATGGCCCAAATGGGGCCAAATACTCCTGCTCCTTAACTCGTCCGCTGCCTCTGAGGCTGCGGACATCAATCCGCCTGATTGAATACAATCTGTTTGATTTACCGCAAATCTTGCAAGGGGGCGGCATTGCACAAGCAGTTTACCAGAACTGCTTGTGCAAATGTTAAATGCCGACAGCGTATGCTGTCCGTAATTCAGGGATGTCTGGCGGACATAATGCGCTACAGCGTATCATGTCCGCCAGACATTGATAAATTGCTCAAGTCTTGAGTGTCTTCTCCAGATCTCACTATAGATAATCATTCTCACAATGTGAGACTGAGTCATGAATGAAATTGGGTTGTAGGGTGTCCCTGTCTATAATAATAGCAATCTGGCATTTGTTTTTAAATTACAAACTATTATAATTTAATTCTGGAAGCAAACTAGGGGGAAATAAGTATCCCAGTAATCTACTGAAAAATGGGGCATGTGCATTCTATGGATTCACAGAAAATAGTAGAACATGTACAGATAATAATTTATCTTGTGTGTCTTTGAAGCACTTTATGACAGTAGCTTATAATACATTTAACAACATTTGCAAGATGACCAGCAGTGCTCCAGACATATGTACAGTACCTACCTATGTATGCTCTTCAACAAAGAATACCCTGAGAATTAAACAAATTTGATAATAGAAGTGTATAAGGGACACACATCCTTGTATCTACACAGCAGTATATTTTTCTACACATGCAAAATTCAGATATTTCATGGCATATGTCCTCCATTTAGTGGAAATTCCAAACTTAACTTCCTACTGCATCTTATTTAATGTATAGTGGTTTAGTTTATGGCTTTGTCTTTTGCAAAATTTGTGTCGCTATTAAAAATTGTTTGATTTGGTTATAAGCAGATGGGCTGATTTCTAATAAAGCAATATAGCTAAATATTTTCAAAATATCATCTTGTTATATTTTTTTTGAATCAGCTTCCCCATCTGTTCCTTTTTATGCATTAAAATGATTCATTTTTATCTTGATTAACCCACGTTTTGCTTGACTTAACCAAACAAGGATACATATTTATCATCTGAGACAACCAATATTGGTTTTCTCCCTTAATTCAGCTTTTTTGGAATGGAAATAGTAAATACAAGAAACACAAGCAAAAGAAAGTTTTAAAATATTCCTAGAATATTTATGGTTAATATATTGAAGCAACAAAGTATTTCTTACTGAAAATGTACATTTTAAATATTTACAAAATAACCTCAGAACAAATGAAACCAAAATTGTTTGAAGAAACTATAACCAAGACAATAATTTCAGTGTATCTGTATAATGGATAATACAAATTATATAAACTCACCTGCCATGTAGCAGCTAGAATTAATTTAATTTGCTGAGCTTGGCATCCTTTTGAGGCATAGCTGTCTTTATATATGACACTGATTGAGTGAGAGGATGAAACATGCAACCTACATCTTGCTACATCTGTAAATAAAAAAAAATGCAATAAATATTGATATAAATCAATAATATGATGGCCAGCTTGTTGGATAATGTTTATTTTGTCATGTAAATGGCAAACCTGTTTATTGAATTCTTTCCAAATTTAAAGACCAAACTAAACTTACTTAACATGCAATTATTTCCAATTTTCAGATTTTTTCCCCCACCATAATACAATATATTTGCCACTGACTAAATTCCTGTGTAATCTACTCATTGCTTAATTTGAAAGTGTGTTTCATATACCATTCCTTCTTATAAACATTAAGAGCTAGATTACAAGTGGAGCGAGTGCTTTATCCCGCTCAACTTTTTTTTTAACCATTGTGCGTCCAGTTGCCCGCGTATTACAAGTGGCAAGTAAAACTTTTGCACTCTCGCGGTCGCATCCTCACGTGTAAAAAAAGACTTTGCAAAGTTGTGAGTGTAGGATCGTATTCCCCCATGGACTTTAAAGGAGCCTCGTTTTGAACAACAACAAAAAAATAACAGCCACCAGCTGACATACACATACATACATATTTTTATACATGTGTTCTTATGGATCCCTATGTAAAAGGCACTTATGGTCTGTTTTCTTTCCAACACCTTAAATCTCATCCTCGTAACTTTTTAATGCAATTTTTAAATAATCTTATTAGATAGTGTTATTATGAGTGTAACTGTACTTTTAATTGTATTTTTGATGTGTTCTGTGACACTTTTTTGATTTGCGTAACAGTTAAACAGAGCTCTGAAGTTGTGGTAATCATTCTAGCGTAAATCATGATTGTGCTCCCGCGTTCGCAACTTTCTCATTTACTTTCAACTTGTAATACGGGAGGAATTTAACTTGCACGCAAACGGCCACAAAACCCCAATATCACTCATGTGCAAATGATAGCACACCACTCGGAATCTATCCCTAAATCTTCTGTTCAACTTTTGATGTTAACTTTATTCCAAATATCTGCAAATTACTTCTGAATCTATCTATCTATAGCATATGTTATATTGGCTTGATAATTCCTTTGCTATATATTAAATGTTAATTGGTTGACGTTGTGACCCAATGAGACAACAACAAATGATGATTGGATATGATAAGATTACTTTATTGTCCCGATTAACATGTCAATAGCAGACTTTCAGCATTACCAGTCATTTTAATACACACAAGCAGAGCTTGTCTTGCAATTGGAGCCTTGAAGCTATGGAAACTTAAACTTGACGTTCCTCACCCCCTCCAGGTAGTGCATAAAATAAAAAACGTCTTCATCTTACCCCAGATCTTTTCACATGAATCAAAAAGGTTCAACATTTTTTTAGTTGGGAAAATAAAGCCTGGGTTTTGAATTTCATTTAAGATAATACCAAAACAAGAAATGTCATTGTTTACTGATGTTTATCTATGAATGCAAACTGCAGATTTTTTTTATTGATTTTTTTTTGCACTTTCTATCCCATTAATGCTATTAAATTACCAAAATATGACACTAACTGGTAGTTTGTTGATGCTTGTTTTCCTGTGTGTTGTCGGTTTTCATGTGTGACACTGCTAGACATAATATATAATGTAACAGAACAGTTGAACAGATACCCCAAGCTATTACCAAATGCAATATGAAATTGTCCATTTGTATTTTATTGTAGCTTTCAATCGCTGTCTGGATTTCACACCGAGGATAATTTATTAGATATCAAATGACCCTGCAGTTAAATGACTGCTGTATCTCACAAGCTTTTGTTGTAAATTACAATTATGTGAAAAGCTTGACATAATAATCAATACAGTAGAGAAGTTAAGGAAACCAAATTATCAAACCAGCAGAGGCAGCTGACTTGTAGCTACCTTCTGTATCGCACACAGAGGCGCTGTGTAAACATTCTGATTGCTTAATTGACTTAATTATACAACATAAGTGTTCTTGCTGTTCCAAGTTTGCATATGTTCCATCCATTGGTTTGTTAGGCAAAATGAAAATGCACTATCAAGTAAAAGATGCTGAATTTTTACAAAAAGAGTACAGTAAACCTCAAACTGCAACTGCTAAACTAAGAACAAAGTCCTGTTCGTACCATATTATGTCCAATGACCTGAGGTCTTACAAAAAACATTCTACCAACACTGGTCTTCTTCATACCAGTATACAAATTTGTCAAACAACAGCTTAAAGGGACATGAAAGTAAAACATTTAATGGTTCTGACAAAGTAATCAATTGTAAGAGACTTTTCAATTGACTTCTATTATCAGATATACTTCTCTCTTGTTATTCTTTGTTGAAAATAAAATATACATATCATTCCTCCTCACCAGAACTAATGGATTACTGGAAGCAAGCTTGTGATTGGTGGCCAAACACATATGTCTCTTGTCATTGGCTTACCAGATGGTCTGAGCTTGCTCCCAGTAGTACATTGTTCCTCTGAAGCTGACTTTATCAATGTGTTTAACACATTTATAGGCTTTAAATAAAATAGGTATATGTACTGTATATAAAACAGCAATAATAAAATGCTTTAACACAGATTAAATCCTTTTTGCACTTTTATGTCCTTTTAAAGCTCAACTCAGGTTTATTAGTGTCTTTTTCTATAGATTACTTTCCATTTGAAGTGCAGTTATTTAATTGGATAACATTCCCAAGTTAATTATATGATCAATCTGGAAATTTACAAAAACTTAAAAGAAACAGGCTTTTCCTGGGTTTTTGCAAAGGCTTTTGCAAACCTTTGCAGAAGTAACATATAAGCAGTCAATTTTACTAGAAATTTTGGTGACTAATTCAGCATTGAATATGGTTGTCTTATGTGTTTGAAAGTTTTTTTTATTTATTTATTTTACCTAAAAGATCACCTGAAAGATGGTGTTTTTTTAATGAATGTTCCTGGGCTGAATAAACTTATATCTATAAAGACTGCACTTGTCAGCCAGTGAGCACTAGATACCTCACTTTGAACTGAAACAGCTTATTTTTAAAGAAACTTAAAGGGACACTGAACCACAAAAATGTTTCTATCGTGATTCAGATAGAGCATGTAATTTTAAGCAACTTTCTAATTTACTCCTATTATCAAATTCTTTTCATTCTCTTGGTATCTTTATTTGAAATGCAAGAATGTAAGTTTAGATGCCAGCCCATTTTTGGTGAACACACTGTGTTGTTCTTGCTGATTGGTGGGTAAATTCATCTACCAATAAACAAGTGCTTTCCATGGTTCTGAACCAAAAAAATAGCTTAAATGCCTTCTTTTTCAAATAAAGAAAGCAATGAGAACGAAGAAAAATTGATAATAGGAGTAAATTAGAAAGTTGTTTAAAAATTGCATTCTCTTATCTAAATCAAAAAAGAAAAAACATTGGGTACAGTGTCCCTTTAAAACACTCTGGGATTGTAATATAAAATATATAATTATGCATATTAAAAAGTGTCTTTTTTTTATAAAAAAAAAATACTGCACTAGGCAGTTTTAAGGGGTTAAAAGTGGGCAGGTATGGGGGTTGGTAAAAAAAATGGCACTGAAAAAGTGCCTTTACATTGCATGAAATAAATGTAAATTTTTCGTGAACACTCAGTATTAATTTTGTTTAAACCAAAACAAATACTGAATAGCACAGCAGGCAAATAATTGGAAAAGGAAATTATCTGAATATTCGGTCGCAAAGATTCAGCTGTACCAAATTTTTTGACCGGCACATGTCTAGTATATAATACATATATTGCTAATGAATTGAAATGTAATACATCAGCAGCAAATATTTGAATACAAAGTGTGTACTAGATTTTTTGAATATACATAAACATACAAATAAATTGTATGACATATTTTATATCAGAGCGTGTTTTGTTTAATCATTCTTTGAAAATGCAAAGTGAAAACATATCTATGACCATTGATATGGTGTAACGTGCAAGTAAAAAAATGTATTCATATATATATACATATATATGATGATAAAGATTTATTTTATTTAGGCTTCCTTAAAACCTCTGCACATGCTAATATGCAATATGATTTAATATTGAATTTAGGAATTTATATTTCAGATAGACTCAGATCACTTCATGTTGTTTTATTCACAAATATAAACACTTTCTTAGATGGTTAATTGCATTTCCTTCTAACTCAAAACAAGACTGAATGAAGGTTTGAAAAAATAGATTTCATGTTCACTGCTATATTTCTCTACTGACACTCGGATAAACCTTTTCACACCTTATAGGGAATAATATTGGAACATATCCAATACATTTGGGTCTCCTTGACACCTGGCTGTTCTGTCTGTCTATATCTATTGCTTTTTCAACCTATATTATAAATTAATTAGTGGTATTTTATTATCTTAGCTGAGTGTAGGGTTGCAGGTTTCTGTTTTTTTTTTTTTTGTTTTTTTTTTATTGAGGTTTAGTTAAAGGCATACAGAAAACATCATAACAAATGCTCATGTCACATGAAATAAGGCTTCAGTGTTACAGGGGTGATAAAATAGACATGGAAAAAACGTATGGCCATCAAGTTACATAGCTTGCAAACATTATACAAATAGAGTGTTGATCCTTCAGGAACCTTCTATATGACATAATAAATTACCTTTGGGCCAACAAAAGCAACAAGTATTGGTGAAGCGAAAGAAGGGAATTGTAACTAAGGAGACCACTTTTGGATCTCATTAATAAACCTCAAGTTTTTAATTTTTTAGAATAGTTAGTAATTGGGATTGGAAACAATAATAAGAGTACATATATAAACTTGCTGTGTAAATAGTATGGTAAAGTATGTTAGAGAATGGCATAGGCGAGACAAGCCATATAGATAGCCCTCCAACATTAGGGGGTACATTATAGGGGGAGTGGGGGGGGGGAGGTGGTAGGTGGTAGGTTAGCTAAGAGAAACCACTTTTTTAATTCTCTTGAGGCTAGGAGACAAAATAGATATTAGGAGTGGAGTATATGCTCAGTATGGAGGTACATTATAATATATTTGGGAGGAGGAGATTATTGAAGCATAGTAGATAGCTTATAGGCAAATTACATATTGGGTAAATACTGTACTTGAAGCGTGTGTAACTAGGACTAAATATAAGGACGAGAAATTGTACAATTTAATGCTATTGCAGGTCCAGCCTGCGATGAAAAAACAGGGCATCCTGGGGTATTGAAAATTCACCTGTGAGGTAGACATTAGTAAGCCATGTAATTACAGCCCTCCCATATTCACCCGCAGATAAATTTAATATTGAGATCTCAAACATCTGTCCATCTTATACACCAGTTGTAAATAGAATACTGAGAACGAGTGCACAGTTTTAAAGTAAGGCAAGGATAAAAACAGAGCTTATGTGCAACAATTTGCATTATGGTGTAACACTATGCTATGAAGCTATATTTTTATAACAAGAAGGTATCTCGCCGCCCCGGCCGCTGGCAGCAAGTTATGAAGTAGGCAAGTTCTCTCAAAACTCTAAGCAGGTACATACAATATGAGAATGTTGAGATACTGATTACCTATGGAGGTGATAATCTAGTTCTATGGAAAATGAACACAGGAGTGAATAGGGATAATCTAACATTTAATTGCTAGTCATAACCTCATGGGCTTAAAAAAGCTGTGAACATCTTGGCCAAAAGGCTAAACTATGTGGGAGAAACACTGAGCCCTGAGGTGGGAAAATCTTCTCATCCTTATCTGTCCTTAATGTTTATAAGTATTATTTGTCTCCTCTAAGTGGATTTAGCAAGAAAATATTATACCAGAGCATAATGTATCCGTACACTGCAGCAGCGTCTCAAATATATAAACAAACTGTTAGGTGGTACGTTTATGTCTGGGTGTGCTAGCTACATAAAACTCTAAACATGCAAGAAGCCCAGGTTCATAACATTGCTTGGGGTAAATAAATACTTTTTACGTGCCACAAAAAAACTTAGCTGATTAATATTATAACAAGATATAGCGTAACAGAGAAATGCAGTAATAACTAAGAGACATGAGTAAACTGCTTGGTATTATGAAGAGCATGATAGATTGAATGATAAATAGGCATATTCAACTTGCAGCTACAGCAGTCCACAACAATGTTATGAAAAACACATCAGAGCCAGAGTCTATCAGTCCCAAAATGGTCATCTATTGCAGGTTTATCCGATGCCTCTGGGGATCAGAGATTGGGCCACAGCAGTTAAGGAGAGCTGCGCGTGTCTGCCCGGTAATGAGACAATGATCAGTGGAGTGAGGTGAAAGCTAGCCCATCCTATAACATCCGCAAACCTAACCACAGGCGACAGGCTCCAGGGGTAAGAACTAGGCTCCTTGAGAAATGCGTGTCGCCGTGTTGCGCTAATGTGCTCTGGCTTACCGGGCTTCAGATAGGAGGTGCACGCATCACCTGAAGATGTTGTATATCCTGCCTTGGGTGAGTTGTCCGTGGTGTTTCTGGGTAGGTGCGCCACTATACACACACTCTCCGCTTCTATATCTTCATATAATGAGGAGCACCGTGGTCTCAAGCTGTCATCTCCACGAGGGGCAACTATATAGAAGGGCGTACAGGCCGCATGGTCCTCATGCTTGTCGTCTGTCTGTTGGGGCCCCAGAATGGTTGGGTGCTCAAACATACTGCAGCACCTAGTCAGAAAGATGCGGATCTCTTCTATAATCTGCTCCGCGGTCTGCATGGCGGTGGAAAATGGTAAGTTTTCTCCAAGATTAGATGTATGCGTTGTGAAGCTGAGCAGGCTATATTATAATATACTTAATTGAGCTGAAACAGTCTTTGGAATCGATTATTCTATGTTTTGTAGCTGGAGCTGCTGAAATGTGCGACTGCTCTGCTTCCAAGTTGGCTCCACCCCCCTGCAGGTTTCTGTTTAACGTTTCTTTTTTAAGATCTATGAGTTTACAGGATTCACTTATGTGAGATATGAGAGACGAGATATCAAATACTGATATCAAATAGCCTTTTGCTTACCCACATATACAAAAATTGCAGTTATATTAGAAATACTTCCCAACATCAGGGAATTCTAGGTGATGAATGTAGCTTTAGTATCTGTGTATAGCAGGGATAGATAAGAAGATAAGGCCTCTACCGTATCAACCCTGAAAACTGCTATTAAATTAAGAAATTTAAAGGAACAAATAATTGTATTTATTTCTGCAAGATAACAAGACATACTAAAGGTTTATTACTGGGGAAATATGTTTTGTACATAAAACGATATGGTTGTAGTAACAATGACGTAATTGATATTCTTGAGTGAGCCTTTAAAAATGGTTTGCGTAGCAGATGTATTGTACTAAATAGAGAAAAAAGAAAACTAGTAACCCTCAGTGCTGGAGAAACTGCGACCAGCTTGGTTCAGAAGTTCATACGTGGTGGTCATGCAGGAAAATTGTCCCGCTGTGGAGAGATGTCGAGGTGCTTATTCAAACACTTAATATAAATCTGTGCCTGACTCCCCAAATGGCACTGTTCCACATCTTTCCAAGATCTACTCCCACTTCTACTAAGAAAATGCTCATATACATTATGGCAGCCACTAAACTTTGCATTGCCAGGGCCTGGAAGCGGCCGGAACCCCCGACCTTGAATGAAGTATGTGATCTGGTTAAGCATTTTGCGACAATGGAGAAATATGTCGCTGGAGAAACTAATACGATGCAGGCATACTGGGAGACTTGACAGGAATGGCATGCGTGTCAGTAAGACACGCTTTGCAGAACTTAAACCTCTGGGGTCCCCTTTTTTCCCCCTCAATTTCCCCATCATTCCTCTGTCTGTGTATCCTTCCCCTCACCCCCCCCCCATGCGTAAGGTGCACTGCTCGGGTGTGCCTGACAGGGCTGCTGGACTAATGGGTTTGCCCATCTTGGGCTGATTTATGTTTGTTTATAACCACACTCAAGTACGCGTGAGCTCTAAGTAAGAGGGCTTGCTAGCCCGTTTGCCTATATATACTAGTCCTCTATTAGAAC
This sequence comes from Bombina bombina, assembly GCF_027579735.1. Classification (NCBI taxonomy): domain Eukaryota; kingdom Metazoa; phylum Chordata; class Amphibia; order Anura; family Bombinatoridae; genus Bombina; species Bombina bombina. The sequence continues at coordinate 635,371,617 of NC_069503.1, forward strand.
GCCACTTGACGCTGGAACCACGACTGCTAGACTGTACACTTGAGTCAGGTCTAGCCCTACACCGAATCCTTAGATTAATGGCTAGTCCTCCCCTATAGCATGTGATTGAGTGTTCACGTATATGCAAGTGACAGGTGAGGAATGAGATGAAACTATGCTATTATTCTTGTGACATTTGTATATTACTTGATTTGTCTGATAAGCTTGCACTGCTTGTAAATTGCTGATTGGTCTCAGATACTGTATACCTTGACTGATAGTGATATAAGTTAACTGTTTGTAATGTTACTTCTTTAACACTAATAAAAACATTTAAAAAAAAAAATAGAAAAAAAGAAGTTACAAAAAAAGAAATTAATTCAAATCAACAGTTCATGTTAATTAATTTTCTTTATCTATGGAAGATTAGGTTACAACAAAATTTTCAAATCAAATACAAAAAATAAATAATTAAATTAAAGGGCCATGATACCCACATGTTGAAACACTTGAAAGTGCTGCAGCAAAGCTGTAAAAAGCGAACTAGAAAATATCACCTGAACATCTCTTTGTAAAAAAGAAAGATGTTTTACCTCAAAATATCCTAAGTATTCACATCCCATTGTATAGGACTTTAAGCAGCAAATCAGTATGCCTGTCCCGGGACCGATAAGGGAGTGAGCCTCATGCACACACTTGTTATTTCCCTTTTCAGTTTAAGGAAGTTTACTATGAAATCTCATGAGAGTTAAGTGAAATCTCATGAGATCACAGTACAAGAGTTCATGACCTCAGCACTGTTGATGCTGATTGGCTGCAGTTCATTTATTCATTATTATTATTTTTTTACCTGCAGCTGTACAGCAGCTGCAGTATTACATTTTACACAGGACTTACTCTGGTGAGCTGAGGAAATTGTGAGGTAAAATATCTTCCTTTTTTACATGCTCAGGTGATATTTTCCTGTCAGCTTTTTACAGCTATGCAGCAGCACTTTCAAGTGATTTAGCATATGAGCATTATGTCCCTTTAATAATGTGTAAGATTACACCAGATGCATGTTGTCATTACAGAGGTAAAAGAGGTTAAACTTATAGGTAAAGTCCCACTCAGAATTGCAGTTCCTGAGCAGGAAACCTGCTGATGAGCCAATCAGAAGAGGCAGTTGTACAATTTACCAATAGCTGACCATGTTCTGTTCCGAAGCTGCAATACATGTGGCTTCTGTGTGGAACTTACGTATGCCTTTGTGTTAACTTTGTGTTAACTTCTTTTGCAGGAGTTAAACAGTTAGGTAGTAAGAAGTGCAAAAATTAGATGCTCCAACAAATTATACAAAATGTGCATTACGCTGTCTCTTTAATTATGATATAAAGTAAGATGTTAGGCTGCAAAAACGCCAGGGGTTTCAACCTATGGGGTACTGCTGATGTCCCACAATCAGTGCTCTACCATACATATTACTCACAAACCAATGAATGTATCCTACTTAGCCAATGATTTTAACCCACATGTGTGGTCAGCACACATAAAGCAGTGAGCTAACCGCTTTTGTGTTAGTTAACGCATTCGATAAGTGATTTTTCCCACAACATGGCTTCCTGTACCACACATAAAAGGATGATTTAAACCTTTACTACTATGCAGATTAATGACTGTGTGCAATGGCAGCAAGTAACATACACAATTGTATGCAAAAAGTTTAGGCACCCCTGACAATTTCCATGATTTTAATTTATTTAGAAATAATTGGGTGTTTGGATCAGCAATTTCATTTTGATCTATCAAATAACTGAAGGGCACAGTAATATTTCAGTAGTGAAATGAGGTTTATTGGATTTACAGAAAATGTGCAATATGCATCAAAACGAAATTAGACAGGTGCATAAATTTGGGCACCCTTACCATTTTGTTGATTTGAATACCTGTAGCTACCTAGCACTGATTAATTGGAACACACAATTGGTTTGGTGAGCCCATTAAGCCTTGAACTTCATAGACAGGTGCATCCAATCATGAGAAAAGGTATTTAAGGTGGCCAATTGCAAGTTGTTGTTCTCTTTGACTCTCCTCTGGAGAGTGGCAACATGAGGGCCTCAAAACAACTCTCAAATGATCTGAAAACAAAGATTGTTCAACATTATGGTTTAGGGGAAGGCTACAAAAGCTATCACAGAGATTTAAGCTTTCAGTGAGGAACATGGAAGACCACAGGCACAGATCTTGTTAAGGCCAGAAGTGGCAGGCCAAGTAAAATATCGGAGAGGCAAAGGCAAAGGATGGTAAGAACAGCCCACAAACCACCTCCAAAATCATCGTGCTACAGATGGTGTCACTGTGCATCGTTCAACAATTCAGCGCTCTTTGTACAAGGAGAAGCTGTATGGGAGAGTGATGCGGAAGAAGCCTTTTCTGCACACACGCCAGAAACATAGTCGCTTGAAGTATGCAAACACACATTTGGACAAGCCAGCTTCATTTTGGAAGAAGGTGTTGTGGACTGATGAAACAAAGATTGAGTTATTTGCTCATAACAAGGGGCGTTATGCATGGCGGCAAAAGAACACAGCATTCCAAGACTAACACTTGCTACCCACAGTACAATTTGGTGGATGTTCCATCATGCTGTGGGGCTGTGTGGCCAGTGCCGGTACTGGGAATCTTGTTAAAGTTGAGGGTCACATGGATTCCACTCAATATATCAGCAGATACTTGAGAATAATGTTGAGGAATCAGTCACAAAGTTGAAGTTACGCCGGGGCTGGATATTTCAACAAGACAACGACCCAAAACACTGCTCAAAATATACTCTGGCATTTATGCACAAGTATAATGTTCTGGAATGGCCATCCCAGTCCCCAGACCTGAATATTATTGAAAATCTGTGGGGTGATTTGAAGCGGCTGTCCATGCTCGGCAACCATCAAACCTAACTGAACTGGAGATGTTTTGCAAGCAGGAATGGTCCAAAATATCTTCATCCAGAATCCAGACACTCATTACAGGCTATAGGAAGTGTCTAGAGGCTGTTATTTCTGCTAAAAGACGCTCTACTAAATATTGATGCAATATTTCTGTTGGGGTGCCCAAATTTATGCACCTGTCTAATTTCATTTTGATTCATATTGCACATTTTCTGTTAATCCAATAAACCTAATTTCACGACTGAAATATTACTGTGTCCTTCAGCTATTTGATAGATCAAAATGAAATTGCTGATACAAACACCCAATTATTTATAAATGAAAATCATGGAAATTGTCAGGGGTGCCTAAACTTTTGCATACGATTGTATATATAATTTAATTTGCTTTTTTTAAATTTGAATAGCTCCAGTTAAAGGGATATGAAACCCAAATGTTTTTCAATTTTTCTTGATTGTCTTGGTATCATTTGTTGAATGAGCAGCAATGCACTACTGGATGCTGACTGAACACATGGGTGAGACAATGACAATCGGTATATATATATATATATATATATATATATATTTATATATATATATGCAGAACATAGTTTCTTTGCTGCTTCTTAGCTTTCCTAGATAAACCTTTCAGCACTGGATAACAAGAAAAGGAAGCAAATTAAATAATAGAAGTAAATTGGAAAGTTGTTTAAAATTGTATGCTCTGTCTGTATCACAAACATTCTTTTTGGAGTTTCATGTTCCTTTAAATCCCAACGTGCAACTGCTGAAACCCGTATCGCCCGTAAATTCACCTCACACATTAGAGAATCCAATAAACCCCGTCAGCAATTCATAAACTGCCGTAAGTCGGATAAACTAGCGATGTCCAGAAATGTGCGGAAATACTAATTTCTGGAGTTGCCAGTGACTTACGGCAGAAAGTTAAAAAAAAAAAAAAGTCGCCTGAAAATTTTTTTTACCTCCCAAAAATAAACCCGACATGTCAAAATCCTTATATCCGCAATCCCCCCACATTGCAACTAATAATCAAAGTATTAACCCCTAAACTGCCAACCCCCACAACGCAATATATCTAATTAAACTATTAACCCCTAATTTGCCATTCACCCACAACGCAATCTACCTAATTAAAGTATTAGCCCCTAATCCGCCATTCACCCACATCGCAAAGTACCTAATCAACCTATTAACCCCTAAACCGCCAACCCCCAACATCACAATAAACCAAATTAATCTATTAACTCCTAAACCGCCAACCCCCCACAACGCAAATAACTAATTTAATTACTAAGCCCCCTAACCTAACACCCCCTAAATTAACCCCAATTACCTAAAATTAAAAAATACTAAATTAAAATAAAAAAAAACTAGCATTACTTTAAAAATAAAAAAATAAATTTAAATTAATCTAACAATAAAAAAAATAAAAAAGTTTAACAGTACAGAAAATAATAAACCAAATGATCAAAATTAAAAAAATTAAACCTAATCCCTATGAAAATAAAAAAGCCCCCCAAAATAAAAACACCCCCTAATCTAAACTAAACTACCAATAGCCCTTAAAAGGGTCTTTTGTAGGGCATTGCCCTACAAAAAATACTAAGTCCCCCCCCCCCTAACAGTAAAACCCTTCTTGTTGTAGTTTTTTTTAAAATATTATTTAAAGGGACATGAAACCCAAAATGTTTCCTGTCAGACAGAAAATACAATTTCAAACAACTCTCCAATTTACTTGCATTATCTAATTTGATATGTTCTCTGGGTATCCTTTGTTGAAGAAGCAGCATTGTATTCCTGGGTGCTAACTGATCACATCTGGTGAGCTAATAGCACAAGGCATATATGTGCAGCCACCTTTATCATCAGTGCCTACCTAGTTATCCTTTCCAAAAAATTTGATAATAGAAGAAAATTGGAAAGTTTTTTAAAATCACATGCTCTAACTGACTTATGAAAACAAAACATGGGTTTTATGCCCCTTTAAAATGTTCCTAATAATTAACTATTTGTTTTTTTTCTATGTATTTTGCTTGTTAAAAGATTACATTACAGATGGAAAAAGTCTGACATTTACATTCACCTACAAGTTTTGCACTAAACAGGGTGCGAAAAAAGTTGCGTTCTTTTACTCACCATAGTGCTGCCATTACGAGTTACTGAAAAGCCTCCTTGTGCATGTGATATGTTGTGTTAAGCTCCATACCACACAAAATCCAAGGGCTGATTTGACTTGCTCGTGCATGCCTTCCCCACATAGACATCGATGGGGAGAGAGTGTTAGAAAAAAAACTAACACCTGAAGTGCGTAATGAAAAATCTCCATAATGCAACTCAATTGATGTCTATGTGGAAAAAATTTAAGTTTAAACCTAACATAAACCCCAAGTCTAAACACCCCTTATCCGCCGCCCCCGACATATCCGGCACCTAAATTAAGTGATTAACCCCTAATCCAGCGATCCCCTACATCGCCGACACTAATAAAAGCTATTAACCCCTAATCTGCCGCTCCCTGACATTGCCTCCACTAAATAACATGATTAACCTCTAATCCACCGCCCTCCCATATCACTGCTAGTAAATAAACCTATTAATTCCTAAACCTCTGGCCCCCCACATCGCCACCACTAAATAAACCTATTAACCCCTAAACCGCCAGCCCCCCACATAGCAAAACACTAAATTAAACTATTAACCCCTAAACCTAACACCCCCTAACTGTTAATTAAAATTACAATATAACTATCTTAAATTAATTAAAATTTTACCTGTAAAATAAAAATTAACCTAACATTAAACTATAAATTAAACTAACATTACTATTCTAATAAAATAAAAAAATACTACCCATTAAAAACCTAAATTACAAATTTAAAAAAATTTAACACTACGAAAAAAATAAAAAATCTAAAATTACAAAAAATAATAAACACTAAATTATGAAAAATAAAAAACACTAAGCTTACAAAAAATATTAAACAAAATTATAAAAAATAAAAACAATTACACCTACTCTAAAAGCCCTAAAAAAAAAAAAATTCCAGCCCAAAATAAAAACACCCCTAACCTTCAATAAACTACCAATAGCCCTTAAAAGGTCCTTTTACAGGGCATTGCCCTAAGTTAAACAGCTCTTGTATCTGTAAAACAATACAAAGTCCCCCCAACAGTAAAACCCACCAACCAACCAACCCCCCCAAATAAAAAAAAAACAATCTCTAAAAAGTCCTAAACTACCCATTGCCCCTAAAGGGGCATTTGTATGGGCATTGCTCTTAAAAGGGCATTTAGCTCTTTTTCACTGCTCTTAAAAGGGCATTCAGCTCTTTTCCATGTGCCCATCACTAATCTAAAAAAAACTCAACCAAAAAAAAACAAAAACCTATAACTAACCCCAGAATATCTGCTCACGGTTCCTGAAGTCTGGACATTGTCATCTCCATCCAGGCAGCGAAAAGTCATCATCTAGGCCGCGACACCTTAATCCATCGCGGGGGGTCTTCTATCTTCATCCCGGGGGCGCGGAGCAGAGCGTCCTCTTCATACGGTCATAGCCGTACACTGAAGTTGAACGCAAGGTAGCCGTTTCAAATGGTGTACCTTGCATTCCTATTGGCTGATTTGATTCTTCAAATTCAAATCAGCCAATAGGATGAGAGCTTCTGAAATCCTATTGGCTATTCAAAACATCCAATAGGATGAAAGCGGTTTAGGGGTTAATATATTTAAATAGTGTTGGCGATGTGGGTGGGTGGCAGATTAGGGGTTAATAACTTTATTCAATAGTCGCAATGTGGGTGGGCGGCAGATTAGGGGTTAATAGGTTTAATATAATGTTTGCAATTTGTTAGAGTGGCGGTTTAGGGGTTAATAGGTAGTTCATGCATGTTAGTGTACTTTATAACACTTTAGTTATGAGTTTTGTAAAACATTTTGTTACACAAAATCCATAACTACTGCTCTCAGATGGAGGTATGGATTGTGTCGGTATAGGCTGTAATGCAAGCTATTTAGCCTGAATGCACAACCTGTAATACCAGCGCTATGAAAATCCCACACAAAAACGTCATTTTTTTGAGTGTGGTATGAACATTGCGTTACAGGCTAAAATGCATGCTGTATAGCTATACCGACACGACTCGTAATATGCGTTACTGGCCATTTTTTTGCGTTAAAAGTTATACCACAACACTTGTAATCTAGACGATTGTTATTTCTGTCTTTACATTTTAAAACCCTGCAATTTCATCTTTAGATATGTATATGTATGTATCTCAATGCTAAAGCCCTTTACTTGCCTTTTTTTTCTAACACCTGAGACGTCATATGTTTGAGCCTTTATAACTTTTTTATGTAATCATTTTTATTAAATGCTGTTATTATGTGCGCAACTGTTGTAATGCTCGTGGGATACTCCTCTATCAGACCAAACTCGGCCAGTAGTCTTGTTATCCCGGCGTCGAGCCGGAATGATAGGGAATATCCCAGAGCAGAGAAAGTTAATGAGATGAGGAAGGCGGCACTCACCACAGGCAGGACAGTCCCCAGCGGCAACAGCAGAGCAGTCCAAGGATGAACCACTAGAATGGTCAGGCAGGCAGGGTCTGGCAACAGCAAAGCAGTCCAAGGATAAACCACTAGAATGGTCAGGCAGGCAGGGTTTGGCAACTGTAATGCAGTCCAAGGATAAACCACTAGAATAGTCAGACAGGCAGGGTTTGGCAACAGTAAAGCAATCCAAGGTCACACCACTAGAATAGTCAGGCAGGCAGGGTTTGGCTGCAGTAAAGCAATCCAAGGGCACATGACTAGAATTGTCAGTCAGGCAGGGTTTGGCAACAGTAGAACAGTCCAGCAGAGTAAGGGTTAAGGTAGATAGAGTAGTCAGACAGGCAGGTTCAGCAACAGCAATTAATCCAGCACATTAAGGGTTAAGGCAGGTAGAGTAGGCAGGCAGGTTTAGTAACGATATGAGTTACGATAACACCTATAATTGGGCAGTGACAGATCGTTCTTCAAAGATTTAAATAGGCGCAAATTCACGCCACTGAGATCCACCCGGCATCCGAAGCGTGCGGCGATGACGTCAGCGCCAGACGCATCCGGAGCCGACACTGCCTTTGACAATGAGCAGGGAAGGAGACGCTGTGCCCCTAGCAACGGCTAGAGCGGCATGGCATGACATAGCCCCCCTCTCAAGGGTTCCCTCCAGGAGCCAGAGTCGGTCTTAAAGGATGAGTAGCATGGACTCTGGATACCAGAGATGGAGCATGCACATCATGGGCAGGAACCCAGGAACGATCTGCCACGGAGTAACCCTTCCAATGTATCAGATACTGCAGTTGTCTGCGCCTATATCTGAATCTTAGCTACTTCATATTCAGGCTCACCATGAACTAAGAGCGGAGGAGGAGGAGCTTGGAGCCGGGTATATCTATTCTTGATGTAAGGTTTAATTAGTGAGATGTGGAAGACTGGATGTATGCGTAGGATTTTTGGCAAGGCCACTTTGTAGGCAACATGAGACAGTCCTTTCAGGACCTTGTAAGGGCAAATAAACCTAGGCCCCAATTTGTGACAGGGTTGACGTAGACGAATGTGTTGAGTAGAGATCCAAACACGTTCACCCACTGGGATGGCACTTACAGAAGCCCTATGATGATCAGCAAACTTCTTATATTTAAAAATAGCTGAACACAGCTGAGAGCGAATACGTTGCCAATGTGTGAGTTCAGTGACGTGTCAGTCTGCGGCAAGGACACCAGTGGACTGAGCTGAAAGAGGGAAGACACAAGGTTGATACCCTGCTGCGGCTTGAAATGGAGAACATCGAAGAGAAGAGTGCCAATGAGTGTTTCTTGCCAGCTCAGCTAGTGGTAGCAATTCAGACCAGTTGGTATGGCGAGCATTGACAAACGCTCTAAGGTAGGCTTCAAGATCCTGGTTTGCTCTCTCAGTCCATTGGTCTGAGGATGGTAGCCAGACAAAACAGTGGTTCCAATCAACTTACAAAAGGCTCTCCAGAAGGCAGAGATGAACTGTGGACCTCAGTCGGAAACAATATTCACAGGAATGCCATGAAGTCGCACCACATACAAGAGAAAAAGGGACGACAATTCCTGAGCAGAAGGTAGTTTGGTTAAGGATACGAAGTGAGCCCATCTGGAAAAGCGGTCCACCACAACCCAGATAACTGTATGGTGGTTGGAAGAAGGAAGGTCCACAATGAAGTCCATTGTTATGTGTGTCCAGGGTCATTTGGGAATGGACAATAGTTGGAGCAAGCCAGGAGGCAATGACCGGGGAGTCTTGTTGGCCGCACAAATTGTGCAGGCTCTCACATAATCCTGAGCGTCAGACTTCATAGTAAGCCACCATACATGTTGGGAAAGATGCTTGAAAGTCTTAGTCGAACCAGGATGTCCTTAGAGTTTGCTATCATGACGTTCAGAGGTACAAAGAGGATATAGGAGGCCATGGGGGCACCAGGAGGTTTACTAGACTGAGCATGTTGCAATCTTTGCAGAAGGGTAGTATTGAGTTGAGCAACCACACAGGAGGGGGGTATGATGTGTTCGATAGGAGCTTCTGAGGAATTATTTGAGTGAGGGAACTGAACTTCTTGTTCTTGGTCCCAGGAAGATAAGAGACCACAAAGTTAAAACGGGAAAAGAATAAAGCCCACCTGGTCGAGGATTGAGTCGATGAGCAGTCTCTAGGTAAGTCAGATTCTTGTGGTCAGTGAGAATCTGAATAGGATTGGCGGTGCCCTCTAACCAGTGACGCCATTCAGTCAAGGCCATCTTAATGGCTAAGAGTTCACGATTACCCACATCGTAGTTCCTCTCAGCAGGAGTAAAGCGTTTAGAGAAAAAGGCTACAGGCTGTGACTTGGAAGTCAAAGGGTCCCTCTGGGTAAGAACTGCTCCAGCCGCTATCTCGGAGGCATCAACCTCTAGAGTGAACTGTAGGTCAGGATCAGGATGGCGAAGCACAGGAACTGAACAAAAAGCCTTTTTCAGACAAGAGAAGGCGTTTATGGCCTCAGGAGGCCAATGTTTACAGTCTTTGTTCCGTTTTGTCAATTCAGTGAGAGGACCTACTGTTTGAGAAAAGTGCTTTATAAACTTGCGGTAATAATTGGAGAATCCCAAGAACCTCTGCAATTCCTTTAAAGAGGTAGGTTGAGGCCATTCTAGTACTATGGTAAGTTTAGCAGGATCCATGGCAAAACCCTTCTTCAAAATGACATAACCAAGGAATTGGATTTGCTCTTGATCAAACTCACACTTTTCTAGCTTGGCTACCAAGGAATTCTCTCTGAGACGAAGAAGCACCTGTCTCACGTGCCTATGATGCTCCTCTAAAGTGGAAGAGAAAACAAGATTATCATCCAGATAAACGATGACAGTGCGATTGAGGAGGTCACAGAAGACATTGTTGACAAATGCCTGAAAGACTCCAGGGGCATTACACAGCCCAAAGGGCATTACAAGGCATTCGTAATGCCCATATCTTGTGTTAAAGGCAGTCTTCCATTCGTGGCCTGGAAAGATGCAAATCAGATTGTATGCCCCACGTAAATCCAATTTGGTGAAAAAGCAAGCATCCTGGAGTGAGTCATACAGTTCGGTGATCAATGGTATGGGATAGTGATTCTTGATGGTTATGTTGTTCAAGGCCCTGTAGTCAATGCAGGGTATGAGCCCACCATCCTTCTTACTGACAAAAAAGGAAGCCAGCCCCAGCAGGAGAGGAGGAAGGGCGAATGAACCCTTTAGCTAGGTTCTCTTGTATGTACTCCTCCATGGATTTGGTTTCAGCCTTGGAGAGTGGATAAGTCCTCCCTTTAGGAAGTGGGGCTCCGGGAAAGAGGTTGATCTTGCAGTCATAAGGACGGTGGGGTGGCAGCATGTCGGCTGCTTTTTTCTCAAACACATCCGCAAAGTCTGTGTATACTTGAAGGAGTCTGTATACTGGCTATTGGAATACGGGGCAGAGGAATAAGTTTAGCAAGGCAGGAGTGGAAACAGGAGGTACCCAGGAGGCCAGTTGTCCCCTCAGCCCAGTCGAACTGTAGATTGTGTACCCGAAGCCAAGGATGATAGGCTGTGCTGGGGAATGAATGACCTCAAACTGCAGCTGTTCATAATGGAGGACTCCCACAGTCAGGGTCAGGGGTGCTGACTCAAAATGGATCACGCGCGAACCAAGGGGGGTGCCATCCAGGGTGGTTATTTTGAGACAATGTCTTTTCTGCAGAAGAGGCAAACAAGCTTGAATCATAAAACGGTGATCCAGGAAGTTTCCAGCTGCCCCTGAATCAATGAAGGCTTAAGTGTGGGCAGTATTCTGAAGGAAGGTAAGGGTAACAGGTACCAGGATCCGAGAGGAGTGAGGGGATTTTGATGAGACCATGCTTAGAGGTACCCCAGTGTTATCCCCTAAGCATCGGCTTTTCCCGAGTGAATCTCACAGTCCTTCAGTTGGTGGGTGTTATATCCACAATAATAACATAGTCGCAGTCTCTTTCTTCTCTGTCTTTCAGACTCTGAAGGTTTGAAGGAGGAGAGATCCATGGGTTCCTCTACTGAGGTAACTGGAGTAGCTGAAGGGGTAGTGGTTGCTGCCGAAAATGGGTGAACAGGAGGACGGGAGGGAAGGACCCTCCTAGTTCTATCTCTCTCGGCTTGCCTTTCCTGAAAGCGAGAGTCCAGATTGATTCAAAGCCCTATAAAGTCTTCCTAAGAAGAAGGAATATCACAATAAGTGAGTTCATCTTTGATGCGTTCATGGAGACCCCTCCTAAAGGTTGCCTTGAGAGCACTGCCATCCCAAGTGGTTTCCAGTGCCAAGGTGAGGAACTCGATGGCAAATTGTGCCACAGTTTTATTGCCTTGGCAGAGATCCAGGAGAGAATATTCTGCAGCAAAGGTACGGCCAAAAGTCCCAAACACAGAAGACAAAGCAGAAATGAACTCATCAGTATCATGCAGGAGTGTAGCATTCTGTTCCAAAAGGGGAGAGACTCAGGCTAGAGCTTTGTCCTTTAGCAAGGAAATGATAAAGGTGACCCTTGACTGATGAGACTGGAAGGTGTGAGGATCATTGCGGAAGTGCAGTCTGCAATTGGTTTAGAAAGCCCCTTCAGTCAGTAGTACCTTCATACTTGTTAGGCAAGGGTATCCGGGGTATACTTCCAGAAGTAGAGGAAGAAGTCACAGCACTAGGAGTAGGGGCTGGTGGTGTAGCAACAGGAGTGGCATCCCTCGCTGCAACTAGTAAGGAGAGTTGAGCGGTAATAGCCTCTAGCTTGGAATCCATATTCTGCAACTGTGTGGTATGGGTTCCCAACATCTGTCCCTGAAGATAAACAGCTCGTGCCACCTCATCTGGCTGCATGGCCCAAGTATAATGTAACGCTCATGGGATACTCCTCTATCAGACCAAACTTGGCCAGTAGTCATGTTATCCCGGCGTCGAGTCAGAATGATAGGGAATATCCCAGAGCAGAGAAAGTTAATGAGATGTGGAAGATGACACTCACCACAGGCACGACAGTCCCCAGCGGCAACAGAATTGCAGTCCAATGATGAACCACTAGAATGGTCAGACAGAAGGGTCTGGCAACAGCAAAGCAGTCCAAGGATAAACCACTAGAATGGTCAGGCAGGCAGGGTTTGGCAACAGTAAAGCAGTCCAAGGATAAACCACTAGAATAGTTAGACAGGCAGGGTTTAGCAACAGTAAAGCAATCCAAGGGCACACCACTAGAATAGTCAGGCAGACAGGGTTTGGCAACAGTAGAACAGCCCAGCAGAGTAAGGGTTAAGGCAGATAGAGTAGTCAGACAGGCAGGTTCAGCAACAGCAATTAATCCAGCAGATTAAGGGTTAAAGCAGGTAGAGTAGTCAGGCAGGCAGGTTCAGTAACGATATAAGGCACAAGATCTGTCACACCCAGGAGCACACAAAGTAACACCTATACATGGGCAGTGACAGATCATTCTTCAAAGATTTAAATAGTCGCAGATTTGCACCACTGAGGTCCGCCCGGCATCCGGAGCATGTGGCCATGACGTCAGCACTGCACGCATCCGGAGCTGACACTGCCCCTGACAACAAGCAGGGAAGGAGACGCCGCGCCCCTAGCAACCGCTAGAGCAGGGCGGCGTGACAACTGTACTCTGTAATGTATTTTTAAAGTGTTTGTGACACTTTTTCTGAGGCTGCACTAACCCGACGTGCATTAACTTCAATTGCACTCAAGCGATCACATTACTTACAACTTGTAATACGAGCGTAAAAGCCTGATGCATGAAAAAACCCACGATAAACCGCTTTTTGATTGAGCGTACCTGTTAGTGCTCCACTTGTAAACCAGCCCAAAGTATTTGGATATGTTAATTATAAAATGATTGAAAATTATATGAAATTAGTATCTGTATACATAAGATGAATTAATATTATTTGTTTAGTTAAATTTTTTTGCATTTAAACATATTAGACAGTCATCATCAATACTGATTTAATTGTCTGTCATGTTTTACCTTTTTTAGGCCATGTATCTTCTAATCTTATTAAAGCGGCTTTCAAATAATTTTTGGTTCTTTAAAAAAGACTGCAGTCCATATCAATTTATGTTTTGATTTCACATATTTGACTTTGGAATGTATAAAATGATAAAAATCTATCTAGTCAAACATGTTTATGTTTGGTTCCCTAAAAGTCATTGTTTTGAACGCTGGAGTGTTGTTTTATTTTATTCCCTTGAATTTTATTACATTTTCATTATTAGAATAGGGACTGTTATTACAAAGATCACAGATACTAGTAGCAAAGCTGATGTCATCAAAGGGTGCCCAACTAAAAAAAAATAATTAAGAGGAGAAACCACAGACATTTCAGGGTTACTGATTCACTGTGTGTTTTGAGGAATGCAGTTAAACCCTACAACTTCAATAGATTGTTTCAGAAGTTTGAGTGCATTTTATTAACTATTGTTGCATATTACATGAACTCCAGCCCCCAGGAAGTTGCCCTTATTTGGTGACAAACAGAAGTGTTTCCAATAAGTAAATAAATAAATATAAATATATTGATATCTAATAGGTAGAAAGATAGATAGATAATAGGTAGACCAATAATAGGTAGATAGATAATAGGTAGACAGGCAATAGATAGAGACAGATAGATAGACAGATTGATTGATACGATAGATAGATAGATAGATAGATAGATAATAGGTAGATAGATTAATGAATAGATGATAGATAGATAATAGGTAGACATATAATAGACAGATAGATTATAGATAGATCGATAGATAATAGGTAGACCGATAATAGGTGGATAGAAAGATAGATAAATAGATAGATAGATAGACAGATAATAGATAGATGAAAGTTAGTCAGATAATAGATAGACAGACAGATAGATAATAGGTAGACGTAAAATATATAGATAGATAGATAGATAGAAAATAGATAGATGAGAGTTAGACAGATAATAGATAGACAGATAGATAGATAACAGGTAGATATATCACTGATAGATAGAATCATTTTTAGTATGCACTATAGTTGGTTAAAAACATATAATAAACATCATATTATCATGGAAACTCTATTCTTCTGTTGCCAGGTATCCAATAGCACCACTGTCTTTGAGCAACACTGATCTCCATCAATACAACATTGAAGAGAATGGAGGGACACCATTTACACCAAAAGTATCAGGAAGACATCATCATCATCTGCACCATCATCACCACCACCACTCATCTTATGGTGTCATTCCTACAGAAAGCAAAGAAATGATACCCGGAGTTACAAACACAAGCAGTAAGTTTTTTTTAAGTATTCATTTTTCAAGTGAATGTAACCAGATTCATTAAATTATCTAAAGTGGTCAAAATTATTATTAGGTACCTAAAGATGGCAGTCACAATTTCCACAGAGATATATATTAACTAATAACCAGCTTTTACTTTATTTGTATTTTTTTTATAAATACCATTCACTGATTTTGATAAAAATACTGTTTACTGCAAACTGTTCTATCTGTGGAGGATTATGGCATTATGATCAAACAACTGTGTTATAATATATATAACATTTCAACACAAAAAATATCAACACAACTTACAATAAGTCTGACACTCTCTTGCAAGCACACATATTAAAAACAAAATGGAAGAGTTAGTTATAGCATTTGGTCAAATCAGTGGCTTATTTAGGTTTTATGCTGCCAAAGGCACTCACAATTTCTGCTACCCCCTCCCCCTAATTTTTTAAGCTTTTTTTGGCCATAATATTTTTTGCTCAGGGAATAATGTGCCTTTTTTATTCATTGCATTTCCAAAGTAAATGTTCACCAAACAAAGATTTCTTGAAACAATACTTCCTCAAACACTATACTGAATGCTTAAAGCCAAAAGAGCTAAAGGCAATAGCTAGCTAAATAAACCAAAGGTTCAGAGTTACCTCTAAAATGTAAGCTCCATGGGCACTATCTTATTATAGCCCCCTAGAATGTAAGCTCCCAGGGACAAAATATCCCATTTGATACCTGTTTAATACTTCTAATATAGCTGTAAGCTTCTCACAAATATAGCCATGAAATATGTACTGCCCTTCCTCCTAATCTGCCGCGCTAGGCAAGTGCCTTGTTTGCCTAGGCCAAAATATGCCCCTGGGTCAAATGTTTTAAGGTGAGTACCCAGGGCAGTTGCGGATCCAGGGGGCGGGGCACCAGGGTTATTCCCCTCCTCCTCCTCCCCACACACACACACAGCCAGGACCAGATGGGCTCACTGAGGTGCACTACTATTTATTAATAAATTATTATTATTATGATCGGTTATTTGTAGAGCACCAACAGATTCCGCAGCGCTATAAACAAAGGCGGAGTACAACAAAACAATTATATGGATCAAATGGGTAGAGGACCCTGCCAAGAGTTGCACTGTTGTAGTCAGGACTTAAAAAAATGATCTACAAACAGCTAGACTCTTAGGCTTACATGCTAAGGGGGTTCAGGGGATAGCAATGGAGGAGAGGAACTGGTATAAAGTAAGGTTAGCATAGGTTGTATGCATCCCTGAACAGTAGAGTCTTTAGGGAGCGCTTGAAGCTTTCAAAACTAGGGGAGAGTCTTGTGAAGCGAGGCAGAGAGTTCCACAAGATGGGAGCCAGTCTGGAGAAGTCCTGTAAACGGGAGTGTGATGAGGTAACAAGAGAGGAGGAGAGTAGGAGGTCATGAGCAGAGCAAAGGGGACGGGAGGGAGAGTATCTGGAGACAAAGTCTGAAAATTAGGGGGGAGCAGTGCAGTTGAGGGATTTGAATGTCAGAGTGAGAATTTTGTGTTTGATCCTTGAGGCAAGAGGAAGCCAGTGAAGGGATTGGCAGAGAGGTACAGCAGATGAAGAGCGATGTGTAAGGAAGATGAGTCTGGCAGAGGCATTCATTATGGATTGTAAAGGAGCTAGGCGGCAGTTGAGGAGACCAGAGAGGACAGAGTTGCAGTAATCGAGGCGGGACAGAATGAGAGAGTAGATTAAAATATTAGTTGTGTCTTGTGTAAGGAAGTGTCTAATTTTAGAGTTTTAGAGATGTCTTTAAGGTGGACGCGGCAGGCTTTAGCCAAGGACTGAATGCGAGAAGTGAAAGAAAGATCTGAGTCAAATGTGACCCCGAGACATCGGGCATGCGGAGTAGGGGTAATCATTGAGTTGTCGACAGTTATAGAGAGATTGGGGGTGAAGATTTTGGAAGAAGGGGGGAAAATGAGGAGCTCAGTTTTGGAGAGATTTAGTGTGAGGTAGTGAGAGGACATCCAGGAAGAGATGTGAGAAAGACAGTTAGTGACACAGGTTAGCAAGGAAAGAGATAGGTCTGGTGCAGAGAAGTAGATTTGGGTGTCATCGGCATACAAATGATATTGGAAACCGTGGGACTTTATTAGGGAACCTAGTGATGACATGTAGATTGAGAAGAGAAGGGGACTGAGGACAGAGTCTTGCAGTACTCCAACAGAAAGTGGTGATGGGGCAAAGGAGGCCCCAGAGAAGGCTACACTGAAGGTACGGTTTGACAGGTAGGAAGAGAGCCATGAGAGGGCTGTGTCACAGATGCCGAAGGATTGGAGGGTTTGGAGCAAAAGAGGGTGGTCAACAGTGTCAAAGGCTGCGGACAGATCAAGAAGGATAAGCAGAGAGAAGTGGCCTTTTGATTATGCTGTAAGTAGGTCATTGGTAACCTTAACAATTGTTGTCTCTGTGGAGTGATGGGGACGAAATCCAGATTGCAGTGGGTCAAGAAGGGAGTTTAATGTAAGGAAATGGGATAGGCGTGCATATGCTAGTTTTTCGAGAAGCTTTGAGGCAAGAGGGAGGAGGGAAATAGGGCGGTAGTTGGATGGGGAGTTAGGATCAAGGGAAGGTTTTTTGAGGATAGGTGTGACCAGTGCATGTTTCAGCGATGAGGGAAATATACTGGTGCTGAGGGAGATGTTGAAAATGTGTGTTAGTATAGGGGTAAGGGTTGCAGAGAGGGAGGGGAGTAGCTGTGAGGGGATAGGGTCAAGGGGACAGGTATTGAGAGCGCAGTATAAGTGCCGAACCTTCTCCTCAGTAACAGGGGAGAATGAGCTAAGTTTAAGGTTATGTGGGTTGTGGTTGATTGAGAGCATTTGAGGGGGTGAGAGAATAGAATGATTAGAGTAGAGAAATAGTGTTGCTTATGGAGATTTAATGAAGAAAATCAGCTGAACTCCGAGATTTTCTCCAGTGCCGCTCAGCAGTACGGAAACATCTGCATAGGTACCGTGTCAGAGGAGTATGCCAGAGTGTGTGACTTCTGAGCTATGGTAAGAGGGGCGAGATTGTCAAGGACGGATGTAAGGGTGGAATTATAGTGGCAGATAGATTATTCAGGGCAGGAAAAGGAGGAGAAGGATGAGAGGAGAGGTTCGAGGGAATTAGCAAGCTGTTGCTGATCTAATGACATAATGCTTCTGTGAATTTTGGTGTGAGGAGTAGAAAGAAGGAGAGTTTTAGGGAGGGATGATATGTTGCTAGTAAGGAGATGGTGGTCAGAAAGAGGAAAGGGGGAGTCACAGCCGGCCCGATCGCGCCATTAAAATGAATGCTCTGGTCTGGTAGCGGGAGCGAGCTACCTTCATTTTAATGGCGCGATCGGGCCAACTGTGACTATACAGCGTGCCTGATGCGCTTACAAAAAAAACCAGACCCGCTCAGTAGAGCCAGGAGCGGTGGTCTGTAAAATACATTTTTGTAGGAAAATATCTGTGACATACTGGTGCTAACCTAATGTTATATAATTCTGCACTATGTACAGAATTATATAACATAAGTTTGTGGGTTTACTAGCCCTTTAATTACCCATTCCCAAGTTTTGCATAACCAACACAGTTATAATAATACACGTTTTACCTCTGTAATTACCATGTATCTAAGACTCTGCAGACTGCCCCCTTATTTCATTTCTTTTGACAGACTTGCTTTTTAGCCAATCAGTGCTCACTCCTCTGTAAATTCATGTGCATGAGTTCAATGTTATCTATATGAAACACATGAACTAACTCCCTCTAGTGGTGAAAAACTGTCTAAATGTATTTAGATTACACGTGGCCTTCAAGGTCTAAGAAATTAGCATATAAACCTCCTAGGTTTAGCTTTCAACTAAGAATACCAAAAGAGCAAAGTAAAATTGGTGATAAAAGTAAATTGGAAAGTTGTTTAAAATTACATGTCCTATTTGAATCATGAACATTTTTTTTGGCTTGACTGATTCTTTAATGGAATTTGTGTAATGCATTTGTATTCCTCTATAAGTATATATTGTGCTTGGCATAATTTTATCCTTTACTAAAGAGATAGTCAATACAAAATAGCCCATACACTTAATTTTGGTGAGAGCATAGCAGTGTAGGGTATAGGGTTGAAGAGTGGTAGAGTGGCAATTGTCCCATTACTGGTGGAATGGTGGCCAATTAGGCAATGAGCTAGGATGTCTGGTCTGATGTGTTTATGTAAGTGTGGCTATTACATAAACTGGAACTCAGTGCCGGACTGGAATTGAGCCATAGACCCCCGGCGATTCTCTGCCGCTGGTGGTCTTGGGCTCAATTCTGATTTCCAGGAGCTTGGAAAGACTGAGCAGGTTTTGCTGGTGCTGCTGGCATTTTAGCACATCTCTGTGACACATTATTTAAATATTAATGATAACTTTAGCGATATAGCTATATAGTTATAATAAGATTTATTACTTATTGTATAGTTTATTATAGTTAGTTTTTGACAGTAGGCAGTTAGATGGGCGATACAGGGGAGTGTTGTTACCACATGATGTCAGTGTAGTTAGTATTAGGGAATTAGCTGGGCGTTTCGGGGGGTGTAGATTAGGCATGACTTAGGTGTAGGCAGACAGGGGGAGTTAGCTGGGCCGTGCAGGAGGAGTGTAGCATAGGGATGTCGTAGAAATAGGTGTTTAGGGGGAGTTATCGAGGCATGCTTGTGGGAGTAGTGCAGCCTGCACTTTGCTTTGGACACATTGACACAAGATTAATAAGATTGATATGTTCAAAACAGTGAAATGCAGGTTGCAAGGAGGGTAGCGGCCATGTTTGTCTCGCCAGCAATCAGCTGCTGAGACAAACATTGCCTGAGGTAATTAGTGTAGGTGTAAATAAACTTAGGTACCCACGGCAATATTTGAAGTGTGCTTACACTGAAACTAATTTTAGTTTCAGTGAGCGCACTGTTTGCACTGTGTAAGCACACTTTGAATAGCCCCCCCCCCCCCCGTAAAATGCTGCGATGTTGTCAATATGTGCAGAGACATCATGCTCTCATTGACGTCTATGGGAGCGACATCGCTGCTCACCAGCACTGTCTAGACATGCCCCATTTTTTGGAACATTCCGATGGATCATCGGGCTGCGATGCTGACGAGGCAATTGATGCAGTTTCCCAACGGTCATTCGATGTTTTGATTGCATTGTATTTTTATCATTCATTTGTTCATTATGGAAATCTACTGTGTTTACTGTTCCTTTAAAAGAATATTTTAGAGATAGCATCAGGAACCAGAAAAACCTCCGGTGACTTAGCAGTAGTTTTAAAAACAACAATAGACAACCTTTAGGAACCTTAGGATCCTTGTTTAGGTTAAAAAAGAAAAAAAAAAACAAAGTTTGATATCTTGATCAGAGACCTACTCCTGATCCTCTAAAAATACCTTACCCTCTGAGGACAAATCAGACAAACCAGGGTCTGAAATATACATCTTAAAAGATCTTGATGTATTTAAACGCCGCCCCCTGCAGACTCGCGGCCAATGGGCCGCCAGCAGGGGGGTGTCAATCAACCCGATCGTACTCGGTCGGGTTGAATTGCGGCGATGTCTGTCCGCCTGCTCAGAGTAGGCGGACAGGTTATGGAGCAGCGGTCTTTGTGACCGCTGCTTCATAACTGGTGTTTCTGGCGAACCTGCAGGCTCGCCAGAAACACGGGGCATCAAGCTCCATACGGAGCTTGATAAATATGCCCCACAGTATGGATTGATACTCAAAATTCAGTATAAATACAATAAATCGATAGAATGTAAGTAAAAAAGAAATGTACTATAAGTTACAAAAATTACTGGAAATTGACAAAATAAGTATGTAAACTTAAAGTCCAATAAACATATGTGTTGTGAGACACACAAACATGGATAGGCTGCTCTCCTCAGATAAAAGGCCGTCGACTTCAAAGTATATCTATAAGAAAATGAAAAGGCACCAAAATAGCGTAATTCGGCAAAGAAATTGCTGAGTATATAAATGTAGATCAAATACACTCACATGTAATCAAGCACTGTAACGTAGTGCAAACTGGGCAGGCCGGATCCTCTGAGTTGTCCGGCAAACTCTCCTCAGGTGTATACGAGAAAATGGTGTAAAAGAGTGTGTTTCACTCTGAGATATGCTCTATAAAAGAAACAATCCCCACATAAAGAAATATTATTTGACTGGTAGGTGGATAGTTTACACTCACTTGTGGTCTAGCACTGTAATGTAGTGCAGACTAGGCAAACCGGAACCTCTGAGTTGTCCGGTAAACTCTCCTCCACAGGCAAATAGAACCAGGTGTGTTGTATGTCTTTCAGCTCACTCGTAAAAAATGCAATTACCATTCACAGAATAGTGATTATTTGTGAGTGGAAAAAATGCATAAGCCAAAAATAGCAAGTAATTTAAAACAAGTGTTTATTAAACACATAAATACAGCAACGCGTTTCTTAGTAATGTTATTGCTTCCTCAGGCTGATAAAAATGGTAATTACTTGCTACATTATATACATGTGGCTGACCAATCGGAGAGCCAGAAAAACACACACACCCTTAATTGGTCACATGACTTAGTAAATGGTGTGTATTTACAATTGGATTGATATAAGATCACAGTTTCATGCAGCATACAAACTATATATAAAAATACTTTAATATAGAAATTGACTAAACTCATAAAGAGGATAAAAGGTGGGCAAATATATAAGTATAAAACCTTACAACCCAATAATGCAGCTCTTGACAGAATAGAAATTGTTACCCTCTCCACAGTAAAGGAGCATATGCATCCATAAAGTAATGTGCCCTGACCCAACACAGCATAATAGCACAGAGGGAAAGACTGAAGAGTATATACTAAAAGCTCACAGCACAAACTGACAAATGTGCAAATAGTAACAGCAGAGGTTCTGTGTATGTGGAGTATAACAATGATCCAACAGGAGGAGGCTAAGAAACGGTCCTGTGACACCTTTGGCAGGCCTGTGACTAATTCCCACTGGGTGTAATTGTGCCACTACCCAATACTCCTTAAACATCCCTCTTTCCAAACAGTAGCTCTCTGGGGGAAAACTGGGCCTCAATTTGGTCTGAGGACCCCTCTCTCAGAGCACCTCCATTTTTCACCTTCCTCTTGCAAAGGCAAAGATAAGGAAATAGGGGTTTAGACAATAGGTATGAGTATATACAGGTGCAGAGGACTTATCAAGCTTAAAATTATAAAAATGAAAAGAAAAAAAAGAGACTTCACAGCAGCACTCTTGTCAAATATTAAACCAGTTTTAATCACTGGGGTAACAATTTTCCCAATGCTAGTGAACATAAACACTATCAGTAGATAATAATAATTTGCAACAAAATGGAAATTATATTCTGTACATGAAAATCACCAATGAACATACATAAATATTGACTGCTATGCAGAAAGCTAAGAGCAAAGGCTGTGCTCCCCAATATCTGAGTAACAATGCTAGCTCAGGAGCTTAAGCATAATACTTAGCTCACCATACGGTAAAACAAACAAGGCGGTAAGCTGTCCACTATGAATAGAGAGGCCAATCCTTGTCCTCCTGTCTGCTTTGCAGGGTTCTTGAAAGATTAGTCAGTGGGAGCACATACATATCCAAAAGAGCTTGTTGCTCACAAGTTGTGATCTCAGTAATAAACAAGCAGGCTTCTTACTTATCAGCCCTAAGGGAGTGAACAAATTCTCTAATGCAGTCGGTAGCCAAGCAACCTCAGCAAATCAAAGCTGCGGAGAAGTCGGAACATAATACAGATGCCTACTCCCGTATTGGGCTTCAAAGTGCTGGCAGAGAGTAGATTCGGCTGATTAGGTGTATACCGCTAGCTCTGATGTGTAAAGGGAGTGTGCAGAATCTCACATGCAGTCAGTAGTTGGGTAAAATAGCCCGATGCCTTCTCCCACATCAAGTTGTCAGACAGCGGTTGCTAAGAATAGCATACGTCACCTTCAGCCGTAGTAAGCCACAATAGTGCCAGAAAGCAAAAGTATGTTCTTGGTGGTCTAAAGGGGATTGCCTACATACATTTCACCTTTCATAAGCTTCTTCTGGGCATTTGTATTATCTTGTTCTAGACACCTCCTTATAAAGGGATCCATGTATTCTGCCCTCCAGAAATATTTGCCAGTGAATATTCGTTCCCTCTTAGATTCAAAGAACTTTATTGAGCCAGAAGGTAACATAATTACATAGGAACCATTTAGGCTATTAACAGAATATTTACAATTTAGATACAAAGTGATATATCAGTATTAAAAGTCAGCTAGATTATGAGTTTTGCGTTATGGCTGGCTCGCCAATAACTTGTACGTTATTTTCACCGCTCACCTTTCATAGCTCTGATATTACAGGTTTGCAAAAAGCCGGCTTGTGTGGGCGATATGGTTGCGTTGAGCTCCATACCTCACCCAAATACAAGCAGTGTTTTGATGTGCTCGTGCACAATTTTCCCATAGACATCAATGGAGAGAGACGGCTAAAAAAAAGCCTAACACCCGCAATTGCGGAGCGTAAAGCTCCGTAACGCAGCCCCATTGATGTCTATGGGGAAAAAATGTATGTTTAAACCTAACAACCTAACATAAACCCTAAATCTAAACAACCCTAATCTGCTGCCCATGACATCGCCGACACCTACATTACACTTATTAACCCCTAATCTGCCGCCCCAATGTCATCGCCGCCACTATACTAAAGTTATTAACCCCTAAACCTCTGGCCTCCCACATCACTAACACTAAATAAATATATTAACCCCTAACTTAACCCTAAGTCTAACCCTAACGTAACCCTAAGTCTAACACCCCCTAACATTAACATAATTAAAATAATTCTAAATAAAACTTACTATTAATAACTAAATAATTCCTATTTACAAATAAATACTCACTTACCTGTAAAATAAACCATAAGATAGCTACAATATAACTAATAGTTACATTGTAGTTAGCTTAGGTGTTATTTTTATTTAACAGGTAAGTGTGTATTTATTTTAACTAGGTAGACTAGTTAGTAAGTAGTTATTAACTATTTACTAACTACCTAGTTAAAATAAATACAAATTTACCTGTAAAATAAAACCTAACCTAAGTTACACTAACACCTAACATTACAATAAAATTAAATTACTTAAATTAACAAAATAAAATTATCTAAATTACAAAAAAATAAACACTAAATTACACAAAATAAAAAAGAAATTATCAAAAATAAAAACGAATTACTCCTAATCTAATAGCCCTATCAAAATAAAAAGCCCCCCAAGATAAAAAAAAAACTAGCCTACACTAAACTGCCAATGGCCCTTAAAAAGGGCCTTTTGCGAGGCATTGCCCCAAAGAAATCAGCTATTTTACCTGTAAAAAAAATACAAACATCACCCCCAACAGTAAAACCCACCACCCACACAGCCAAACCCCCCAAATAAAACCCTATCTAAATAAACCTAAGCTCCCCATTGCCCTGAAAAGGGCATTTGGATGGGCATTGCCCTTAAAAGGGCATTTAGCTCTTTTACATTGCCCAAAACCCTAAGCTAAAAATAAAGCCCACCCAATAAACCCTTAAAAAAACCTAACACTAACCCCCGACGATCCACTTACAGTTTTTGAAGACTGGACATCCATCCTCATCCAGGTGGCAGAAGTCCTCATCGAAGCCGGCAGAAGTCTTTTTCAAGTGGGCAGAAGTCCTCCTTGAAGCCGGCAGAAGTCTTCATCCAAGCAGACAGAAGTCTTCATCCAGACGGCATCTTCTATCTTCATCCATCCAGCGCGGATCGGGTCAATCTTCAAGACATCCGGCGTGGAGCATCTTCTTCTTATGATGGTTGCTGAAGAATGAAGATTCCCTTTAAATGACGTCATCCAATAGACTGTTTGTGGATGTGCCAATCCTATCAGCCAATCGGAATTCAAGGGACGCCATCTTGGATGACGTCATTTAAAGGAACCTTCATTCATTGCTTGGACTTCGTTTGAAGAGGATGCTCCGCGTCGGCTGGATTGAAGATGGACCCGCTCCGCTCCGGATGGATGAAGATAGAAGATGCCTTCTGGATGAAGACTTCTGCTGCTTGGAGGACCTCTTCTGCCCGGATCGGATGAAGACTTCTGCCCCTCTGGAGGTCCACTTGTGCCCGGCTGGGTGAAGACGTCTCAAGGTATGGTGATCTTCAAGGGGGTAGTGTTAGGTTTTTTTAAGGGGGGATTTTTTTACAGGTAAAAGAGCTGATTACTTTGGGGCAATGCCCTGCAAAAGGCCCTTTTAAGGGCTATTTGTAATTTAGTATAGGGTAGGGATTTTTATTATTTTGGGGGGCTTTTTTATTTAATTAGGGGGATTAGAGTAGGTGTAATTAGTTTTAAAAATTTTTAATTATTTTTTTATTTTCTGTAATTTAGTGTTTGTTGTTTTTCGTACTTTAGTTTATTTAATTTAATTGTAGTTAATTGTAGTTAGTTTATGTAATTAATTTAATGATAGTGTAGTGTTAGGTGTAATTGTAACTTAGGTTAGGATTTATTTTACAGGTAAATTTGTCTTTATTTTAGCTAGGTAGTTATTAAAAAGTTAATAACTATTTAATAACTATTGTACCTAGTTAAAATAAATACAAAGTTGCCTGTAAAATAAAAATAAACCCTAAGATAGCTAAATGTAACTATTAGTTATATTGTATCTATCTTATGGTTTATTTTATAGGTAAGTATTTAGATTTAAATAGGATTAATTTATTTAATTGTAGTAATTTTATTTCGTTTTATTTAAATTATATTTAAGTTAGGGGGGGTTAGACTTAGGTTTAGTGGTTAATAATTTTAATATAGTTGCGGTGACGTTGGGGTCGGCAGATTAGGGGTTAATAAATGTAGGTAGGTGTCGGCGATGTTAGGGACGGCAGATTAGGGGTTAATAAAATTTAACTAGTGTTTGCGAGGCGGGAGTGCGGCGGTTTAGGGGTTAATATATTTATTGAAGTGGCGGCGATGTCCGGTCGGCAGATTAGGGGTTAAAAACTTTATCAAAGTGTTTCTGATGTGGGGGGGGGGGGCTCGGTTTAGGGGTTAATAGGTAGTTTATGGGTGTTAGTGTACTTTTTAGCACTTTAGTTAAGAGTTTTATGTTACAGTGTTAGCCCATAAAACTCTTAACTACTGACTTTTAAATGCAGTAGGAGTCTTGACAGAAGAGGGTCTACCGCTCACTTCTTCCAAGACTCGTAATACCAGTGTTATGCAAGTCCCATTGAAAAGATAGGATACGCAATTGAAGTAAGGGCATTTGCGGTAAGCTCGAGTCACGGAAGAAAAGTGAGCGGTACACCTGTACCTGCCTGACTCGTAATACCAGTGGGTGCTTTTTAATGCTAACGCAAGACTCGTAATCTAGCCATAAGTTACCAAAAAAAAACACAATAATTTACAAAAACAAACACTAAGTTACAAAAACAAATGAACCACAGTATCAAAAAACAAATTACACCTAATCTAATAGCCCTATCAAAATAAAAAAGCCCCCCTAAAATAAAAAAACCCCTAGCCTACAATATACTACCAATGGCCCTTAAAAGGGCTTTTTGCGGGGCAATGCCACAAAGAAATCAGCTCTTTTACCTGAAAAAAAAATACAAACACTCCCCCAACAGTTAAACCCACCACCCCCCCAACCAACCCCCCAAATGAAAAGCCTATCTAAAAAAATTTAAGCTCCCCATTGCCCTGAAAAGGGCATTTGTATGGGCATTGCCCTTAAAAGGGCATTTAGCTCTTTTACCTGCCCAGACTCTACTCTAAAATTAAACCCACCCAAAAAACCCTGAAATAAACCTAACACTAACCCCCGACGATCTACTTACAGTTTTTGAAGTTCCGCTTGAAGGTTCCATCCAACCGGCAAGAAGTCTTCATCCGTGCGGCCTCTTCTATCTTCATCCATCCGGCGAAGTCTTCATCCATGCGGCCTCTTCTATCTTCATCCATACGGTGCGGAGCAAGTCCATCCTGAAGACATCCGGCATGGAGCTCCTCTTCAATAGGGTCGCCGCCGTAAACTGGAACTTGAATGCAAGTGATGTCATCCAAGATGGTGTCCCTTGCATTCCTATTGGCTGAAAGTTTCCAATCAGCCAATAGGGTTAGAGCTGCTAAAATCCTATTGGCTGTTCCAATCAGCCAATAGGATTTGAGCAGCTCTCATCCTATTGGCTACTCCAATAAGGCAATAGGATTGAGCTCTCATCCTATTTTTGTAGGTTTTGATAAATAGGTTGAATCAGGCTCGCCCCAATTACGCTGCGGAGTTCCAGCATATTTGCAGTTGACGGCTTGATAAATATCCCCCTTAGTGTTGTGTAATATGTTGGTGATTTAAAAAATAAAAAATAATAATAATTACATTTACAATCAAGCCTATGATTGTACCAATTAACAGGTAGATAACAAATGAACTGCAATGTTGTTGATGCATTTAAACAACTATATAACTACATTATGCATCTTGTGTATCATGTAAAGACAGCTCCCCAAGTAATCACTACAGCTATTCATTTATATAGGAACAGCTAAATAACAAAACGTTTTCTGCAATAATCTTTCCTGTTTAATGTATTCATGTAAGGCAAGTGCACTCACATCCAATATTCAAGTGATGGTGATGCTGACCCTTTAAGCAATTGGATTGTCTGATTGATAGATGTACAAAATGGAAACAGGGGAGAGGAATACGGGACACATTTTTCTTAACTGCTAAATTAGGCAGTTACATTTTATATTCATATCCATAAAGAATTTAAAACTGACTGACATTTCCTTGAAAGAATATAGAATATCACTATGTGTGTCCTCAGCTAGAGCATAGTGGGGCTTCTCTCAAAACAATAATACATTGTTTGACAGCAAATGTGGCACATAAAGAGTTAAATCATTATATAGACCCATATTTATTCAACTACAAGAGGCGTAAACAAAACAGTGTTTGTCATTCCTGACACATGAACGCACAGAACCATGAGACATTGTTTTTTTGTTCTCATAGTGCTTGTGAATTAACACAAATGGTTCTACTATGGTCTATAGCCTTGCAGCTGTGTGCACATTGATCTATTTTGGCTTATGCATAAGCATTCATGTTTGCTCTCTGAAAAATAATGTATTCCAGCACAAGTCTTGTCTTTATATATTTTAGTTGTTTTTTAATTGAATTGCAATTTTATTGTATGGCACTAAAATGAAGAGTAACGGGCAGTTAACTTTGTCTGCTAGTACAAACTCTTTGCCGTGTTAGTATTTTACAGATATGCAAAACAAAAAAAAATGCAACAAGATCAACATACAAAACAGATTTTTTTTTTCTACTGAATAGTTACAAGATGGATGCAAGTTTATATCAGATATACTGAAATATAAATTCAGATAGAGTTAATAGGATCATTATGTTATTTTAATATAATAAGAAATAATCTAGCTTTTCTATCATTTTGTCAAAGAAATATTTTGTGCCATTTTCCTCAAATGTAATTCTGAGAAGTGTGGGCTTTCCCATTTCTGTTAAAATTGTAAGTGCAGACTCCAAACTTAGCACTACTAAATGCTGCATTGTCATAGGTTGCACACTCTAGTGACCCATTACGAGTTGCTCTAATTGGCTATAGCGAAGAAGAAAACCTTAAAGGGATATGAAACCCAAAAACTGATATTAGAAGTAAATTTGAAAGTTGTCTAAAATGTTATGCTCTGTCTGAATCATAATTTTTTTTTTTTGGGTTTCATATCCCTTAAAGTAATAGCATGGCAGTGTCCATTGCTTTATCTGTAGTAATACTTTACATTTATTACTTCAATATTTAATTGAGGGGTAGATCATAATCCTTAAAAAACATATTTAATGGTTGGTTTTCAACAGAAAATCACTTTTAAAGTCTATGGGGATTTTTCGTAGATAAAGAAATCTATCTATCATTTATTTAGTGTGTATTGACCCCTTAATTTTGCACACTTACTTGTATTTACGTTTTTTTCTTATCCCTAAGCTGCATTTTTTTCTGAATTCCTTTTAGTGGTTTCCTCTGGCGTTCCCCTTCTCTATGATGACACAGCGTTGCATCTGAAGAAATCAGATTTAGAAACAACTATAATGCCTGTACCGTGGCCTCCAATGCACATTAGTATAAACAAGGTATCAGGATTTCTGTTAAAAATGGTTTCCTTTAACTAGTACTTACAGATTTTAGCACAATACATTGCAATTGTTGTCACACACGCAATAATATTACAACAGCTATTTAGTAAGTAAGTCATATTTATTTGTGCAAAGGTTATACCATCATATCATTCAGTTCATACTGCAAACAAATTATTTCAACCCGCCAGAATATCATAGCAATGCAATGCTACAGAAATACTCCAGAGTTCTGTACTTTTTAAAATAACTTACCTCTGTGGTGCCTGCTAGTCTCTGTAGAAATGAGCTGAAAACAGATATAATGCTTTCAGAAAAAAATTGCATTATAGTCAGTTGTATTTTTTACTTCTGATTTCAATAGTTATTTTCAGATGGAAAATATGATGAAACTGTAATTTTGTTATTATGTATTTTGCATAAATTACACACAGGGTGAAGAAAAGAAAGTAAATGAAAAAGCTGTTCATTCTCCATTATCTCCCTTATCGCCTTTATCGCCGTCATCTGCATCCGATCATATGAAATGTAATATGCTTAAAGCACAACTAGATGGATCTTTCAGAACAGGAGCACAGGTATGAGGATAAAATGTTTGTCTTTTAAAGTAATATGAGTTGTTTAGTGAAGTCTGGTCACTGGCCTAGGTTCCTTAACACTTTCTTGGTCTAAAAAATAATAACTTCAATAGGCTATTATCACACAATGCATTATGGGAATATTGTATTTAAACTATTTCTATCATATATATTGTTTATTGTAAAGAAGGGCACTCTCAGGATTTTTTTTGTTTCAACAAATGCTTCAATTTATTCTGAATACATCAGAATTTAAATATACAGTATATTATCATAGTCAACGTTTCGGCTCTTATTTGAGCCTTCTTCAAGACATGTATTATTTGCAAAACGCCTCCATGTTGAGAGGAGGATTTAAATGCTTAGAACTACATTTCCCATAGTGCGCCGTGGCAATAGCCTGTGGCGTCCTTGGTGTACTATGGTGCTGTGAAGTTGCTGCATGAGTTGTTTTTGTTGTTAATACTAAATATCGATACAATACTGTGTATGTTTATATTTGGTTCAAGTTCTTTACGATTAAGTTATCTCCTCCTGTACTAACGTGGGAGCTCATTCATTATTATTTAACATGTGTATACACTTTGTTTGTATGTTTGTGCACATATACAGCCCTGCATATAATTATATCATAAATGATATCCTATGTTTGTCCACTGATAGTAATGGTCAGTACCATAATTATGTATATTTTAGCTTAATGTTTTGTAACATACATGTCATTTACTTGTAGATTAAGGGCTGTTCTTCTCTGATTGGGGGTGGGGCTAACCCTGTTATATACACTTGTGTTTTGTTCACTTTCTCACTTGGTCTGATGAAGGGGTGATTGATCCCTGAAATATGGAAA
Organism: Bombina bombina; assembly: GCF_027579735.1. NCBI lineage: Eukaryota > Metazoa > Chordata > Amphibia > Anura > Bombinatoridae > Bombina > Bombina bombina. Next base: position 635,402,010 of record NC_069503.1, read on the forward strand.
GAAGGAGGCACTCACTGGTCTTTTTAGTGAATACATTTTAATTGATAAAGCGTGATGTTTTGGGGACACAATCCCCTTCCTGTAAATGTACATGTTTTTAATGTTTTAAAGTGCATAAAACTGCTCCCTTGCGCGTCTGTTTGTTTCGTGTTTCTGTATTTGTACTAATACTACTAGTTCCACTAAGAAGAAGCTGCAAGTTAGATTGGAGTTGAAGACACAGATGCATTAGCGGCATGAATATATCCTTTTAAGATATTTTAAGATATTATATGTATCGATACATTTAGGGTTTATTACCAGTTTATGAAGGGGTATTTCTACATGATATTGGCTGTATTCGCGAGTGCATATTTATAACTTTTTAAAAACCATAAGTCGTATCTTGTAGATTGAACATCTATTATTATCTCTTGTGATGTTTTGGGGTGCTTTGCTTCTTTTGGAACTGGGAGCCTAGAATACTGTGCAGGGAATTATGAAATCAGAACACTATCAAGGCATTCTGGAAAGCTGTGTCTCAGTCACAGGTCATAGCTTCTCCATCAGGATAATGACCTAAAATATACTTCAAAAAGCACCCAAGAATGGATGAGAAGGAAACATTGGACCATTCCATAGTGTCCTTCTATGAGTCCAGATCTGAATCCCAGTTAATATCTGTAGAAAGAGCTGAAATTCTTAGTGGGGAAAGGGTACCTTAGAGAACTGGAGTCGTTTGCTCAAAGAGGACTAAAATCCCAGTTAAAAAGTATAGAAATCTTATTCAGAGCTATAAAAAGTGCAGTTATTGTATTTAAATACTGTAATACTGTACTACAAAATATTTGGTTAAGAGAACAAATATTTTTATCTGTCTTTTTCTCATTTGTTTTACTGTTTAAAGTAACATGTGAAGTCATAAATCAAAAGTGAAGTTTCTGTTCTATTAAATTTCAAATTAAGAATGGCAGATACCAAATACTTCTGAAAATTTTTACTTAGTTCAGAGAAAATTGTGGGTTCTCCTAAAAAGTAGAAGGGTACCAATACTTTCGGCCACATCTGTATATATATATATATATATATATATATATATATATATAGCAGTCCCAATGTGAATCCGCCCTCCTGGGATCAACCACCCAGTTGCTCCGTGTATAGATAATAACTCGAACAAAATCAGAGCCAAACCAGGATTTCTCCAAAACAAAAAGTCAAATTTATTGATGTTTCGGGGAATAAAACTTCCCTACTTCAGAACATACAGTGTACACAACAACCGTGTTTAAATAAGGTAAAAAAACAAACAGATACCTCCTTCTTCCTGTCAAAAAAAGCGCCAAAATGGCACAATTTCCGGTATAGGTTAATGTGATCCCGGAAGTTAACATTCACTTCCGGGACTATGGTGCTATTTTCATATCCATAAAGTGTACATAAATAAAGATTCCTATTTACATAAAAAGGTTACCCAATTGGTTATCAACCCATCAATTTCTCATACATCATTGTATTGTGACCTAAACTATCAAATTAATATAGTGTCAATTACATGTGCAGTATCATACCTTCAAGCAACACGTACCTTGAAACTGGAAGTTCCATCACTTCCGGTTTCAATCCTGCCGGAATTACATCATATCTGACGTCACTTCCGTAATTTCTGTTTACCACCACACATGTGTTTCTTAGTGCATAAGATTACATGTAAAGTGTACCTATACCGTAACACCTCAGATCTAATAATCTAGGCAGGAAGTAACAATACAACACCATAAGGTGAAAAACATTACGTGGTAAGCGATTCTAAATTCTCAAAACCAGACAAGGTGATAATACAATTTTAAAACTTAGAGGATTTGCATCATGGTCAAATATCGCAACCTATATGTTAGTGTATATCTACTATGACGGTTCATATTACATCTATGCACATATAGTTTAGAACAATATAGTTACTGATCGGTACCCCCCCATATTTGCAGCTCAACCAACACTTTCTTTATAACATCATGTTATTCCTTGTTGGGACAGTAATTGACACTATATTAATTTGATATTTTAGGTCACAATACAATGATGTATGAGAAATTGATGGGTTGATAACCAAGTGGGTAACCTTTTTATGTAAATAGGAATCTTTATTTATGTACACTTTATGGATATGAAAATAGAACGATAGTCCCGGAAGTGAATGTTGTTAACTTCCGGGATCACATTAACCTATACCAGAAATTATGCCATTTTGGCGCTTTTTTGACAGGAAGAAGGAGGTATCTGTTTGTTTTGTCACCTTATTTAAACACGGTTGTTGTGTACACTGTATGTTCTGAAGAAGGGAAGTTTTATTCCCCGAAACGTCAATAAATTTGACTTTTTGTTTTAGAGAAATCCTGGGTTTTTTGTGTGGGAGATATATATATATATATATATATATATATATATATATATATATATATATATATTCCACTGGAGTAAGTGCACTCCCACAAACAATAAATGCAAATTCAGCCAGGGTGCTATAGAAATATCAATATCAAAGTTAGTTTGATGAAGGGGCGAACACCCCGAAACATCAGTTATTTACATGGAATAAATACTTTTTATTTAATTTGTCCCAAGTCCAGTGAGTGCTTAGTGCAAACTTTTGAGATATATATATATATATATATATATATATATAAACATATATAATATATATTTTTGGCATATATAGGTTTCATTTGGATTCCCAGGAAAGTTGTTAATTTCCGACTAATTTAATTTCAATTGTGCTGAATACATTATTTGACAAAACAGGTGCAAAATGAATGATTGCTGGATGAAAATTGACTAATTCATTATTTCATGCTGCTTGGTGCCAAAAAAAAGGTGCAGGAATACGGGGAAGGAGTAGGCTCCTTTACTTGTAATGATTTACAGGTCTTACGATTAATTTGTCCATCATCCCCTGTCCAATCCTGCCATAGTATTACTTATGACTGATTTTACGGACAGCCAGTCAGGCACTAAATGCTGGACGAAACAGATTTTTCGCCTGTGCACTCGTCTAATTCCAAATTTTGATCCCGATAAAACAAGAATGTAACACACTAAAACACTTTTCATCCAGGAATTTTTCTATTGAAAACAAGTTTGCAGAGGTGGGCTTTTAGAGGCCTAATTTATTTTGGATTGTGATCACCTGAAAAAACTAAAAACTGTATAAATGATGCTAAATTGTAGGTTTTAATTAACTGTTTGAATAACCTCGTTATCAGCACTGTTATACTGGCATTATTTAGCATAAATTACATTTTTTATTTAAAGTGATGGTAAATCCTAGCGTTTGTGAACCGCTAGGATTTAACATTGGAACAAATAAAGGGGACTTTCAGTCATGAAGTATAAAATACTTCATGCTGAAAGTTTCTTTATTTGTCTGAAGCGTTCACCACACTGAGCACTTCGGGCAGCCCACGACAGAATGCTGTGAGGTAACTTTTTCACCTCTTAGCCAATAGCGTGCTAGTTATCCAGCATGGCACCAGTTGGCCTGCACGGCTATTGGCTAAGAGGTGGAAACGTCACCTCACAGCAAAATAGCGTTCTGCCGTGGGCTGCCTGAGGAGCTCAGTGCAGCAAATGCTTCAGACAAATAAATAAACTTTCAGCATGAAGTATTTTATACTTCATGACTAAAAGTCCCCTTTATTTGTTCCACTGGTAAATCCTAGCGTTTCACAAACGCTAGGATTTACATTCACTTTAATATAGGGTGACCATATTGCCGCTTTAAAAAGGGACACATATGAAAAATACATATGTCAGGGCTGTTTTCAGGACTGTTTAAATAAATGTTTTGTATAAGAACCCTGACATATGTATTTTTCATATGTGTCCCTTTTTAAAGCGGCAATATGGTCACCCTACTTTAATGACATGCATTAATATTATAACACATGATATTTACTAAAAGTAACATGGCAGATATAAGATATAAATGAAGAGTAAATGAAGCACTAGAATTTTAAGTGCAGACAATACTCACAGTGTGAATAAGCACATACAGATCTATGTACAATCAGGGGTACTAACTGAAAGTATCCATATGCTGTGCACATTTATGTATGATTCAAGCATTTTATATGTTCTTAAGGCACGTCGCCAACAGGCCTAGTAGGAAATCTCTCCATGCACCCAAGGTGACTGGCAATTACTGTTCATTTGTGGGGGCTAACAGCTCTTTTTGGCATATGCCCTCACATATCATTGAGCTTCTGGTGGCATCTGGGATGTGAAATATCATTTTCATTTTTCTATGCAACTTACATAGCATATTTAATCGAGCTCCTATGTGTAAGGTTCAGTTATGTGAAGAAAAAACAGTTTTATATCCCTTTAAGAAGACATACTTTTTTCCTTATTCAATATAAACCTTCTCAGTAGTATTTTAATTGGATCCTTCTGCGTGCCCTTTATCAAAGGTGCCACTAAAATGTAAAAAAAAATTATAATTTCCCTTTCCATCAATTTAAGGTACACAGTAGGATATTTTTCTCATTACTTTTATAATAAATTTAAATTAGTAAAATTATTCTTCCTCTTGAAAGCTGCAATCTTACAGAAATCTTTTTGGCACATTAAATAAGTTCTGTAACTATTAATTTGTATCAATTAACATTTATCTCAATTAACAAAAGAAACTACATACACACTGGGAATGCTAATACAATCCCAAAGTGAACTGCACTTTATTTGTTTTATATACAAAACATGGAAATGGACTGCACTCTCAAACTGGACCAGGTACACATCCTATAACCCTGCAAAATACACATCCCTGGGTGCTCAATAGCACTCACAGCCAGCTGCACAGTTTCCGAAGACTCAGGCAGTTAACCCTAGACAAATCTGGGTGCAAACCCATAGAGAAAATGACAAAACAAATTAATAAAACACACAAAGAAAGTCTGACACTTTCTTCCAAGCACACAGCTAAGATTAAAAGCATATATGAAAAATTGAAGAGTTAGTTACCACATCTGGCCAAATAGTTCAAGCATTAAATAAATAATGCAAATGTGTAATAAAAAATACAATTCTATACCACTCTGAATTTCAAATAAGCAGTATATTTTGTTTTTTATTTAAAATGTCAAAATTCCCTTCCATTTCCCTGCCCCCTGTATCATGTGACTGCAGTCAGCGTATAACAGACTCATATGCATACACAGTGAACTCTTGCACATGCATAGTAGGAGAAGGTGCCTCAGGAAGTGTGCATATAAAAAGGCTGTACACAATTTGATAATGGAGGTACATTTGAAAGTTATTATTATTACTTTTTTAAATTTCGTGCTCTATCTGGATCATAAAAGTTCATTTTTTTATTTTAGTGTTCATTAAAAAATAATTATTAGTTTGCTTCCTTTGTGTCAGAAAGACAAAAGGGTTAACTGCGCAAAAAAAGGGAAACTATTAAACCTGTGGTGATAAAGAGGAAACTCCCAACCTCAATTGATAAAGTGATTTGAAAAGAATAATTATGGACTCTAGAAAGAGACCATAAAATTCAAAACACAGGCGCTAAAGCAGCTTAAAATAGAAAATATATAAAAAAAGTTTTTGTGAGCATATAGCGCAATCTATATATGCAAATAATGACACCCAGTGTGGATTGAATCAACAAAAGAAGTGTAAACAATAGAAATATATAAAATATATATTTAATTACATAAGTGAAAAAATAGAAAAAATAGAATAAAATGATTTGCACACATAAAAGCGCTGATCAGGCGCAATATTGAAGTGTAGTATACATATTAGCAACAATATAATACAAAAAGTGAAACAATGTGAAAAGTTTAATCAATTTCCAGTTGAGATTCGATGTGATGATTTTTTCAATTAGCCCAGATTTTGAAGGAGGATTTAGATCTTCAATAAGAGCTGGAACGAGATGAGGAAGACGGAGAGAGACAGTCTCCTTGCCAAGAGATATATTGACGATATTTTAATTATTTGGCGAGGAGACTGTCCATCACTAGATAAATTTGTTGAAGATATGAACACCAATGAAATTAATCTCAAATTTACCCATACACGTGATAAAACCACTATCAACTTTCTTGATTTAGAAATTTTTGTTAATGACAATGAATTAAATGCTCGGACCTTTTTTAAAAAGGTTTATGCGAATAGTTACATCCATTATACTAGTTGTCACCATAAAAAATGGCTGGACAATATCCCCAAAGGGCAATTTTTGAGGATTCGTAAAAATTGTACAAACCTGACAGACTTTGAAAATCAGTCAAGTTTGATAAAACAAAAATTTATAGAGAGAGGGTATAGAGAAAGCGAGATAGATAAAACTCTCAATGAGGTTCGATCAGTCGACAGAAATTCCTTATTAATCGCCAAACCTAAACAAACTATACACACCGCTAACAAAGATAGGGAAGGGAACGAGCAGATATTTATTCCCTTCATTACAAACTATAGTCAAAATAAATATTTACTAGAGAAGATTTTGAACAAACATTGGAAGTTACTTAAAAATGACGAAATACTAGGTCCTGGTCTTCCACCAAGACCACAAGTAGTGTATAAAAACGTGAAAAATCTTAAGACCATTTTGGCACCAACACATAATACTAATAGTTCTGTGAACAGTGCTAACCAATTAGACATAAAGGGCAATAGCCTTTTAGGCTTTTATCCCTGCTTAACCTGTAAGTCTTGTGAACACTCAACTAAATGTAGAGAATTTAAATCAAATGTAACGGGAAAATCATACAAGATAAAAGATCTCATTAGATGCTCGGATAGCAATACTATTTACATCATTCAGTGCAAATGTGGTCTACAATATACAGGTGAGACCTCCAGACCCCTACGTACGCGTATCAGAGAACATATGTGGTCTATAGAAAATTTTACACTAAAAAGAAATAAAGACCTACCAATTGCCAAACACTTTGGGGTGTGTAACAATGGGAATTTAAACTATTTCTCCTATCTCGGAATAGAAAAAGTCAAAAAGAAATGGAGAGGAGGAAATATAATTAATGATCTTTTAAAAAGAGAAAGTAAATGGATCTTTGATCTAAAAACGTTACAACCACTAGGTCTGAATGTCGACTTTGACATTGGTTGCTTCCTAAAAGATTGACCTCCTATTCTATCTATATATCTAGCTTATATATACATTTTTCAATTTTTAACTTTAAACTTTCAATGTATCCTTCTAGGGTCATCTGCTGTCCTTCCTCGTAATATACCTTTTTGATTGTCATATATATATATATATTTTTCTATATACTTTTATATTTTCCTTAAACCATTTAAAAATTTATATTATGAGCTTATTATTATTTTTTATATATATTTTTTATATATATTTTTATATATTTCTTATTTTTACAGATTTGTATATTTTATATATATATATATCTCCACATACATTTTTAATTACAATTTTCTGCAAAAATTACATTTTATATTTGGAGCTGATTTTTATAAGTAGTTTTTTTGCATCGAGCTTGATGTTTTTTATATATGGTCAGAGAGACCTCCGTGCGGATTGGATACAACCAGAGTTGTGCATCTTAAATAGAGGCATATATGTACACATGTAGTTGTTTTTTGGCATGATATAGTATATGTTAGAGCATCGAGTGAACTGTGATACACAAACACTACGGCTGTCAAAATATCTTGGAATACATACGCCCACTGACGTAAATTAACCAATAGCCTAATTGTATCGGCTATATAAAACACACTTATCTATCTGTTGGGAGCTTGAAAAAGACCCTGCTTACGGGTTGAAACGCGTTGCTCTGTTCTGTTCTGTTCTTGTCTCTCTCTGGCCTCCGTAGGTGCAGTTTTCCAGTTACCTGTGCAAAGGTGTTTGCATATTTTCTGCTGGATTGATTGTCGCTGCCCACTGCGGTTTGGAGCCTTACGCTACTGAAAGGAACATATAGGATTCAACCACCGATCTCCGGTGTAAGTAGAAGTGAAAACCATATTTTGTTGCCTTTTCTGTCGTTTTATTGGTCTTCCTCATCTCGTTCCAGCTCTTATTGAAGATCTAAATCCTCCTTCAAAATCTGGGCTAATTGAAAAAATCATCACATCGAATCTCAACTGGAAATTGATTAAACTTTTCACATTGTTTCACTTTTTGTATTATATTGTTGCTAATATGTATACTACACTTCAATATTGCGCCTGATCAGCGCTTTTATGTGTGCAAATCATTTTATTCTATTTTTTCTATTTTTTCACTTATGTAATTAAATATATATTTTATATATTTCTATTGTTTACACTTCTTTTGTTGATTCAATCCGCACTGGGTGTCATTATTTGCATATATAGATTGCGCTATATGCTCACAAAAACTTTTTTTATCTATTTTCTATTTTAAGCTGCTTTAGCGCCTGTGTTTTGAATTTTATGGTCTCTTTCTAGAGTCCATAATTATTCTTTTCAAATTCCTTTGTGTCAGGCAAAATACAATGTATAATACAATCCAAATCCCAGACCAGCTCCATCAATTACAAAAAAGTCTTTATTGCAAAAAAAGCAAAAAAAAAAGTTAATAGCATAGGCACAAACATACAAACGGCTAAAAATAAAATTGGGCACGGCATCTTCCTGCTACTGGCGCATTTTGGGAATAACCTATACTCATACAATGTTGCAGATAGCCGCAAATGTTTGTGGGTATTGTGCTTATAAGTGGACATGATTATTTTTGTGTGCAGTATTCAGTAGAGAAATAAAAACTTAATGGATAGATGGAATATATTTAATTATTGTAGAAGTATCTGATATTTGACTGTAGCTCAGAGCTTCTCATCCACTTCAATAATTGATATCTTTGCAGGCTGCAGTGCTTTCTTAATACCCATTTGGGAGATCTAGCTTGTAAATATGCTTGTTAAAACATTAGTAATTATCGATGTGGTTTTGTGCATGTTGGTGAGGACAATGGGCCAAATGCATTAAAGCAAAGATCCTTGTGTTCTGTGAGGTTTCTTGTGGAATTCATTAAAATAAAAATCCAATTATAATCTCTGTAGTTTGCTTTGGGATTTCCATTACATTTCTGGATTATAAGAGAAAAATACTACAATGCATTTAAGCAGGAGTTTGAAAAGAATTTGTGTTTCAGTTTTGTTTTTAAAGGGATATTGTACAAGGGATATTGTAGATATGATAAAGCAACAGATAAAACTATTGTTTGCATTAAATATATAAGTGATTCCTGCACTCAAACCATAATCAAAAGAACACTGTTTTAGCAAAAAAAATACCAAATACATTTTATTAAACTTCAATAAGAAGCCTCCAAGTGAAATTTGAAAAACACACAATAAACTGGGCGCCCCAGTAGGATTAAAAAACATAAAGGCAGGTATACCCCAAACAATGTATAAATCATCAGAATATACAATCCATCATAGTATACAATAATGCAAAAATTAATCAGTTACCAGCACTTAAGGGTTACAACCTACTGGTAACAGGAGCAAAATGTGATGGTCCCATATAGTAGAAACCAATGTCCGCTGTCTTAAAAGCAATTTATATGCATCTCTCAAGGATTCAAATACGTCGCTTGGGATTTGTCTCTTAAACAAGATTTTTTTTTAATGAGCATACAGAATTTCTCCTATTTTTAGTGTGGGGATCCACCATGGAAATACTCAGTTCAAAATTGCTGTAGCACCCATAACCTTAAAGGGACCATGTGCCCTGGATGTGCAAGGTAGGGCCTTCTTTACATAAAGATCATGCTCAGTGAGTTAGCTAAATAAAGGGCCAAAACAACTACAAAAAGAATATTGTAAAAATAAAATGAATAAACACTGTATCATCAGTCCCCCATAGTAGTTGGAAAACCTTCCACTATAGGCCACTCCTCAAATATGACTAGAAACAAACTAGAAGCAAAATCAGTGTTCCCAGTAGTCCCTATTGTAGCCCAGTTATTCTGTGGATATTGTTATAAGTGAACAGTGCGCCAACATATACAGTGCTAAAAATCATTAACCATATAAATATATATAAAATATACTCTTTCACAAATATGGAAATAAAAGTCAATGGTAATGATATAAAAGTGAATGTTCAGATGTCTTAGCTTAGTACCGCTAAGTCAATATTACTTGGTGAGACCTAGGGGGTCAGAATGCTCCCTCAGGCTCTGTCAGATGATGGCTCGCGGCTTCTTCAATACTTTTGCTGGTGTCCCAAAAGAACAAAATCTGTAGAAATATAGAATGGAAAAGAAGGCGCCACCATAGTGTACGATCAATGGATACAGACAAGCTTCAGATGCGCATGAAAAACTGGTACTTACAAGCTCCTTGACACTTGAGAAGTGTCACAAACGCCTTCTGGAACTTTATGAGTCGTCCAGCTAACTCCCACCACCGTCCTTGTTGACCCGTTCTATGAGGTATTCAGATGGATGCCGGATAACTTGCTCTCCCGATAACAATCTGCTTTCTCAGGATACAATCTTTAGTTGGAGATAGCCAAACCCGGTCGGCTCTTGTGTGCAGTTGAGACCGTATAGTGCCATAAACAGCACACTCCAAAATATGTGAAAAAAACTGAAGTGGAGTGGCACCTAGAACCAACTGGGTGCATACAGGCAGGCTGACATTCAGGACCAGCAGTCAGTACGCTGGGGGTCTCACCCGGGAGACCTGTCGGTAGGTCAGATGAGGTAGATGGAGTCGGCTGTGTATCGTCTGGTGAGCCGGATTGCCACTGTGGAAGTCCAAAGGGCTGTGTTGTTTATCCCAAAAGGGTAGCTGCTCACGCGATCAGCCTTGTTTCCAAACGAGTTTCCAATGTCAGTGTATGGAACAAAGGGATAAAAACCAAACTGGGTATAACCACTGCAAACTGTGGTAATATTAAAAAGGCACAGAAAACCGGGTTTGTCTAAAAACAAGTATTTCATTGCTACGCGTTTCTCAGTCCGTAAAGGACCGTTTCCTCAGGCATATCGATATGCCTGAGGAAACGGTCCTTTACAGACTGAGAAACACGTAGGAATTAAATACTTGTTTTTAGACAGACCCGGTTTTCTGTGCCTTTTTAATATTACCACAGTTTGCAGTGGTTATACCCAGTTTGGTTTTTATCCCTTTGTTCCATACACTGACATTGGAAACTCGTTTGGAAACAAGGCTGATCGCGTGAGCAGCTACCCTTTTGGGATAAACAACACAGCCCTTTGGACTTCCACAGTGGCGATCCGGCTCACCAGACGATACACAGCCGACTCCATCTACCTCATCTGATCTACCCACAGGTCTCCCAGGTGAGACCCCCAGCGTACTGACTGCTGGTCCTGAATGTCAGCCTGCCTGTATGCACCCAGTTGGTTCTAGGTGCCACTCCACTTCAGTTTTTTTCACATATTTTGGAGTGTGCTGTTTACGGCACTATACGGTCTCAACTGCACACAAGAGCCGACCGGGTTTGGCTATCTCCAACTAAAGATTGTATCCTGAGAAAGCAGATTGTTATCTGGAGAGCAATTTATCCGGCATCCATCTGAATACCCCATAGAACGGGTCAACAAGGACGGTGGTGGGAGTTAGCTGGACGACTCATAAAGTTCCAGAAGGCGTTTGTGACACTTCTCAAGTGTCAAGGAGCTTGTAAGTACCAGTTTTTCATGCGCATCTGAAGCTTGTCTGTATCCATTGATCGTACACTTTGGTGGCGCCTTCTTTTCCATTCTATAATTCTGTGGATATTGGTTTAGGGGACTAATATAGCCCACATGCACACTGTTACTGTGCTCCTGACGGCCATCTTGGAAACCGTGTTACCTGCAGCCAGTCAACTGTAGTAATACTCCAGTATGCTTTACCACACCCTGGGGTACTTTGTGAGTAATTTCCTATTCTTTTACTTTACATTTGGGCTATACTTTTATACGCTATGTGGTGCCCTCTTTGTTTTTGCTGCTTTTGTTACATGCACAGTGCTCTATGCAGAGCAAGGAGAAAGAAAGACAAATGGGATTTATATAGAAATAAATGTAGTAATAGGTCATAAAAGATAAGTTCCCCCACCAGCCCTCCTGATCCCTTGATATGTAGCTTTGTGGTCAACTTTTTGCGCTCCCTGGTTTGAATTAGAAAGATTAAGTAAGAGCTATTTTTCTTTCAATTTTAATTCAATCTAGCAGGAAATGCATGTTTGTGTGTAGCCTGACAGGGAAAAAAAGGATTCAGCAAAGGAAAATCTATATTTTTTATGTTTTTGTGCAATAAATTTTAAAATGTGTTAGATGGAAAAAGGACACCTACATTTTCCCTTTTAAAAAAAAAAAGCTGTCTTAACCCCTTAATGACCACAGCACTTTTCCATTTTCTGTCCGTTTGGGACCAAGGCTATTTTTACATTTCTGCGGTGTTTGTGTTTAGCTGTAATTTTCCTCTTACTCATTTACTGTACCCACACATATTATATACCGTTTTTCTCGCCATTAAATGGACTTTCTAAAGATACCATTATTTTCATCATATCTTATAATTTACTATAATTTTTTTTTATAAAATATGAGGAAAAAATGGAAAAAAACACACTTTTTCTAACTTTGACCCCCAAAATCTGTTGCACATCTACAACAACCAAAAAACACCCATGCTAAATAGTTTCTAAATTTGTCCAGAGTTTAGAAATACCCAATGTTTACATGCTCTTTGCTTTTTTTGCAAGTTATAGGGCCATAAATATAAGTAGCACTTTGCTATTTCCATTAAAAACCATTTTATTTCAAAATTAGCGCTAGTTACATTGGGACACTGATATCTTTCAGGAATCCCTGAATATCAATTGACATGTATATAATTTTTTTTTTAGTAGACATCCCAAAGTATTGATCTAGGCCCATTTTGGTATATTTCATGCCACCATTTCACCGCCAAATGCGATCAAATACAAAAAATCGTTCACTTTTTCACAAATATTTTCACAAACTTTTGGTTTCTCATTGAAATTATTTACAAACAGCTTGTGCAATTATGGCATAAATGGTTGAAAAATCTTCTCGGGGATACCCTTTGTTCAGAAATAGCAGACATATATGGCTTTGGCGTTGCTTTTTGGTAATTAGAAGGCCTTAAAATGCCGCTGCGCACCACACGTGTATTATGCCCAGCAGTGCAGGGGTTAATTAGGCGGCTTGTAGAGAGCTTGCAGGGTTAATTTTAGCTTTAGTGTAGTGTAGTAAACAACCCAAAGTATTGATCTAGGCCCATTTTGGTATATTTCATGCCACCATTTCACCGCCAAATGCGATCAAATAAAAAAAAAGTTCCCTTTTTCACAAACTTTAGGTTTCTCACTGAAATTATTTACAAACAGATTGTGCAATTATGGCACAAATGGTTGTAAATGCTTCTCTGGGATCCCCTTTGTTCAGAAATAGCAGACATATATGGCTTTGGTGTTGCTTTTTGGTAATTAGAATGCTGCAAAATGCCACTGCGCACAACACGTGAATTATGCCCAGCAGTGAAGGGGTTAATTTGGTAGCTTGTAGAGAGCTTGTAGGGTTAATTTTAGCTTTAGTGTAGAGCTCAGCCTCCCACCTGAAACATCAGACCCCCTGATCCCTCCCAAACAGCTCTCTTCCCTCCCCCACCCCACAATTGTCCCCGCCATCTTAAGTATTGGCAGAAACTCTGCCAGTACTAAAATAAAAGGTATATTTGGGCTTTTTAGTGTGTTTGTTTTAATAGCATATTTACATATGCTGCTGTGTAGGATTCCCCCTTAGCCCCCAACCTCACTGATCCCCACCAAACAGCTGTCTAACCCTCCCCCTCTGCCTTAATGGGCGCCATCTTGGGTACTGGCAGCTGTCTGCCAGTACCCAGTTAAGAAAAAAGTGTTGTTTTTTTTTTAGAAAAAATCCCTTTTTCTGTAGTGTAGCTTCTCCCCCCACCCAAGAACAACCCTCCACCACTCCAAAATCACTTTGTTTATTATTTTATTTATATATTAGTGCCCATTTGCCCCACATATGTATTTAAACTTTTCTGTAGTATAGCGGTTCCCACCCGCTCCCGCCTCGTGCACGCGCCCGCCCGCCTCCCCCCGTGCATGTGCTCGCGCCCGCGCGCGCCCCCCGTCGGCTCCGCCCCCGATCCCGCCCCCCTCCACCTTAAACAGCTCACCGATGGCCGCCCACCCGCCTCCCAAGTCGGCTCCCACCCACCAACGATACCGGCCATCGATGTCCGGTGCAGAGAGGGCCACAGAGTGGCTCTCTCTGCATCGGATGGCCATGTAAGGTTATTGCAGGATGCCTCCATATCGAGGCATCACTGCAATAACCGGAAAGCAGCTGGAAGCGATCAGGATCGCTTCCAGCTGCTTTCCACACCGAGGACGTGCAGGGTACGTGCTCAGGCGTTAACTGCCTTTTTTTTGAGGAAGTACCCTGCACGTCCTCGGTCATTAAGGGGTTAAGTAGATATTTATAAATATTTTGTACTTAAAGGGACATGAAACCCACAATTTTCTTTCATGCTTCAGATAGATTATACATTTTTAAACACCTTTTCAATTGACTTCTGTAATCAATGATGTTCCTTAATTCTCTTGGTATCTTTTAATGAAGAAGCAGCAATGCACTCCTGGGAGCTAACTGAACACATTAACACATTTGTAAGCCTATGAAAAGAGGCAGCTATGTGTAGCCACCAATCAGAAGCTATCTCCAAGCTCCTGTGCCTATCTAAATATACTTTTCAACAAAGGACACCAAGATAATGAAGCAAATTAGAAAATAGAAGTAAATTGGAAAGTTGTGCCACCACAATAAAGCTATATTGACTTTAAAACTAAAAGGAAATGTTATGTCTGTTGATTCACAGGGACTTAAAGCTATACCCATAAAAACAAAAAGTTGTTTTATTCAGCTCAAGAACATCATTGAAAAAAAACACTAAAAAAAACGGTAATTTAAAAAAACAAATCAGTTGTGTTGTTAAGTTTAGAAGCTTTTTATTTTACTAATATACTTATTTATTTAAATATCATGTTAATTAAGGCTGTCAAATTATACAATATATTGCATATTAAGTCATCCAAACATTGGTAAAGCAAGATTACAGAAACAAAGGGAGAGTCATTGAACATGTAAGGTGCAATATACAATTTTAAGTTAGCCATATAGAATACAAGTATAAATACTTTTGTACAACTAAAAGGTAAAAAGTGACTACAAAGGGAATAGTTATATTATAGTCATGTAACATACTGAACGTAAAGTTTCAACAACAATAGGTCATTTTTTTAAATAAAAACCTTTATATGTGAGGTGGACAAGGGAAGTATAAAAATGAGGGAAAGAAAAAAATAAAATAGAATGGTTTTATAGGATTAACAGGGGAAAGGGTTAAGAGTACAAAATAGGAGAGAAAAAGGGGGGGGGGGGGAGGAAGGGAGACGCAGGAACAATCTCATACATTATATTATTTGTCTAGAATGATGGTTTACGGTGGTCCATACTCCCAGACTAAATGGTGACGTTCAACTGAATGATTGATCTGGGAAACATAAGCTTCCTTAAAGGGCCACTAAACCCAAAATCTTTCTTTCATGATTCAGATAGAACATACAAATTTAAACAACGTTACAATTTACTTCTATTATTTATTTTGCTTCATTTTTTAGATATCCTTATTTGAAGAAAAAGCAATGCACATGGGTGAGCCAATCACATGAGGCTTCTATGTGCAGCAACCAATCAGCAGCTACTGAGCATATCTAGATATGCTTTTCAGCAAAGAATATCAAGAGAATAAAACAAATTAGATAATAGAAGTAAATTAGAAAGATGTTTAAAAATGCATTATCTTTCTAAATCATGAAAGAAAAAATGTCGGTATCATGGCCCTTTAAGCTTTAGGTAATGTAAGATATCAACCATGTGCTGCCATGCAGAGGGAATTTGCTGCAACCAATTAGGAGCCAGGGTCAGCTTCATTGCCAGGAGCAAGTAAATACAGATACAGGGAGAATATATAATAGTCCTGCATCAGCAGATATAGCTATGGGGATATGCTTGGTGGAACAATAGCAAAACGCTTGGTGCCATAATGGGGAGATTTTTGAACATGTCCACAAAATATGAAGTGGGGTCCCTAGTTCATTGCACCCTCTCCAACACCTCAACAAATTAGCATGGGAAATTGTATAGTCTCATATGAGTTAGGTGCCACTGCAAAAGTACTTTCAGGTAAAGTTCATAAAAGGTAACACAATGAATGGCTTTCTTAGTTAAAGGGACACTGAACCCAAAAAATTTCTTTTGTGATTCAGATAGAGCATAAAAATTTAAGCAACTTTCTAATTTACTCCTATTATCCATTTTCTTCGTTCTCTTGCTATCTTTATTTGAAAAAGAAGCCATCTAAGCTTTTTTTTTTTTGGTTCAGAACTCTGGACAGTACTTTTAAATTGGTGGATGAATTTATCCACCAATCAGCAAGAACAACCCCCAGGTTGTTCACCAAAAATGGGCCGGCATCTAAACTTACATTCTTGCATTTCAAATAAAGATACCAAGAGAATTAAGAAAATTTGATAATAGGAGTAAATTAGAAAGTTGCTTAAAATTCCATGCTCTATCTGAATTACGAAAGAAAAAAATTTGGGTTCAGTGTCCCTTTAAGCAGCTTTCCTCCATAGTAACGGTGGGTGGTTAATTGACAAAGAGGATTCCCATTGTCAAAAGGGTTTGCTAATATACATAATACCTAATTTACACATTACTGAATTATGTGTGCATTAATATGAATAAAGCAATTATAGTTACCTTGAGTACACACTGGAAACTTCTTCAGAAAACTGGCCCTTATGTCTAGGTCCCCCATGCCAAAACAATTGTGATAAGAGGGTGTTTTAATTGAAATTGGCTTTGAAATGTTATAAAGGGCTAAAATCAGTGTTTGAGGAATTATTAAAACAGTATCGCCACCTGCTGCAAATGTGTACTGTAAATGATAAATGTATACAGTATTGAATGTGTCATCTTAAATCCTTTTGTTACAATACAATAGTTAAACTAGGACATAGGATTAATACACCTATAGGACCTGGGGGGGGGGGGGGGATTGTGGGTATAGTGAAATAATATATCACATGCATTTAAAATTGTCCTACATCTTAAAAAAACCCGTCATTTCTACCATGGACTCTTGACGTATGCTGGTAAAACGTATCTGTATTATATGGGATATGCTGCTCCCTTCTCTCTCTCCTTCTCCTTATCTCCCCAACCCTTCCCTTTACCCGGTGTGCACACCTTGTAATAACAGAAAATACCCTAGAGTTGCTCCGCTCACCTGGAACTTATGAGGTTGTGATAAAAAGGCTGAAACTACAGGTTTGAAATAGCAGATCTAGGAAAAGACTCTCAGCTTGCTGCCGAGAAGGACTACACGGTGATATCTTTCAGTGCACATTTTGTTCTTAAATTTTTACGTCTGTTTAAAGTTTTTATAGTTGCACTTTGTAAGTGACCATTAAATTTTTTACACATGGTTTTGCGTTCGTTCTCTCTTTATATATATATATATATATATATATATATATATATATATACCTGTATATATATATACCTGTATATATATATATATATATATATACAGTATATATATATATATATATATATATATATATATATAATATAGGCCTTTCAATTCAAACATCTTGTGATATATCATATACCTTTTAACCCTTATAAAATATTTTAATTAATATTTACATAAATAATTTGTATTAGGAACTTCCGGGCAGCGGCCATGATAAGTCGCATAACCGCATGCTGCTACAGCTTTTCTCTGAAAATTTTAAATATGGAGCCGTTTCAAGATCTTGGCCTTCACTATACCCCCCGGCAGGGCGCCCTCGGCCCTGTCGTTAAGCAGCACTTTGTGTGCTTTAATGCAACAATTCCACTTAACATACCTGCTTCATATTTTACGCAAAGTATCAGTTTGGAGAGTTCTGTTACTATTTTGGAGGAGCTGAGACTTCTACTTAGGGACTACCATGCAGCCTTTGATGAAACGCTACACATGGTGTTTTACCCACGAACCATTTATGGATCCTGACTATTTACCCAACTGGAACCTGTTCCTGTTTCTGCAGTAACTAAAGGTGGTAGCGCTTTGGGGCCCCAGCGCATAATTACTACCCAGGACCAACATGAAAGAAACCCAACACTTACTAACAGGAAACCCTCAGAGGAAGATCGGTCGACTGCGGATGAGAAGTCAGAGAGGGATATTACATGCAACCTTATTTTACCACAGTCCAGCAAACGCCAATTCCTTTACAGATGCATGTAATCAGGAACTTTCTGCACCAGCGATCTCCTGTCTCATATGCTTCCCATGAGTTACCATCAAAGGCCCTCTACTACACTGAACCGCTGATACTCTCCTGGGACACCGGGATCATAGACGCTCCCCTACACAACTGCAATTTACTCCCCGGCTGGCGTCAACCCGACAAGGACAGCCAATATTTTATTCTCCTGCCTACAGGAACTTGGCCATTTGATGTTAATATTTGGTTTCTTGGTACACTAATATCTTTGCTCTTTATTATCAATATCAATAGTTTTATAAATCTACTTAAATTTTGGTGGTATTCGTTCCCCTATGTGCACAATTTACTATTTTGGGACAACTTTTCTTTTTGAACCCTACAGGAGGAGATTCCTGTTTATATCAGTTAAGATTTTCACATTCCTTTAGTGGCTATATTTCCGGTCCTAATTGATGTACTGCTTACAAATGCTCTGCACAATTCCAGTCAATGAGTATTACTCCTGATGTGCTTTCATTGTAATTTGCAGATTATTATGTTTTACCTCTCTACTGTTTATGTAAATGTTCATGTCTGTAATCATATTTAAAACTAGTTTGGAGTTACATACGTCCAGTATACCTAATAATGGGATAGGGCATATCCTATAACATATGTTTATCTAATAATTCCTTCCAGTGCTGGTTGCCTTACCTTTATCATGAAGAATGTTATTACAGTTGCCTTGGTTTAGCAATTGGTATGTTAGTAATCCATATATGGCTACTTCGGGATTCTAGGAGTGACCTTTTAGAATTTAAAATTTTTATGACACAATTTCTGTCTTACATTTAGTGATCCCTTGGTACCTGCTTCTTGCTTACCACTACCCACTTAGCTTTATTTTTGCTCTAAACCTTGGTTTAATTCCGTTTCTCTATACCATTTATCCAAACAGATATAGTTTTTTGGGCCAGCCCTTTACTTACACCCCTGAATATCTCAATGCTATTATGCCCTATTTATATTTTTTAGAGGTTCGGATCATAATTTTAGATGTACGTCTTGCTATTAGCGGCCGGGATGGCATGATGTCTTCCCCCTTATATTTGTACCTAACTGTGTATTAAATTCTCTCAACATCTAAGCACATGTAATTTTTACCATTGGAGCATATGATATAGCCTCTGTACCTCGATAGAATTATATTTATGACCATACAACTATATGATATGTATTATATTTCTAGCTATACACTGAGTCTATCACTAAAACTCTGCTGCAGGGTACATATGGGATTCTAAACCAGATGCTGAATATACTCTTCCTAAGGTGTAGTGGTAAGATCTCTCTTCCCTCTCTGTAATTTCTATTTAGTTCTGTCCGGGGGATTTCCCCTCTTATGATAGTTGCAAGTTCCTATGGGTTAAAAATGATTCCCATACTTGTTTGTCCCTCTGCCCTATATAGACACAGTTATATAGCCACAGCACAGCTCCAACTTATACTACACTCCTAAAATCTCCCATTCTAGTTATGTCGCGTGCAAAACCCTAGTTACACTTCTTTGATGAAATACTAACTTGATTTATACATTATTTTGTACTTTTACACTACTGTTGGGATCCATAAGTGATCCCCTATTTTTCAGTTGCCTTCTTTAAAGTCACTATGCTAAAGATAGGGCCCAAAAGTGACTCAAGGTGTCAGTTTGATGGCTTCGCTATAGTTTCTAAATTACAACTAAAACCTGAGGTCTAAATAATGAGGCCCAAAAGTGGTCTCCTATAATTGATGTAACCTTCCGTTATTGTTATATATTATATTTGATATGAGGTCCAATAGGGGCCTCTTAGAAAGATAAGAAGGTTTAAAACTTTCATTTGCATGTCGCTAAACTGTTTTTGTTTGTTTTTTCTTCTTGCAGGAATTGTATATATTATTTGCTTTCCATCATATAGGTAGCAATCATTGTGTATTACATATACAACTCTAATATGTAACCCATATGATGTTAATTGCAAGCAATTGCAGAATTCTATTGCATATTGCTGCAATCCTTTGTTTGTATGCCGAATCATTACCTCAATAAAAAAAAAAAAAAAAAAAAAAATTGTGTTAGTGTATATATTATTTTAATGTAATCATGGTGTGTTTAGTACAACTTTTCACTTAACACTAACCCTTTATGAGAGTTCTTCAGTCATAAAGCTGCTAATGTAGGTTGTGTTCAGCAGTTCACGTTTACTTTAAACTTGTAATATGCGAGTAAGTTAGCGTGGTTTGGATATTGCAAGATCGCAACCACGCTAACGTTAGCATGCTGCTTGTAATCTAGCCCATAGATAAATAAACACATAGTTATACACATGCTTTCAAAGTAGCAATACACTACTGGGACCTAGCTGAACACATCCAACAAGCCAATGATAAGCGGCATATGTGTATAGCCACCAATCGTAGGCTGACCATATTGCCGCTTTAAGAAGGAACACATATGAAAAATACATATATGTGAGGGTTCTTATACAAAACCATTTCTTTAAACAGCGCTGAAAACAGCCCTGACATATGTATTTTTCATATGTGTCCCTTTTTAAAGCGGCAATGTGGTCAGCCTAACCAATCTGACCTTCAGTATTGCATTTCTGTATCTGGGCCTGTCTAGGTATGGTTTATAACAAAAGATACAAAAGAGTACACAGTAAATTTCAAAGTTTCAATTTGACTTTCATGCCTCTTTAAATAAAATGTTGAAAAACATTTATTGATCGCTATCATCGATGCCCTGATTAAAGGAACGCAAATGTTGAATTACTTGAAATGGATGCAGCATATCTGTAAAAAACTGACTAGAAAATATCACATGAAACCTCATATTTTTCTCAGTAGCAACATTCATTTGTAAAGGGTCTTTAAGTGACCAATCAAGGGTGCTTATATGTGGCTTTTGCACACAGTCACTTTATTTGCCTCCCTAGCTTAAGGAAGTCTACTACAAACTCTTGTGAGATTTTGGTGAAATCCCATGAGATCACAGTAAAGCAAAGTGTGAACCCAGCACTGATGAAGCTGATTGGCTATTGTTTTTTCATCATGCAGATGACAGTAAACAGATTAGATGAAGGACACCTGCTCACAAAGTACTTACTCTGGTGAGCTGAAAAAATGTATAGGTAAAAATCTTCCTTTTTACATAGAGGTAATCATATGATCAGTGATGTTACTATAGGGGTCTCAGAGGTCTCAATTGAGACTGGGCCTACACCCTAGGAGGCCCATCTAACTTTGCTACCAGTATTAGATTTGCTACACGAGGCCTGAGCTCCACATGCATCATGCCTTGTGGCTCTGTGTATCCCCCAACCTGCCAAACAAGGCTCACAGAGTAGGGAAAGTGTATGGATCTAACTTTACAAATATTAAAACAGGGTTTCCAAGTTGATACTCATAGTGTTATAGTAAAGAAAAACCTGCCCCTCTTCCTTGCTTCTATGTGGCTGCTGGCTCAGCTTCTGCTAATTTCACACAGCCAGAAATCACTGTTGAAATGAGTGGACCCATCACAGCCTTTGCCCTGGGGCCCAGCTAAGTTTAGTTATGCCCCTGCATGTCATATTTACTTCCCAGCTCTTTCAAGTTAAGCATCATCTCTTTCAAGTAATTTAACATATGGGTAACGTCCCTTTAAGATACACTTTATTCTTAAAATTCACAGAGAAAATGGTTTCTTCTGATTAACACATTATTGGAGGGAATTGCTGGTGTTTGGTATTTGATAAAAAATAAATTAAAGGATAAAAAATAGTCTCATTGTTGTAATAAAAAGCACTTTATTTTGGCAGTAGTCTCTACAATAGGAGAAATAAATAGCTTAACTTATGAAATAATTGCTATGATACACCTGCTCTAGCTGCAGTCAGTTTATTCTCAATGCTCAATAGAGAACTTTTGCTGCAGTAATCATGTGACAGTAAAACTTAAAGTGATACTAAACCCACATTTTTTCTTTAATGATTCAGATAGAGAGGCCCGTTTTTCTGGCGAGTCTTCAAACTCGCCAGAAACAAAAGTTGTGGAGCAGCGGTCTAAAGACCACTGCTCCATAACCCTGCCCATCTGCTCTGATGAGGCGGACAGGAATCGCCACAATTCAACCCGATCGAGTAGGATCAGGTTGATTGACACCTTCCTGCTGGCGGCCGATTGGCCCGCGAGTCTGCAGGGGGCGGCATTGCACCAGCATGCTGAATACGGAGAGCGTATTGCTCTCCATATTCAGCAATGTCTGTCTGACCTGATCCGCACTGTCGGATCAGGTCCGACAGACATTTGATAATTGGCCTCATAGCATGCAACTTTCTAATTTACTCCTATTATCAATTTTTTTTCATTCTCCTGCTATCTTTATTTAAAAAGCAGGAATGTAAAGATTGGGAGCCGGACCATTTTTGGTTCAGAACCTGGGTTACACTTGCTTATTTGTGTCTTAATGTAGCCGCCAATAAGCAAGCACTATCAAGGGTGCTGAACCTAAAATGGGCCGGCTCCTAAGAGTTATACATTCCTTCTTTTTAAATAAAGTTAGTAAGAGAATGAAGAAAAATTGATAATAGGAGTAAATTAGAAAGTTGCTTAAAATTGCATGCTCTATCTGAATCAGGAAATAAATAAATTTGGGTTTAGTATCCCTAAATGTCAGGTCTCTTATCTCATTAAAGGAAGTGGCTATACTGAGAATTTCGAAGTGAAATATGGCATTTGCTGTTTTTTTTAACACAAACTTTTTATATTTACTTTGATTTAACATATTTTTATATTAAAAGAGCACTGTTTCATATCTCTTTAACAAATTAATTGTACATCTGCATAAAAATATATATCTTTTAATTCTCTGTTTACATGACACAAAGAAAAAGTGAAAAGATTACGAACAGTCTGCTAGAAAAGAAAAATTGTGATTTCATTGAGAGGGTTATTAATAATAATAACACCTGTACCCTCAAGAATCCTACACTAATAGGAAGCCATATTTAATACAAAATAACTACTAATACATTCCTATCAAGTAGCCAAAAATGTGGTAGTGGAAAATGTCACAATCTTTTCTATGACTTGAAAGTCCCAGGCAACTGTGATTTGCCTTCTTGGAAGCTCTGTAATGAGGCTCTCTCATATGCAGAATCTTACATGAAGAGCATGAGGATAACATGGGAGCACCTGGACTGATCACATTTCTCAGCTTCATGCAAACACAAATCAGATTGAAGTGTTTGCAGAACAGTTTAACTTGCATTTACTTTTAGTTAAGTATGCATTACTTTTCTATCACCTAAATAAGTGTATTGTGAATATTAAGCAATTTTTCCAAAATAAATCAATGAGTACTGCAGGTGTAAAATGTTTAGTGATTATAATGGGATTTGTGAGAGAACTTCAGAATCCCCTAATCTAGCACATGGCATTATGTACCTGTTTAGCCCAAAGAACTCCCTTAACAAGCTCATTCTGTGAAACTGGGGTAATTTCATATAGCAAAGAGATACAAAGAAATATATAAAGCATGATTTGTTAAAGATTCACAGAAACACATGCAATCAGAATTAGTACAGATCACAGCACTGAATATGTTACTATATAAAAAACGTACAAAATCTAAATTCATTAAACAAAAAAACAAAAAAAAAAAGGTTTAATTTATTAAAATGTAATCTAAAAAATCTGAAAACTAAGTAAATTAAAATACAAAGCACAAAGTGTGACTGTCAGGTCCATTTTTAATGGGTGCAAGTAGAGATAGTACTACATAGCGGTGGTGTTGAATATTTAGTAGCCCAAGAAAACTCTGTTCCTTTAAACAGCCTGACTGAATACTTTCTCCTTCCTTTCTTCTCCCTGCCTTCTGTGTTCCCTCATGTGCAGTGCTATTAATATGTATCTTGAGGCAGCACACTATTTACGGTTTATTATCAGACAGGTGATCAGATAAAATGAGCTACTGTAAAGGGGCAGAGGCATCTCAGATTCGTGAAGTCTGTTAATTATCTTACATGGTGACTTTGTGTGAGCTGCCTTCATGGGTGGACAAGTATTTTCCCAGCCTCACCCCTAATACCTATGACCAGCTAACTAAATATATCACCCTCATCTGTTCCAAATAAGGTATCCCAATGTCCTGCAGCTAGGTTCTATCTTTTTTTTAAGCACCAATATTTTTATTTAACTCCTTTGCTGACACACTAGCAGATACAAATGCACACTCACATATCTCTACATACAATTATATATATATACAGTATATATATATATATATACACAGTATATATACAGTATATATATATATATATATATATACACTGTATATACATACAAAAATGCACATACAAACTTATCTACACAAAATAACTCATAAACACAAAGACTATTATTTTAAACAGTATTCAGTTATGATTATGTATTTTTTTTTATATCAAATTCACAAGTTAAACTGGGTTTTGAAGGCAGGTTTCCTGTTCTCCACTGGTCTGATGGGGTATCTAGCAGGGAAAAGTATAGGTTTGGCAGAGGGTCCTGCAATTTGCCACGTCTAATGTGGCATTTAGCTGGCATTGTGGTAGGAGGCTCTTTAGACAAATGCTTGGGTGCATGCAAATGTCAGTGGGTGCCTCTGTGTGTCCTCATGAAGATGTCTATGGGTGCCTGATTGTGTGTACATGTTGATGTCTATGGGTGCCTGTGTGTGTTGCGGTTAAGTGTGCATGTGAATTTTTATGGGTTTGTGTGTATGGACATATAAGTTCCTCATTTAAAATTAAATGACAGCAAGACATGGAAGGGGCTTGTGGCACTTGATATTTTACCTTGGGAGACAGATTCTCTAGAAACTGCCCTGGTAACTTTACCAGGACATTGATTTTACACGGACCTATATTATACTGTGCTTGTCTATCCTTCACACCCAGAGATGTAGAGAATGCTCCTTAGGACCAGATTCTCTAAAGTCTTCTGGTTTTTCTAACTTATCTTAGAAATCTTGTCAGTAATGCGAGATTCCTCAAATAATTTTAGAAAGGCACATTTTTGCTTGAGAGCTTTTAACTTGCTAAGCAGGTGTGAAAGTGAAAAAGAGATACATTCATTACATATAATGTTAAATAAAATGATTTGATTGATTTCTTTCCATACCAGGGACTTTTTGATAATCAGACCTTTATTGAGATATAAAAAAAATAAAGGGGCAAAAAAAAACTATTTTTTTCATTCATGGTTCTGAAAGAACATATAATTTTAAACAACATTCAGTTTTACTTCTATTCTCAATTTTTTCTTTTTTTTCTTGCTATCCTTTGTTAAAAAGCAGTAAGGTCAGGAGTGGGCACATGCCTGCAGACCTATATTGCAGCAGTTTTGCAACAATGTTCTACGTTAGCAAGAGCACTAGATAGCAGCACTATTCATATGATGTCCAGAGGCACAATACATGTTCTGCCCTGCTTAAAAGGTAAAAGGAGGGTGGCGCTATAGGACTGAAAAGTTATAGGGCTAAAAGTAGCAGGATACTGTTTCAATTTGAAAATTGTATGTAACACATTTATTTAACAGTACATAGTCACAGAATTGGACACCGGTGTCTGTATACACATATATTTACAAATAAAATTAAATAAAAACACAATATTGTGATAAAAATATATTTTGTTAACTTTCTTAGTATAACAAAAGTTCAATGGTAGATTCGTAAAACATATATTTGTTAAAACATATATACTGTGCATAATACACTGACCTATAGTTTGATATAGTGTGTTCAGTCAGCAGATTCGTTAGTTGGAACCAATGTGAACACAGTTTCTGACAGCAGATTTGCTAATTGGAAATAATGTGAACACAGTTTCTGCCAAGTATATCCTTCAATATGTGGTATGAAAGAGATTTTTGTTATTATGTTGCGTTCTTATAGATTATTGATGTCCTTTGTTACTTTTGTAGCGGCTTATGCTGTCCTATTCCATATAAAGATTAGTTGTAATCCTTACTACGGATATACCGTAGGGTGCCTTGTCGGATGTGGGTTTATTTATGATATATTTTTATAAACAAATGTCAGTGTGGAAACCTTAGTTCTAACAAGTATTGCTCACCTTCAGGTTGTTAATCGTACCTGCAGTGTTTACCAATGCTCCTTGAGTTGTGAGCCTTCAATCGATCGTGTTGAGAGTAGATTATAGTCCTGTTGTTTGTGATTAGCTCCCCAACGGCTAACTCCTCTGTCGTTGTGATTCCTAGGGTTCTGTTCCGCTCCTCACATAGGTACCAGCTTTCTCAATTATCTCTCTCGATTGCAAGAATTGCAGGGATTGTATCTAACAATCAAACACGTTGCAGCTTTAGGATTGTAGCCTTTTCACCAGTCTGTTCCTTTACAGATGGCTGATAGTGTGCGCACACATTCAATCCAGGTATGGTCCAGTCAGGTGCCCTGCTTACCCTTCAGCATGTGTAACTCATAAGTGTCCAGGAAAACATGGTCGAGGTGGCATCCCTAACTGAAACCCTCTTAGAACACGCAATGTACAAGGCACTGCGCCTTTATTATAGGGTTAAATCATTTTTCCTCGGTACAATGACATTCTTCCTATCAATGCCTAATTGTATTACAATTTTTTTGTGTTTTTAAACATTTCTCATTAAAAAAAATCTGCATTTAAATTGAATAAAGTTAATTACATGATTTTTGATCAATTATAATAATTATGAGTATAAATGTAACCTTTTTTTATATCTTGTAAACCTTATTTATTCGTCACTTTATCGCTTTATATTCTCAGAGCATTTTACACATACTTTAATCTGAAATGTAATTTTTCAATTTGCTATTGCTATTATCTATCTAATTCATGAACACAAAATCCCAAATGACTTGTAATTTGAATATGTTGAATAAAACCGTATAAATAAAGATTACACTGTGTGAATGGTTATCATCCTATTGCAACTTCAGTATATCTTGCTAAACAGAAGCCAACACTTGCAAGGAATAAATAATACTTTGGCTAATTGGTAGGCAAATGACACTATACTGCTGAGAAAGCTTAATAATTAAACAGCCCCAATTCTCACAAGTGTGTATTATTGGTGTCATTAGTTTGGAAAGTTTCAACTGACTATGGTGTTTTAAAAGCTCAGGAGGGTAGTTATGGGAAAATTTTAAAAGTTGTTTTTACTGATGAAGTGCTGAATATTTGGGACTTTTCGAATAAATAATGTTAAAAAGTGACTTTTAAAATGTAGAGTATGCGTTAATTCATTTATTTATTTCAAATGAAATCATGTTAAAAGGTAATGATTAACTCAAAAAGACATGGCTTGACAAATAAATTTAAACTTCCAATGAGCAAGCAAGAATATTGAAAGCTAACATATTTGGATTAAGAAGTGATGCCATAAACCCTTGTTTCTCAACTAATAGTACACATACCACTGGGGTTACATGAAACATTGGCAAGGGGTACTACTGCCCTGATGCAGGCAACTATAATACCTGTGCTATAGATAGCGCTATTTTTAACCTGGGATGTTGGAGGTCAGCCTGCAGTTATTTTGGCGTCAAGACCTATGGGGGAGGTGTTAAAAGACACCTGCTGACGCTAATCAGTGCTTGGTTATTCACATAAAAATCCTGGCATTTTTATCTCTTAACTGTGTTTTGTGTTTTAACCCTTGCTTACATCATCGTTTATGAGCCAAGCCTTATCCTTGTCTGTACCCTGAACTGAGGACTGATTTACTGGCTTCTAACAACTGCAACAGAACTACGGACTATGCCTGCTACTTTTGCTGTGACATTTGTGCCTGGCTATTGACAACTCTTCTTGTTTGTCCCTGATTGCTTTTGGCTCTGCTTATATGGGATGACCTCTGCCTGTTCCTGTCATGCACATTCATGGCATCTCCTACAAGCTTGGGTTCAGTCATCCAACAAAGCAAATCCATTATTGCCTTATATGTGGGGATTTTAAGGAGGATTATGTTTGTCCCTTGACACAGGTGACCATTATGAGTACTGCCTGTCCCTTGGGGTGGGCTGTTATGGGTAGTTTTGGTCTCTTGGAGTGATCTTGTATTATGTTGTTTCAAGTGGAAATAGCAATGGAGGCTAATGCAATTTGGGTTTAGGTCTTGCAAGGCACAGTTAGTTTATCACAGTTTGGTAAAAGGCTGCAGCTACATTTTATTGAGCTGTGATACAGGAGGTTCAGTCAGGTTACGTAATAATATTGTATGGTAAGAAGACATTAACATGATGTGGTGATGCAGGTTAGTTGAAGTAAATAGGGCATCAAGTTATCCAGATAAAAGTTCTTCCGTGAATGTCTGTGGGTATCAGAAGATCCTACTATTATGTTGAAATTCTTTTATTTGTTTCCATAGAGCAGTTATACATCATTAAATACACCCTGAGAGCAATATGCATATTGTCCCAGATGATGCATTGTCCCCATTGATTACAGAAACATTTTGCATATATTAAATGTTGAACAGAAACTCCAATGAACTCTTGCAAATAAATTGAGATAAGAAATATAAAAAAAGAGAGAAAAAAAAGAAAAGAAAAAACCCCAGAGAAAAACCAAATAAAGAACAGATAAATAAATTGTGGTCAGAGTTTATGGTCTAAACTATATATCTATGTATTGCCTCAGAAATCATTTAATTGCTCAATGTTATCTAGTATCCAGAATAACAATGCTTTCTCAAGCCCTCTGTGTGTAGCACCTATCACTTATCTTTTGAGGAGCTGTGCATAATCCAGTAAAACCATATTTTATTAAATCGTTCTGTCTCCCCTTGAATCCAGGCCACCCTTTCAGACATTAGATAAATATCATTTATCTTATCCATTACTTCTTGCCATGTTGGAGGGCCTTTCTTCCAATGTCTCGCTATGCACACCCTAGTAGCCGTGCAGATAATGTTGATGAGTTTGTTAATTATGGAGTTCAGATGGGGAACCTCTCTATTCAGTAGTGCTTGAGTCATAGTCAAAACTAACTTTTCATCTAGAACCTTACTGAGGAGATCATTAATCTGCTGCCAGATATCTCTTATGGAGTTACAGTCCCACCACATATGTCTATAGGAACCTTGTTCTCCACAACCTCTGTAACATAGTGTAGATTTGTTAAGAGAGTAATGGGATGTTCTCAGAGGAGTTAGGTACCACCAAAATTCTGTTTTTATGCAATTTTCCCTGCGGACTGTGCTGATTAGGCCTCTGCAGGAATCAAAGAATATCTGGTCCCATTCATTTTGTAGGAACTGGTCAGCTCCATCCTCCTCCCACTTTAATGCTATAGGTGATTTTGAGGTGTGGTTTATGTCCTGAATTGCTATGTATAATTTAGAGATAATGCGTTTTTCCCTATTAGGGTTAAAACATATATTCTATAGGACCGTAAATGGGTGTTTCCCAAAGCTACTTCATATTTATTAAGGGCTGATGAAATTTGTAGGTATAGGAACCAATGCAATTTGTGTGGGTGTAATTTTTCCTGTAGGTGGGTAAATGTTTTTATTCGAGACTGCACAATGAAGTCTGCAACCCTATATAGACCCTTATTAGCCCACTTACCCACTAGTCTATGCGTCTCCTTCGGGAGTAAAGATCGGAGAGGGAGGTTTAACCCATGTTCTCAATGGGAGCATCTCTGAGTGTTTGGTAATCAGTTTCTAGTGTGTCAATGTATCTACAGTCGAGGAGAGTTTAAGGTACTCTGGTCTGACGCTTTCCCTGAGTCCCACAAGAGATCATCTGAATTTTCTATTCCCATTATATCTGTCTCAATTCTTATCCAGACAATGCCTTGTGTTGGTTTGTGAAAAAGTGAGGCTTGTGACAATCTGGCTGCCTAATAATAGTCCTGTAAGTTTGGTACACCCACTTGTCAGGGTTTTTTCCCTGCTTTGTTTGCCATGTGCTGCTTGCAGCCATTTTACTCACCTCTCTTGCTGAATCTGGTGCAGAGTGTGTGTTGCTGCTCATTTCCTGCACACCCTCTTATGGTCAGACTGGTGTACATCATCCGTTAGAGACAGGTTGCAGTCTCAGAAATGTGATATCATCACTTATTGTTTAAAGGGCCTATGTTCAGTATGTTTTGTCCTTGCGTTGTCTCAGAACTGTTTGTGAGTTCCAGTTCCTGTGTATTACTTGGCTGTCTGACGTCCCTCCTGGTTCCTGATCCCTGGCTTGTTCCTGACTCTGCTGTTCTCCTTGTTTCTGATTCCGGCTTGTTTGACTACTCACTTTGGTTCCTGACTCGGCTGGTCTGACTCCTTGCTTGTTATTTGACTTGTGGACTTTTTATTATTTTTTGTTATTAATAAAGGTGTGATTATTTTTGCACTTCTCGTCTCAGTCTGATTCCTGACACCCTGACATTACGCAAGGGCCATGAATCCTGATGGTGCTAATAATCCACCTTTATCTACCATCATTTCCAGGATGGATGAACAGGATCACCGTTTGGATCAATTTGCACTAGCCCTGCAAACCCTGCTGACACGCACTGCATATTTGGACCAAAGTGTCCCGCAAGTTGTGGCTGCTCCTGTTCCCTCTGCTGCACCTAGTCCTACCAGGAGCAAGTCCAGTTCTGCTCCTCTACCTCAGCGATATGGAGGTGATCCTATTCAGTGCAGAGGGTTTTTGAACCAGGTGGGCATTTACTTTGAGATGTTCCCTCAGGCGTTTCCCTCTGACAGAGCTAAGGTGGAATTTTTCATCTCGTTACTCTCTCTGACACAGCTCTTGCCTGGGCTAATCTCTTGTGGGAGACTAATAAACCTGTGATTTCAAATTACCCTGAATTTGTGGCCTCCTTTTGAAGGGTTTTTGATGTTTCGGCTCGCTCCTCCTCTGCTGCTAAACAACTCATGTCCATTCAGCAAGGTACAAGATATGTTGCTCAGTATGCCATTGAGTTCCATACGCTTGCCGCAGAGGTAGGTCGGAGCAATGAAGTCCTTGTTGCCGCCTTCTTTCATGGGCTCTCTGATGTGATACAAGATGAAGTTTCTGCCAGAAATTTACCAGAGGATCTCAAGGCATTGGTGTATTTTTTGATCCTTATTGACATCAGACTCAGAGAGAGGCCCTCTTTCAAGGAGCGCTTGTGGAAGCCTTGTGTTCTGTTGTCTCCTACGTGTTCGTTCCCACCCATCCCTCCCTCTTCTCCCATGCCTCCTGGTCCCGAGTCACCAAGTACTGCTGAGCCGATGCAGTTGGGATTCATGCATATCTCCACAGCGCAGAGGGCTTTTTAGGAGGAGGGAGGGGCTCTGCCTCTATTGTGGGTTACAGGGCCACCTTTTAAAGTCTTGTCCTACATGGCCGGGAAACGTTTGCACCTAAGGTCCTGTTGGGGGCAGACCTTGGGTGGTTTATCCTCATCCCCAGAACCGCTAAAGGAGAAACTTTTGGTCACGGTTGTCCTTTCCTGGGTGGACTCCTCTATAG
The DNA here is from genome assembly GCF_027579735.1 of Bombina bombina. Classification (NCBI taxonomy): domain Eukaryota; kingdom Metazoa; phylum Chordata; class Amphibia; order Anura; family Bombinatoridae; genus Bombina; species Bombina bombina. The sequence goes on from NC_069503.1 coordinate 635,433,868, forward strand.
TCACCCAGGCTCTTATTGACTCCGGTGCTGCAGGATATTTCATTTACAGTGCTTTTGTATCAAAGCACTCCATTACTGTTTTGCCTCAGTCTGTTCCGCTTGCTATTGAGGCCATTGATGGCAGGCCCCTTCAGCCCGCACTCCTTACTCACGAAACCGTTCCGTTATCCATGGCTGTTGAGGCTCTAAATTTTGAAACCCTCCAGTTCCAGGTGATACATTCTCAGCATTTCCCAGTTGTTCTGGGTTATCCCTGGCACCAAAAGCACAATCCCAGTCTCGATTGGCGCAGGTCTGAAATTTTGTCATGGTCTCCGCAATGTATTTCCACTTGTCTTCAGAAACCAGTTAAAGTCTTGTGCACTTCTTCGGTATCTCAATTGCCTGAGGAGTACCGAGAGTTCCTAGACATTTTTGACAAGGTGCGTGCCGGTACGTTGCCTCCTCACCGGTCTTATGATTGTGCCATTGACCTGCAACCCGGAGCCATTCCTCCTCGGGGCCGGGTTTACCCTAACTGTTGTGGAGAATTGTGCTATAGAGGAGCATGCCGATGCTCTGTCGCGGGGGATCATTCGCAAATCCTGATCTCCTGCAGGGGCTGGCTTCTTCTTTGTGAAGAAAAAGGGTGGCGAGTTAAGACCATGCATCGATTATAGGGGTCTTAGTCATCTTACCATTAAGAATGCTTACCCTATTCCTCTCACTACGTAAAACTTTGACCGCCTCAAGGGAGCTACAGTCTTTTCTAAACTTGATTTGAGAGGAGCATACAATCTTGTTAGGATCAAGGAGGGCCACGAGTGGAAAACAGCATTTAACACCAGGAGCGGGCATTATGAATATCTTGTAATGCCCTTTGGCCTATGTAATGCTCCTGCTGTTTTCCAGGAATTTATTAATGATGTCCTGCGAGATATGTTGCAACAGTGTGTTGTGGTGTACTTAGACGACATCCTTATACATTCACCCATTCTTGAGGCTCATCGTTCTGATGTTACATGGGTTCTTCAGAGACTAAGTGAGAACGGCCTTTTTTGCAGGGTTCTCCATGGATCCTGACAAGTTGTCTGCAGTTCTGCAGTGGCCTCGCCCAGTTGGTCTTTGCCAATTACTACATTTTTTTTGGGCTTCACCAATTACTATAGGAAGTTTATTATAAACTTTTCTTCCTTGGTCAAACCTATCACAGACATGACCCGTAAAGAGAGTGATCCTCTCCATTGGTCACCTACTGCCATTAAGGCCTTTGATAGTCTTAAGACTGCCTTTTCTGCTACTTCAGTTTTGGCTCATCCTAACCCTGTCCTGCCTTTCGTTCTTGAGGTCGATGCGTCTGAGACTGGAGTAGGTGCCCTCTTGTCTCAACGTCCTACGCCTGATGGTTCATTGCATCCGTGCGGTTTCTTCTCTAAGAAATTATCTCTAGCAGAGTGCAATTATGAAATTGGCGACAGGGAATTACTGGCCATAATTTTGGCACTCAAGGAATGGAGGCATCTTCTTGAGGGTCCTAGCGTACCAGTGCTCATTCTTACTGACCACAAGAATTTAACTTATCTATCCGAAGCAAAACGTTTGTTGCCCCGACAGGCCAGATGGGTGCTATTTTTGTCTCGGTTTTATTATGTGGTCTCCTACCTGCCTGGTAGTAAGAATGTTAGGGCTGATGCCCTCTCTCGACAATTTTCGCCTCTATCCAAGGAGGAGTCTGTACCTATCCCAGTTATACCTCCTGACCATATTTTGGCTACCATAAGTACTAATTTGACTTCTCCCTTGGGGGAGGAGATCCTGGCTGCACAAACCAATGCACCTCCTGAGAAACCTAGTGGTAAGTGCTTTGTTCCTGAGAATCTTCAAACTAAACTTTTGCACACTTACCACTATCCTAAAGCCGCAGGTCATCCAGGCAAGAACCAAATGATTTGGTCTGTCACTCGACAATTCTGGTGGGCAGGTCTTCATTCTGATGTAGCTGCGTATGTTGCCTTCTGCTCAGTTTGTGCACAGAATAAGACTCCTCAATGTCTTCCTGTGGGTCTTCTTCAACCTATTGCTAATGGTGAGCGTCCTTGGACACATCTTTCCATGGACTTCATTGTCGAGCTCCCTGTTTACAGTGGCAATACTTTTATCCTTATGGTGGTTGACTGTTTTTCAAAAATGTCACATTGCATTCCCTTGAAGAAGCTGCCTACCGCTCAGGAGCTTGCCCGGGAGGTCTTCTGTTTACATGGGTTACCCAAGGAGATAGTGTCGGACTGGGATAGCCAGTGTGTCTCCAGATTTTGGGTTCCTTTTGTGCTCAAATGGGGATCCTGCTTTCCTTCTCCTTAGCATATCACTCTCAATCCAATGGGGCTGCGGAATGGTCTAATCAAGCTTTGGAACAGTTCCTCCTTTGCTATGTCTCAGATCACCACAATAATTGGTCTGAACTGTTACCTTGGCAGAGTTTGCTCGTAATAGGGCTATTAATGCTTCATCCCAGTTATCCCCGTTCATGGCGAATTATGGGTTTCAACCATCCTTGTTGCCTGATTCATTCATGTCTCAAGGTATTCCGGCTTTGGAGGAGAATCTCCGGCATCTCTGTTCCACATTGGTTCAGATTCAGGATTGCTTTCATCGTTCTATGGCGCGCCAAAAGTTCCAGGCTGATCATCTGCCCGCACCTTCCTACAAGGTTGGTGAGAGGGTTTGGCTGTCCTCCCGCAACTTGAACCTTCATGTGTCTTCCAATAAACTGGCTCACCATTATGTTGGTCCTTTTTGAATACTCTGACGGGTCAATCCTGTGGCCTACGCTCTTGACCTTCATCCTGCAATGCGCATCTCCAGTGTTTTTCATGTCTCCCTCTTGAAACCATTGGTTTGTAATCAGTTTACCATTGTGTTGCCTCATCTCCATCCTATCTCTGTTGACAACCATGAAGAACATGAGGTCAGCAGCATTATTGACTCTCGTATGTCCAGGGGCCGCGTACAGTATTTGGTTCACTGGAGGGGTTACGGTCTGGAGGAGCGTTCTTGGGTTCCCTCCTCTGATGTTCATGCTCCTGTCCTCCTCCATGCCTTCCATACCCATTTTCCCAATTAGCCTTTTGTCCTCCAGCGGGGAAGGGGTCGTTGAGGGGAGCGTACTGTCAGGGTTTTTTCCCTGCTGGCAGCCATTTTACTCACCTCTCTTGCTGAGTCTGGTACAGAGTGTGTGATGCTGCTCATTTCCTGCACGCCCTCTTATGGTCAGACTGGTGTACATCATCCATGTGAGACAGGTTGCAGTCTCAGAATTGTGATGTCATCACTTATTATTTAAAGGGCCTTTGTTCAGTATGCTTTGCCCTTACGTTGTCTCAGATCTGTTTGTGAGTTCCAGTTCCTGTGTATTACCTGGCTGTCTGACGTCCCTCCTGGTTCCTGATCCCTGGCTTGTTCCTGACTCTGCTGTTCTGCTTGTTCCTGATTCCGGCTCATCTGACTACTCACTTTGGTTCCTGACTTGGCTCCTCTGACTATTCGTTTTGGCTCCTGACTCGGCTCGTCTGACTCCTGGCTTGTTATTTGACTTATTTTTTGTTATTAATAAAGGTGTGATTATTTTTGCACTTCTTGTCTCAGTCTGATTTCTGGCACCCTGACACCACTTCTCCCAACCGTCTATGTCTGGTTAAAGTATATGAGGCTATTCTTGCCCTACCCTCTCCCCGCAGAAAGGAAACAAGTTCTGATTGTAATTTTTGTAGTTCAAGGGAGGGGATCTTGCTCGGGAGCGCTCTAAAGAGGTATAGGATCCTAGGGAGTACAGTCATTTTAATGGATGAAAGGCGGCCATACCACAAGAAAGTGCTCTTTTTCCAAGTCCTCAGGTCTCATCTCATCGAATTGTAAAGTGGGGCATAATTTAGTTTGTATAAGCTGAGAGTTTGACCCCTAAGTATGTGTGAGAGTCTTTGACCCATTTAATATCGAAGTTAACTTCTATTCATTTTCTAGTGTGGGGGGGGGGAGTGTTAGTGGCACCGCCTCACACTTATCCGTGTTCACCTTGTATCCCGAAATTTCTGCAAAGTCCTGTAAGACCTGGTAAAGGTTAGTCAGGGAATGTAATGGGTTGGTCAAAGTTAGCAAGATGTCATCCGCGAAAAGCGAAAGTTTGTACTCTGAGTTTTTAACTGTTACCCCCTTTATATCTTCTGTGTTTTTGATGGATGCTGCCAGAGGCTTGATGCACAAGGCAAACAGCAGTGGCGATGGGGGACACTCCTGTCTGGTCCTGTTTTTATGTCAATGGTTCTAGATGGGAAACCTGCTGCACTAAAAGTGGCTTGTGGAGTAGAATATATGCCCCCTGAGTGCTCGCATGAATGGACCTCTAAATCCCATTATAGAAAGTGTCTTAAACATATAATTCCAGTCTATGCAATCAAACGCCTTCTCTGCATCCAGGGAAAGAAGCAGAGAAGGTGTCCCCGTCCGATTCAAATATTCAGTCAGGTCTACCGTTCTATGAACATTATCAGGGGCTTCCCTACCTTTAATGAAGCCCACTTGGTCTGGGTGAATCAGTCGGGGGAGTATTACCTGGAGTCTGCCAGAATCTTTGTCAGGATATTGAGATCCTGGTTTATCAGAGAAACAGGCCTGTAGCTCTGACATCTAGCAGGGTCCTTCCCTGGTTTGGGGGTAACTATAATTTTGGCTCTAAGTAGATCTGTAGGGATGTCAGTGCCTCGCATTATGTCGTTGCAAAATTTCTGCAAATGGGGTACCAAGGATATCTTAAACAGTTTATAATATTCGCTAGATAAGGGCCTGCAGCTTTACCTGATTTTAAGTCTTTGATTACTGTGAGGATTTCTTGTGTTGAAATCTCAGCGTTTAGGGCCTCCCTTTCCTCGGGGGTAATGATGTGAAGTTTTGCTTGTTGTAGGAATCGTGTTAAGAGTAATTGTGTCTGGTAGTTATTGTTTACTTTTTGTCCATCATATAACGTTTCATAATAGCTAGCAAAAGTGTTGAAAATATCCTGGGGATTTGAAGTCTGAGTTCCAGCCTGTGTATATAATCTGGGTTTTGAATATAGTTTTGTCCTGTTCAGTAGTTTATTGGCTAAGTATCTGTCTGGCTTATTGGAATATAGGAAATAATTAGCTTTTAGTTTTGGAATAGCTCTCATTGCAGAGTCATTCATAATTTTTGTCAGTAATTTTCTCTTAGTTTGAAGAATTCTGAATGTAGTGCTTGATTGTGTGCTTTTGTGTTGAGCCTCTAGAGTCATAATATCTAAGTGTCATGTTCTGTCTCAGGATATCATGTGAGAGCCTCATTGTCTGGAACAGTTGCTTTAAAGGAAGATTAGTAGAAGCCATACTGATTGAAAATGAAAACAAATTTATTTAAACAACAGAATACTTTGTTTAAGCAAATACTTGCAGAATATTTAAATATGCTACTCAGGTATGTTAAGACCACATACAGCAGGAGTGAAAATAAACAAACAAAGTAAGCAGAGATGCAGATTCAAAAAGGAAAGTCTTTCTCTTGGTAATAACTGAAATGTAAGATTTGCACAAGGCAGAAAACAACTTGTAAACAGGTAGCAGGTTTAAAGGTAAAGTCTTTCTCCTTGTAATTGCTGAGTCCAGGAATTGCACAAGGCAGGAAACAACTTGCAAACTGGTAACAGGTTTAAAGGTAAAGTCTCTCTCCTTGTAATTGCTGAGTGCAGGAATTGCACAATGCAGGAAACAACTTGCAAACTGGTAACAGGTTTAAAGGTAAAGTCTCTCTCCTTGTAATTGCTGAGTACAGGAAATGCACAAGGCAGGAAACAAACTTGAAGATTGGTAACAGGTTTAAAGGTAAAGGCTTTCTCCTGGTAATACCTTGTAAACAGGTGCAAAGGAAACAAGGCAGGATACAAACTTGTGAACTGGTAACTGGTTTAAAGGTAAAGTCTCTCTCCTTGTAATTGCTGAGTGCAGGAATTGCACAATGCAGGAAACAACTTGCAAACTGGTAACAGGTTTAAAGGTAAAGTCTCTCTCCTTGTAATTGCTGAGTGAGGAATTGCACAATGCAGGAAACAACTTGCAAACTGGTAACAGGTTTAAAGGTAAAGTATCTCTCCTTGAAATTGCTGAGTGCAGGAATTGCACAATGCAGGAAACAACTTGCAAACTGGTAACAGGTTTAAAGGTAAAGTCTCTCTCCTTGTAATTGCTGAGTGCAGGAAATGCACAAGGCAGGAAACAAACTTGAAGATTGGTAACAGGTTTAAAGGTAAAGGCTTTCTCCTGGTAATACCTTGTAAACAGGTGCAAATGAAAACTTTCTCCTGGCAATGGCCAAGTGCAGGAATTGCATTAAGCAGGAAACAAACTTGTAGATTGGTAACAGGTTTAAAGGTAAAGGCTTTCTCCTGGTAATACCTTGTAAACAGGTGCAAAGGAAATCTTTCTCCAAAGAAATTCAGGAAACAGGTTCTGACTTGACAAAACAGATCCAATGTGAAGACAAAAATGCAGACTAAAAGCCATCCTTAAATAGGGAGGTTTTGCACAGGGTTGGTTCTGATTAATTCCAGAATTGAGAACACCTGTGTGTTGCACAGGTGTAATAACAAGTAAGGCAAATAGTTATTTATCAGATCTTTTAAGATCCATGCTATTGCTAGAACTGGCTGTGGCTCAACATGTAAGCAAACAGAAATAGCAACCACAGAGTCACAGGTTCAAATCCCCACACAGCCCTTCTTAGCAGAATGCCTCCCAGACCTTTTCTTTTTCTTTTTCGTCTGGAGGCTTGGTTCATGACAGATGCCCCCTCCAAAGAGCGCACTCTGGGCGCTCAAAGCCTGTTCAAACATCTGAAGGTGGGATTTACGAACAAGTGTTCCATTTGAAGCCCTAATACAATCAGATGGAATGGATTCTTTGCTTGGAACAGCTGCCTGAGATTGGGGGCCCTTAGAAGATATCCCTGTAGGCATAACAAGAGCTGAAAAACCAAGACAGTTTTGATTTAGAGGTTCCTGATTATACCCAGCAGCTTGCAATGGACTGGCTGATGGGCAGGGTACCTCCGGGTAGGAAAAGACCTCTCCTTCAGAGTCAAGGAATTTGTTATCTGGGTCATATCTGCCTGATGGGTAGAGTACCTCCGGGTAAGGTATGACCTCTCCTTCAGAGTCCAGGAATTCATTTTCTGTGTCATTTATATCCAATTCAACCATCTCATTCAATTCTTTCTCAGTCAATGAGTAGCTGGGTGAAGGTGGTGCAGGGAGGTGTGGAACTTTAGATTTGTCAGGGTCTGATTCAGCTGGAAGATTTGTCACTTTTATGTCTGATGAGTGACTTTTGTTAGATGGATCTCCAACCAAGGCAGAAACAAGGTAATGTGCAGGATTTCCAGGAGGTGTTTTTGCAGAGTTCCCCAATGTGGTAGATGCAGAAACAGAGGCAGTGGCATGGGTAGTGGATGTTGTTGAAGTTGTACTGCCAACAACCATCTGTTTCAAATCAGGTACCATTTCTTGAAGCGTGTTAGAAACGGTTGCTTGTAGAATAGATGTATTCTCAGTAGCTGGATCCTCTCCAGGGGTATCTATAAGTTTGCTAGTGGAAGAATAATTTGTTCCCTTAACATCAGAGTCCATTTTAAACTTGGCTGTATCTCGACTTGATCCTCTAGGGGGTCTTACTGGACACCCTGTGATGCGGTGACCAGTTCCCCCACAATAGAAACAGAGGTTAAGCTGTCTTCGCCGAGTCTTTTCCTCTTCTGTTAAGGGTTCTTTAAAACCTTTCCTTGTTTGGGAGGTAACTTCAGACAAGGTTTTGGTTGGGAGAGATAACATTTCCACCAGCTCCATGAAGTTAATCAGTATGTCCTTAATAAACTTTAACACTGATTCCAATACAGCAATAATCCCAGAGGGCTCTCTTTTAAGGTCTTCACATTCTGTCATGTTCTGTCTCAGGATATCATGTGAGAGCCTCATTGTCTGGAACAGTTGCTTTAAAGGAAGATTAGTAGAAGCCATACTGATTGAAAATGAAAACAAATTTATTTAAACAACAGAATACTTTGTTTAAGCAAATACTTGCAGAATATTTAAATATGCTACTCAGGTATGTTAAGACCACATACAGCAGGAGTGAAAATAAACAAACAAAGTAAGCAGAGATGCAGATTCAAAAAGGAAAGTCTTTCTCTTGGTAATAACTGAAATGTAAGATTTGCACAAGGCAGAAAACAACTTGTAAACAGGTAGCAGGTTTAAAGGTAAAGTCTTTCTCCTTGTAATTGCTGAGTCCAGGAATTGCACAAGGCAGGAAACAACTTGCAAACTGGTAACAGGTTTAAAGGTAAAGTCTCTCTCCTTGTAATTGCTGAGTGCAGGAATTGCACAATGCAGGAAACAACTTGCAAACTGGTAACAGGTTTAAAGGTAAAGTCTCTCTCCTTGTAATTGCTGAGTACAGGAAATGCACAAGGCAGGAAACAAACTTGAAGATTGGTAACAGGTTTAAAGGTAAAGGCTTTCTCCTGGTAATACCTTGTAAACAGGTGCAAAGGAAACAAGGCAGGATACAAACTTGTGAACTGGTAACTGGTTTAAAGGTAAAGTCTCTCTCCTTGTAATTGCTGAGTGCAGGAATTGCACAATGCAGGAAACAACTTGCAAACTGGTAACAGGTTTAAAGGTAAAGTCTCTCTCCTTGTAATTGCTGAGTGAGGAATTGCACAATGCAGGAAACAACTTGCAAACTGGTAACAGGTTTAAAGGTAAAGTCTCTCTCCTTGAAATTGCTGAGTGCAGGAATTGCACAATGCAGGAAACAACTTGCAAACTGGTAACAGGTTTAAAGGTAAAGTCTCTCTCCTTGTAATTGCTGAGTGCAGGAAATGCACAAGGCAGGAAACAAACTTGAAGATTGGTAACAGGTTTAAAGGTAAAGGCTTTCTCCTGGTAATACCTTGTAAACAGGTGCAAATGAAAACTTTCTCCTGGCAATGGCCAAGTGCAGGAATTGCATTAAGCAGGAAACAAACTTGTAGATTGGTAACAGGTTTAAAGGTAAAGGCTTTCTCCTGGTAATACCTTGTAAACAGGTGCAAAGGAAATCTTTCTCCAAAGAAATTCAGGAAACAGGTTCTGACTTGACAAAACAGATCCAATGTGAAGACAAAAATGCAGACTAAAAGCCATCCTTAAATAGGGAGGTTTTGCACAGGGTTGGTTCTGATTAATTCCAGAATTGAGAACACCTGTGTGTTGCACAGGTGTAATAACAAGTAAGGCAAATAGTTATTTATCAGATCTTTTAAGATCCATGCTATTGCTAGAACTGGCTGTGGCTCAACATGTAAGCAAACAGAAATAGCAACCACAGAGTCACAGGTTCAAATCCCCACACAGCCCTTCTTAGCAGAATGCCTCCCAGACCTTTTCTTTTTCTTTTTCGTCTGGAGGCTTGGTTCATGACACTAAGTGAAGTTGGTCAATGGTCTTGTTTGCTAATTTGATAATCCTAAAAAAAAGGTTTATGTGCCGCCCAAGAGTTAATTGGATTGGTTGTGTTTTTTTTGTTAAAATACCAGTATTCCTCCATGAGTTTCCCCACTTCTGCATGGAATTGTGTATGTTTTAAAATGGATGGATTGAATGTCCAAGATTTTTGTCGTTGGAGGTTGATTATACCTGTCGTTGTTAATTGGACAATCCAGTGGTCTGACCAAACACATGGGTGGATATTGGAGTTAATTATACTTGGGATCAAAATCTGACTAATGCAGATGTAATCCAGTCTTGTATAGGTGTTATGGGCATGTGAGAAAAATGTATGGTGCGTTGTTGTGCCGAATAGTGTTTCCCACGTGTCTAGTAAGTTATGATCAGAGAGTGACTCTCGTATCGACTTCACTATTGAGTACTGCCTAAGTTGTTTGTGTGTGGGTTTAGCGCTGCCTCTAACCCCTTGGGTAACAATATTGATGTTAAAGTCACCCACAAGTATTATTCTAGAGTGAGACCATTGTGTCAGCAGATAAGAGATATGTTAAAAAAAGGAGTGTTGGCTTTCATTTGGAGCGTACATAAGTGACTTTCGTGTCTTGTATGCGACCCCTAACAATGAAATCTCCCTTCAGGATCTCTTATAGTGTCTTCTGTCTCAAACTGCAAGGAGGAGTGTATGAGAATCGAGACTCCTCTCTTTTTCTTTTTCTGTTCTGTTGTGGAATGGAAGTGGGTAGGGAATTGTCTATGCCAGAATCTAGGGATCAGGTTATGTGTGAAATGTGTCTCTTGAAAGATCAAGATTTTAGCTTTCAATTTAGTGTATTGGTAAGTGCTATCTTTCGTTTAACAACTGTATTGAGACCTCTCACATTATGTGAGAGTATGATTAAGTCATGTGACATGAGATCTAATAGCGTTGCTGCTTCCCACACCGTCAGGCGTAGGGGGAAGCAAAAGAGGTTGTATTTGCTGGTAACTATAATTTATCTGGATGCATGCTGTAAACCACGTAACCACACAATAATTTTTTTTTTAACAATTTAAACAGAAAACAGTAAAAATGTAGGTTTAAAACCCAAATTGTAGACATGCGCCTAAAAGAAATACAACCATAACTAGTTGTGCAGTATATCAGCTTAAAACATTTGACATAGGAACAAAGGTTAACCAGTGCGAAATTAAAGCAGCGGGTAGAAACAGTTTGGTAAGTATTTGGGAGTTTTTTACTTTTCCCCCTTCTTCCCCTTTTTTTCCACCCTCCTTTCTTTATCTTTTTTATCCTTTTTCCCATTTTTCCCTTGATTTCCACTACTTCCCCCTTTGTTTATTTCCCCCCCCCCGGTCTAAAACAACATCTAGTGTCCAAGGTCTCGTTTCCCTCTGTGGTGATAAAGGTAGTCTCTTCATAGCAAGAGACAGTCACATACATATGTATTCAATGTCTTGATGTATTGTGTAAATCCCCAAGTTCTGGGACACTACCCTGTCTCTAAAGGCCAGGGGTGAAATGTCTTAGTCCACTGTCTCTCATGGTTGGTGAGGGTGGCTCACCTGTAGGCAAAACTGTAAGGGAAAAAAAAAGTTCAAGTTCAAACAATTATACTCATCTGATCAGCGAGCTGCCTTTCAGTTGGTCGGTGTATCAACGACATCCCTGTTATGCGGATCGAGAGTCTACTTCTGCCTTTTCTTCTGTACCGTAGCCCATTTTGCCCTTTTATAGGTCTTATCCCGTTGTGAGTTGGTGCCTTCTTCTGAGACCTGGTCAAGAGATGGAAGGTCTGGGGATTCCAAATTCAGGTAGGAACAGATCTCGGGAATATCTTGTCGGTTTTTGATTGACATTGCCCTTGCTTCATGTTGTATGTGTAAGGCAAATGGGAATCCGCATCTGTAGGGTATTTGGTTTTTGCAAAGTAAAAATGTTAAGGGCCTCATAGAGTTCCGTCTCTGAAGTGTTCGCACACATAAGTCCTGGTAAAACTGAATCACTCTGCCCTGAAACTTAAAGGTTGGATTCTTTCTTGCCGCCGAGAGTACTGCTTCTTTATCTGAAAAATGTAGTAGCTTAACTATAACTTCTCTCGGCGGGTAATCCCCTCTGGGTTTGGCTTTAAGGGCTCGATGTGCTCTTTCAATTTGAAATTTATCCTCCTCATTGTGCCCTGTGATAGCCATGAATAACTGTTTCAGGTAATTCTGCAAATCAGGTGGTGCAATAGATTCCAGTACTCCTTTGAGTCTGATGTTGCATCTTCTTGTGCGGTTTTCTAAATCCTCTATTTTGTCCTGGAGGTCTTCCAATTCTTGTTTGTGATATTGGAATTGTTGTGGCACTTTATCCATACCTTCCTCTTTAAGATTTTCGTTATCTTCAAGGGTGGCAACTCTCGTACCTAATTCTTGCATATCTTGTTTTAGTTCTGCCAGGCTGTTAGTGACTGTAGATTGTATGGAGTCTAATTTTGACCAAATTTTTTTCATAGTTCATATTAATATCTTGTTTGGACACCAGATCTTTTAAATCTGCTTTTGTGACCATTATTAGGTCCTCTGCAGTGGCTCCATCAGAAGAGGATTGTTCTAGAGTCCCTTCTACATCTGATTCTGGAGGTTCTAGTATATTGTCTCCTTTAGATGATTTAAAAAACAGACTAGTTGCTGCTGTTTTACCTATAGAGGCATTTTTCTTAACTTGTCTAGAAGACATCCTGGAGAGCTGGTCCTGCTATGTAAGCAGGTTGCTTCAGGTGGGTGGTGGTAACTAAATCTCAGATGCAGGGAACCCTGTATGGGCCTCTGTATGTAGTTTTAATGATATATCTCAGAAACTCCTTGAGTCACAATTGTATTTGGTAGCCAGGGTGTATATATCGTTTATTGGCTCAGAACCGGTCTAAGCATGAGCTCATATAGAGTTTCTAAACCTTCTTATATGGTGGTATCAACAGGCATTTGCTTGATCCTGGGGTAGCTTTCCCTATATAAAGTGTCCCTGAAAAATCAGTTACGCCATTCACAATTACAGGCCAGGCTTTGTTCGTATGTCACAGACTGCTGCATTACTCTCTTATATCAGCTATTTTCTATGAGGGAATAGTAATATGGCTCCTGTTTTATGCCCATCGTAGCTTCAACTCTATCATCCTACATATTCAGAGTGGGAAAGTGAGTAGATGGCAGGGAGCACGGATGTTCACTTTTTTTCCTTGCTGACCCGAACTGCGTCATGCTGCAGAGCCCGATCTCAGGGCAACAGACGACTAGGCAGTTTAATTTTCTATAACGGGGCTTATGGGACATTTCATATGCGGTTTACCCCTTCACATGTAGATTGCCTGAGTCAGTCTAAAAACTGGTTAGCTCGGCGTGAGTTTCCTTCGCCATGTGGTCAGGCAAGATGGCGCCGGCACTTCCGCTGTGAGAAAAAGTCTCCAATAATGTCCTCCGCTCCTCCGGCTCCTAAGACATTCTGGGCAGCTGTCTGAGGCACCGCTAGCAGAATAATGCTGTTTCTAGTGGAATATATTGGGCTGGTCGTCCCCTTTGCTAGCTTTACTGCACAGATCTCATGCACTATGCTACCATCTCCATCTCCCGCTAGGCTCCGCCAGATCCTACTACTATGCTTATTCATTGTCACTGTTTTTTAAAAGGACATAACTGTGTGTAGGAGAGTTTAAACAGATAGGGCTAGATTACAAGTGGAGCGCTAAAGTTGTGAAAAGCAATATCAAGACCGAGCTAACTTGCACACATATTACAAATTGAAAGAAAACAGGTGCTCATTGGCTTAGCGCAACTGAAGACCTATTGGAAAGTGTAAGGGGTAAAAAAAAAGTTCACCAAACACAACATTGGTAGAGTAAAATAAAGTGTTACACTCATACATGCAATATCTAATAAAAATATTCATATAAATATTAAATCATTTTTTATAAAGATGAAAAAGGTATATGGAATATGACGAGGTGTTTGACTGGAAAGGGCTATAATGAATATATATATATATATATATATATATATATATATATATATATTTGTATTTCAGCACCCTCTTTGACAGGTTAAAACATGAGCTTCTTTATTAAAAATTTCACATATACAACAGCCAGAACACGTCTAGCATGTTTCGACTTGATAGCCTTAATCATAGACGTGCCTGAATGAGGTAGACACCTGTTATTTAAAAACATTGGTGTAAGCCTACTGGTCAAAAGAAATACGCGTGACCTAAACACATTGATCATAGGTGAAGAAACGGTTCCCAATTAACCTGTATAAGCATGTTCATGAAAAAGATCTGCACATTCAGAATCAAAAAAGATCTGCACATTCAGTATCAATATATATCAATATATATCTATATCTATCTATCTATCTATCTATCTATTTATCTATCTATCTATCTATCTATCTATCTACAAATAAAAATAAAAAATGAAAATAAAATAAAATGAACATAATAGAACATAAGAAAAGAAAACAATAAACACCTGATTAGAATATCTGGTCATAAATATTGGGATAATGTGAGTGCCTGCATTAGAGTATATGCAGATATGGGCAGGTGAGCTGAGGTCATAAGGGCATAATAAACATACCCTGAAACCTAAGATATTTGTGATTTATAAAAGGAAATAAGGTTTAATAGGCCACCAAAAGTCCTTAAAAGATGTGGCTTGCATATGCTAATATATAATTAGAATGACATTGACCTTAAATAAATGCATGACCTCATGAATAATGCATGTAATCAACAATATTTCTAATAAAGTAAAATAAACTATCACTAATTTCCAATAAACAATATGTAATGCACCAATATACTTCCATATTTGTTGTGTATACTACAAACCCTAATTGTCTCATATTCTGAAACCTCAGTTTATCAAAATAGGGGGAGGGGGGTGTTATATTCAAGCACTGTAAACAAAGACCACTAAATCTAAAATAACAAGGACTATATAATGGAGACTAACTCGCTCTATCAGTGTGGTCCTATAGAGTGTGGTGTACCGACTAATAATTAACAAAACAATATAAGTTTACTCCCAATAGTTGATAACATTGTAAACACTATTATACCCTTGAGGGATCCTAGTCCCTAGAGTAAATATCCAGTATGCCTCACATTCGTGTACTAAATTGATAATGTCCCCATCACTTCTGGGGACTTTAACATGCTCTATGACCATCCATCGGAGTGAGCTTTTATTGTGGTGGTCAATGATAAAATGTTTTGCTAAGTCAGAACTGTGCTTTGATCTTTTAATATCTAATAGATGTTGACAAATCCTCTCTCTTACTTCACAAATAGTACATCCTGCTTATTGTTGCAGCTACACCAAATGAGGTAAACTAAGTTTTTACATCTGAAGTTAACACAAGTGGCCACTGAATACACCTTGCCCGTTGTCAAGCTTACAAAATTGACCTTTCTTTCGATGTAGCTGCAAGGAATACAAGGTCCATATCCGCACCTGTACATACCCCTATTTTAAAGCCGCACACTCCCTTTGTTCTTAGTACGTAGTTCGCTCGGGATAGAATATTCCCTATGGTTGCCCCTCTACGATAAGAGAACCGGCAACCACATTCAACCACGCTGTAAGCATTGGTAAGTCCTTTCGTATGATTTTACACACTTGTTCATAGTCTGTAGAATACTGGGTAACAAAAGAAATATGCTATGTATTCCTTAATACTCTCCTATTCATCTCTGTATCTCTTAGCAGGAGAGTTCTGTCCATACCATCTACCTCCATTTTGAATCTCTCTGTATGGTCTCTCTATTATACCCTCGCTCTATCAGCCTATTAACCAAATCCTGACTTTGTCTCTCACAGTCAGTCTCATCAGAACAGTTTTGCTTAGTGCGAATAAACTGACCCCTGTGCAGCAGAGTATTGCCTGATATGGGCTTCCTATAGATAGTTGCAAGTTGCTAGTATCTGCAATCAAGGTCACATCTAAATAATGAATTTTAGTCTCATCATATTCAAAAGTAAACTCTAACTCCCATGTGCACATATTCCAAAATTCAACAAACTCCACTGCTCATTCTCTTCCTCCTGTCCATACAAAGCTAAGATCATCTATAAAATTATGATAAATGTTGATGTCATTATAGAAGGGATTACCCTCTCCATAAATGTGGGTAGCCTCCCACCACCCCATAACCAAATTCGCATAAGAGGGGGCAAATTTGGCCCCCATGGCCATACCACAAATCTGTAGGTAACAGGTGCCATCAAAATAAAAATAATTCTGCGTCAGGAGAAAAGGTGTCACTGAGAGTAAATAATCAATAAACTCAGTTGAATAATTGGTTTTAGTAGTAAGGAAGTATCTGATCGCCTCTATTCCCATATCATGTGGTATGGACAAATAGAGGGATACCACGTCTTTAGTAAGCCAACCATAACCCGTATTTCAATCCAGTTCACCATCTTCTGCAATAGATACTTGGTGTCCCTTAGATAACTAAATAGCTTCAACACTAGTGGTTGGATGATGCTATCGAGCCATTCCGAGAGTGGCTCAGAGATAGATCCTATACCGGATACAATTGATCTCCCCTTCACTGATTCAAGATACTTGTGGACTTTAGGCAGTATGTGAAATATAGGGGTTACTTGGTTGTTCACCATCATATTTACGCCCAGATATTCTAATCAGGTGTTTATTGTTTTCTTTTTTATGTTTTCTTATGTTCTATTATGTTAATTTTATTTTATTTTTATTTTTTATTTGTATTTATTTGCATACATATATATATATATATATATATATATTGATTCTGATTTTGCAGATCTTTTTCATGAACATGCTTATACAGGGTTAAGTGCAGAACGGTTTCTTCACCTATGATCAATGTGTTTAGGTCACATGTGTATTTCTTTTGACCAGTAGGCTTACAGCAATGTTTTTAAATAACAGGTATCTACCTCATTCAGGCACTTCTATGATTAAGGCTACCAAGCCGAAACATGTCAGACGTGTTCTGGCTGTTGTACATGTGACATTTTTAATGTGACCAATAAAGAAGCTCATATTTTAACCTGTCAAAGAGTGTGCTGGTATACAACTTTTTTATTCTCTATTCATTTTCTCCTTATTACCGGGCACCTCTTATGGACTGTTATTACTGGATCCCTAAAGTTTTATCCCGGATTGGCCTATTGAGGTCAGGTGTTGGTAATTGACCTATCACAGCCCAGTAAAGGCAAAGGAGCTACAGAGAGCTGGAGTGAGGATACAGCCTAGCATTGAAGCTGAAAGGAGAGTACTTACACAGAGGGAGCAGATTTATGAATAAACAGCTGCACGGACCCCAGAGGTGTGAAGACAAGGGATTGGAGCTCAGCAGACTGACCCAGATGATCGGTGAGGAACTGGTTGCCCGGGTGGTAAGCTGAGAGGATGTGTATTCCATGAAGTCTGCAAGTGCCGGTAATTGGGGAGTCTGAGGCCGTTTGTGCTTTTTGAAATGTACCGCTTCACATGCCTAGCTTTTGTACTAACTTATGCTGACATTCATCACAGCGTGTGCTCTTGTATGCTGCTTTTGGGCTTATCTATACACAAATAAACACATTTATACACATATACAGTATATATATATATACACACACACACTTTAGCGCCATTTCCACTTAAATACCTTAAGATTTGTAAAATCATTTTAATCATTTTTAATATTTAATTATGTGTTTCACTGTGTTTTTAATATATATATATATATATATATATATATATATTACATTTCAATGTTCTTCACTTAGAAGAAAATGTTCTTTGTATTTTTAAATGTAAAATATTTATAACTACCTTCGGGTTTAGCGCTGTAGGTCTTACATGGTGTCGAATTAGTTCTTAAGGGATAAGTGATTTAGCAATATGTGAAGTCCTGAAGCTAACGTGCATTGGATTTTGCTCGCACGCAAACAATTTACTTTCAACTTGTAGTATGAGTGCTAACCCGCCCTCACTAAAAATTTACTTTGAGCAGTGTTTGCATGCGAGCAGAAAAAAATATAGCGAGCCCATAATGTGCAAAATAAATGATTTTACATAGGATAATACTTGTAATAGAAATAGCAAGAAATAACACAATAATTCCATTGTTCATAACACCTACATGATACACATGATACTTGGGGACTGATTTATCATATATCTGTCCGACATGATCCGCTCAGCGGATCATGTCCGACAGACATTGCTGAATGCCGACAGCATACGCTGTCGAGTTTTGCATTGTTCAAGCAGTTCTGGTGAACTGCTTGTGCAATGCTGCCCCCTGCAGATTTGCGGCCAATCTGCCACTTGTAGGGGGTGTCAATCAACCCGATTGTATCTGATCTGGTTGATTGCTGTCTGCCACTCAAAGGCAGCGGACCAGTTAAGGAGCAGCAGTCTTAAGACCGCTGCTTCTTAACTGCTGTTTTATTCACCATACGGTGCTTAATAATTTGGCCCCTTGGTATCCATTGCAAATATTTTTCTTGTTTTCTTTTTTTTTGTTGCCTATCTTAACACTGCCTGTTGTACAAAACTTAGTAGCAAGCTAATTCATGCCTACTAACTAATACACATGCAACTAGTATGTTCATGTATTCCTCATAGAAGCCAATGGAGAAGACAAATAGAAAAAAAATCCCACAAAAACCCTGATATGTTGCGAAAAGCCCATGACGCATTCTCCTTGAAAAGTGTACATGAAAATGCGAATATTTCATATTGCGAAAAATGCTTTCACAACGGCATATGTTCTATTTATTTATAAATAAATATTTAATAATGTAGTGGGTTACTTTGCAATGGGGATTGTGACTGTTTATGGGATTAATAGTGTAGTGGGTGGGTTACTTTGTGGATGGAGTTGTGTTGGTTTAGGGGTAATAGTGTAGTGGGTTACTTTGTGGATGGAGTTGTGTTGGTTTAGGGGTTAATAGTGTAGTGGGTTACTTTGTGGATGGAGTTGTGTTGGTTTAGGGGTTAATAGTGTAGTGGGTTACTTTGCGGTGGGCTATTCAGCAGTTTAGGGGTTAAAAGTGTAGTGGGGACTTTGAGGTGGGCTATGCAGCAAATTAGGGGTTATTAGAGTTGGAGGCTTATGGCGATTTGGGTTCTTTGTGTGTGTCTGGTTAGTGCATGGGTTAAAAATATTTACTTTTAATACGTGCGCTACCCGCCAAGTGCAAATAGCAGACGTCAAGCGGAGTTAGTGTGTAAGTGAGAGCTGTAATTTATGCTCCACTCGTAATCTAGCAGTTAAGGTTCTATAAAATGTCATGACCTGCATACCGATGCAACAATTTATGAATTGTCAAATGGGGAGAATGATTGTTGATTCTTCTTGAGGAGAATATGTCTGTTATAGAAAAGTAACCTCTCATTAGAATTATTATAAAAGACAGAGGGCTAGATTACAAGTGGTGTGCTATTTAGCTCTTTTACTCTAGCAATAACCGCCAAAAGTAAAGACTTTGCACATGCGGGTTAGCATGCATATTACAAGTTGAAAGTAAAAGTTTTGCATGCAAACGAAACCTGATGCATGCTAACTAAAAGACTTTGGACCATGCTAACCTCTTCTCCCTACAGACTTCAATGGGGAGCGCAGAAGAGAAAAACCTGTCTTATTGCTCACAAGCTAACCCGATGGGAGCTATTAATATTTGTAATGCCTGGTAGGTTACTGCTTATGGTTTATGTGAAAACCGTAGCAATTATGTACTAAGATACTGGTGTGGGATCTCAAATGCAGATTACTAGTTCCTATACTAACGGTAGAGTAAATGATAGTATGTATCACAAGATGATATAAGGTTGCCAGTACTGAGGAAATGGCAACAAGTATCTTTTGTGAATTTATCTTAAGTTGAAAGTTGGAATATGCAGCACAGCTATAGGCAATACTGTTATAACAGAGTTGGAAGTGAGAATCTCTGCAACATGGAACTGTGCTGATCTGGTTGATCTGATCTCTGTTCAGATAAGCAATGCTATGTGCTATTTAGGCTAAGAGCAGAAAATTAAGTAATGACAGGCACACAGTTCAGAGTGGGCGTGCTTATATTCCGGTATTGAATTAGCTGCTATAACCTTTAATTAGAGGTTAACAACTTTACACACTTATCTGATGTTATGACAGAACGATTCTGTAGCTCTCAGTGCTCTCCTGTGCCGTTCTGAATCACTTGTACTGCTCTGCTCGATCCGACCCCTGTTACGTCACAGGGGGTGTGGCTCTGCTCCGGTCTCCGTTTGAATCACAAAGTTGCGGTTTGTTTGCTCAATTGTTGGGATTTGCGACCTCGGTAGAGGTTAGTCTTTTAGAGATGAGTGTTACCAGGATAAGATTTGGTGAGTGCTGTGAAGTTCCCAGATAGGATAATATGAACTCCGTAGTAGAATCCTGGCAAAGTTAAAAGCTTGACTTTAGTGACCAACGGTCAGTTCCAAATTAGGAATCCAATAACAGTCTCCTGATATGTGAGCTTCGTAGTTCCACTTCACAAATTAGGTTTAGTCTATCAGCAGTTCTTTAGAGTAAGGAAGCTGTTTACACTCAAACTACACTGCAGGTTGCTAAGCACCTGGTTACAGGTGCAGTGGGAACTTATAGTGTGTGTAGGAGGAGACAGCTTAAAGGAACAGTCCTGACAATATTTCACATTCCAATGTTCGTCACATACAGGACGATGTCATTTTTATTTCAAATAGATATTTCTATATATACCTATACCTTGATGTATGTGTATGTATATATGTATATATATATATATATATATATATATATATATATAATATATATATATATTTATATTACATTAACATTATCATATATATATATATATATATATATATATATATAGAAATATATTTAAAAATAAAAAAGAATATTTTTTCTATGTGAAGAACAATGGAAAGTAAAATATGCATAACGCGCTTTGGTTTGCATGCTGTAGGTCTAATGCAGTGTCGGGTTAGCGCACATGAAAAATTAGTTGTGTTATGTAAATATTAAATTTAAAATATTAATAATGATTATAGTTTCTTTGCGCACATAAGACCAACAGGAGTACACTAATTCTTCAAGTGCGCTAACCCGAAATGCGTTATATATATTTTTTTAACAGTAACTATAATAATTATTAATACTTTTTATTTAATAATTACATAGCGCCTTAAGATAACTAATTTGCCATTTGCGCTAACCTGACACGTGTTAGACCTGTAAGCGTGCAACCCGAAGCTTGTAACACATATTTTATATTCCAACGTTTTTCACATAGAAAAAAAAATTATTTTTATTTCTAAATATATATTTCTATATAAATCTGATAATGTTAATGTAATTTTTTTTATATATACCTATATATCTATATGAACATATACAGGTATAGATATATACAGATACAAATAAAAATACAAAGAACATTTTCCCCTATATTAGAACAAATCAATAGTTCATTCAATTTATTTTTGTTTTGAGATATTTGCTTCTTTTCCTGATGTAAGAATGTTTCTGGACCTAAAACCATGATTCTATGTTAATTTACAGTGTAGGGGATTTTACTGAAACAATATAGTTTATCCTTCTAACCATGAAACATATTAAAGATATACATAAAAGTTACAGTGCTCGGCTTTTATGCTTTCTAATTCCCTATAAAAACAACATTTTTATGTTGGCAGTTGATTTCACTTTGAGAAAATTCACAGAAAAATAACACAGCAAATTAACTCTATTAAGAATGTACACCTGCATCATGTCTGTATTTTTCAGCCAATGAAACTGTAGGGGTAAATTGATTAACTGTCAGCTGCATAAAAAAAAAGAAAAAAGAGGAAAATAAATAAATGTGCAATACTTGCCTTGTCTAAAAAGGCTATCTTGTTTCAATAATGTCTGTGTCAGGTAAATAAATGTTTGAACTTCTCTGTATGATTCTTTCATACTGAAGTAACAATGCTTAGCATATAAATGATTTCACCTGAACAATTTTGGTGAATTCTGTTTGTAACTCAATGATTGTCATGTTGATTAATTCTTTAAAATTCTTTATCTGAGACCTCCATTGAGCGTGATTGTTAAATCTTAGGGGGTGGGCTGGAGTATATATGTTAATTAGTGATGACAGGTAGTGGTGTAGTATTAGTAAGGGCTTTGTAGGTCAGGGTGAGAATTTTGAATTTAATTCTGCTGTAAATGTGGAGCCAGTGAAGGGACTCGCAGGTACAGCAGATGCAGAACAGTGGGAAAGGTACATTAGCCTGGCAGAGACATTTAGGATGGATTGAAGGGGGAGAGGCAGGAGAGAGGAAGGCCACTGAGTAGATTATTGCAGTAGTCAAGTTGGAAAATTACAAGGGAGTGGATTTGATGCTTAGTGGTGTCAGCACTCAGAAACAGGCAAATTTTGAAAATATTGCAGGTTGGGGCAGGATGAAGAGAGCAATTAGATGTGGGGAATGAAAGACAGATTGGAGTCAAGTGTAACTCCTAGGCAGCAGACTTGGAGTGATGGGGAGATAGTGATGCTGTCTACAGTGAAAGAGAAGTCAGAAATCGGAGTAGAGCTAGAGGGGGGATTAGAAGAAGCTCAGTCTTGGACATGTTCTTTAGATGTTGAGAGGCCATCCAGGAAGAAATGCTAGATAAGCAGTCGCTGACGTGACAGTTCAAAGGAAGACAGCGCAAGGGTGGAGAGATATAAGAACTTTCATACCTGCTGTAAACATAAAGCAAACTATGAACAGAAATTAAATGCTTTTTATTTCTACCATAAAAGTAGAAAGCAAGATATTTCCAAAAAAGGTGGGAAAACCTTTTTTTGGTATATAAAATGAGTAAATGGTTATATAGTAAATCCCACCTGTAAAGCTACCTAAGCTCCACATTTTTTAAACTAAGAAAACCAAAAACTAAACATACCAACATAACCTTAGCTAGACCAAAAGTCAAATCAGCATATAATTGGTCAATCTCTAAATACTTAAAAACAGCACATTTTTGCATAGAGAGCTAAGTGTCTGTAGGAGGAGTGGTGGTCAACTGTGTTGAAGGCAGCTGAGAGATTAAGTAAGATAAGTAGAGTAGTGGTCATTATTTTTAGCAGAACAAATATCATAAGTAACCTTGGTGAGGGCAGATTCAGTTGAGTGTAAGGGACGAAAGCCAGATTTCAGGGGGTCAAGCAAGGCGTAGAAGAAAATGAAGGGGGTTAGGAGGTATTAAACTAGTTTTTACAAGAGTTTTGATGTTAGTGGAAGTGTAATGATTGTGGGATATTTCCCTATCAGACCAAACTTGGCCAGTAGCCTTCATATCCCGGCGTCAAGTGGAAGGATAAGGAAATATCCCAGAACAAGAGAATAGATAAGCAAATGAGTTAACAGTACTCACAGTAGAGTGGCAATCCTTCTCGGCACTACAGCGAATAACTGGAGAGTAGTCAGGCAAGCAGAGATCAGCAACAATGAGGCAATCCACAGTAACGGCAGTTCAGGGGTTAATCAGAAGAGTGTTCAGAACCGGCAGAATCCTGCAACAATAAGGCAATCCGGCAGTTCAGGGGTTGATTAATAGAGAGTGGTCAGAGGCAAGCCGAGTTCAGCAGCAGTAAGGCAATCCAGCAGTTCAGGGGTTAAACAACAGAGAGTGGTCAGAGTCAAGCAGAGTTCAGCACCAGTAAGTCAATTTAAAGAGTCAGCAATAATAAAGAGCACCCAGGAATAAAGAGTACAACCTATACTTGGGCAAGGTATAGGAAGGGAGGTGAGACTTACGTAGGTGCAGGTTCATGCCAGCAGACTGGTGAGCGGCATCAGAGGAAGGAGACAGCATGTGGCAATGATGTCATCACCACAACAACCGCCGCAACCATGGCAACTGCATGGGAGGAGACTGCGGAGCTGCCGCTGCGAAAGAGCATTGTGCGCTGACACAGAGCGGCGTGACACAGCCCCCTTCTTAAAGGGTACCTTAGGGACCCAAACTTGGCATGGAGGGATAAGTAGCATTAAATGGAGCATGAACATCACAGGCTGGAATCCAGGACCGATTCGCCACAGAGTAACCCTTCTAGTGCACTAGGTATTGTAGTTGCCTGTGCCTGAATCTGGAGTCCAGAATTTTAGCAACCTCATATTCAGGTTTTCCATGAATTAATAGCGGAGGAGGAGGAGGTCTGAGTCGAGTGTATCTGTTCGTAATGTAAGGCTTGAGCAGTGATATGTGGAAGACCGGGTGTATGCGCAAGGTTCTGGGCAAAGCCATTTTG
Organism: Bombina bombina; assembly: GCF_027579735.1. Taxonomy (NCBI): domain Eukaryota; kingdom Metazoa; phylum Chordata; class Amphibia; order Anura; family Bombinatoridae; genus Bombina; species Bombina bombina. The sequence continues at coordinate 635,457,700 of NC_069503.1, forward strand.
CAGGCAACAGGACATAGTCTTTTGAGGAACTTGTAAGGGCCGATATACCTAGTATCTAGCTTATGACAGGGTTGATGTAAATGAACATGTCGGGTAGAGACCCAGACACGTTCACCTACTGAAAAGGCACGAACAGTAGCTTGATGATGATCGGCAAACCAATGGGTAGTGAGATCAGTAAGATGACGTTCTGTAGCAGGAACTCCTGTAGACTGTGTGGAAAGAGGGAAGACACAAGGTTGATAACCAGCTGTGGCCTGGAAAGGAGAGCATCGTAGAGAAGAATGCCAATGGGTGTTCTTAGCCGGTTCAGCTAGGGGTAACAACCCAGACCAATTAGTATGCTGTGAATTGACATATGGTCTGAGATAAGCTTCAAGATCCTGATTGGTTCTGTCCGTCTGCCTGTTAGTCTGGGGGTGATAACCAGAGGCCAAAGAAACAGTGGTTCCAAGCAATTTGCAAAAGCTCCTCCAAAAGGTAGAAATAAATTGAGGTCCTCTGTCGGAGACAATATTTATGTTTATACCATGGAGCCGTACCACGAGTAACAGAAAAAGAGTGGACAATTCTTGGGCTGTAGGTAACTTAGGTAAAGTTACAACATTAGTAAGTTTGAAGAATCGATCCACCTCAACCCAGATGACTGTATGATGGTCAGAAGGAGGGAGATCTACAACATAATCCATGGCTATATGTGTCCATTGTTGTTTAGGTATGAACAATGGTTGAAGTAGGTCATGAGGTAGGGAACGGGGAGGCCACTACATGTGTTGGGAAAGGAATTTAAAGGTTTTTGTAAAACCAGGATGACCTGACAACTTGCTGTCATGAGCCCAGGATAGCACAAGAAAGCAAAGTTTTGGAGGAATATAAAGGATCTCAGGAGCCTAGGTTTCCTTGACTGGGCACGTTGCAGTCTTTGAAGAAGAGAGGTGTTAAACTAAGCAACCACACAGGAGGGGGTATGATGTGTTCGATAGGAGCTTCAGAAGAGTTATTAGACTGAGGAAACTGTCAAGAAAGTGCATCAGCCTTTTTATTTTTCGTCCCAGGAAGGTAAGAGACTATAAGGTTAAAACAGGAAAAGAATAAGGCCCACCTGGCTTGTCGAGGATTGAGTACATCTAAGTACGTCAGGTAATTGTGATCATGAGAATCTGAATGGGGTTAGTAGTACCCTCTAGCCAGTGACGCCATTCATTAAGGGCCATCTTGATGGCTAGGAGTTCATGATTTCCCACATCGTGATTCCTTTCTGCAGGAGAAAACCACTTAGAGAAAAAGGCCACAGGATGCAACTTGGAGGTTGAAACTGCACCAGCTCCAATTTCAGAGGCATCAACCTCTAAGGTGAACTGTAAATCAGGATTAGGATGATGTAGCACAGGAGCAGTACAAAAGGCCATCTTCAGATGAGAGAAGGTTTCCACAGCTACTGGGGGCCAATTCTTACAATCTCTTTTCTGTTTAGTCAGCTCAGTGAGTGGAGCAACCATTTTGTATAATAGTTGGAAAACCCCAATAATCTCTGTAACTCCTTCAATGTGTTGGGCTGAGGCCTTTCCAGAACTGCTGTTAACTTAGTGGGATCCATGGTGAAACCATCTTTAGAGATAATATATCCAAGGAATTGAATTCGGACATGATCGAATTCACATTTCTCCAACTTGGCTATCAGAGAATTGTCTCTGAGACGAAGAAGCACCTGTCTCACATGCTCATGATGCTTTTCTAGGGTGACCGAGAATATGAGAATGTCATCCAAATAGACGATGACAGTGCGATTAAGGAGGTCATGGAAGACATCATTGACGAATACTTGAAAGACAGCAGGGGCATTGCACAGCCCAAAAGGCATTACAAGGTACTCATAATGCCCTGATCTCGTTTTGAAGGCGGTCTTTCACTCATGTCCTGGGAAGATGCGAATGAGATTGCATGCCCCAAGAAGATCTAATTTTGTAAAGTAGCTCACATTTTGGAGTGAATCATATAATTCAGCAATCAAGGGAATAGGATAATGATTCTTGATTGTGATGTTGTTTAGGGCTCTGTAGTTGATACAGGGTCTCAAACCACCATACTTTTTACCGACAAAAAAGAACCCAGCCCCGGCAGGAGAGAAGGAAGGGCGAATGAAGCCTTTAGCTAAATTCTCTTGGAAAAAATCTTCCATGGCCTTGGTATCAGCTTTGGACAGTGGATAAGTCCTTCCTTTAGGAAGTGGGGCTCCAGGAAAGAGGTCAATTTTGCAGTCATAAGCACTGTGAGGTTTTAGCACATCAGCTGCTTTCTTTTCAAAGACATCCGTAAAGTCTCCATATACTGAGGGAAGGTTAGAAGGGGTCAGAAGGCTGGCTATAGGAATGTGTTGTAGTGGAGTTACCGTAGCCAAGCAGGAGTGAAAACAGGATTTACCCCAGGAGGCCAACTGTCCTTCAGTCCAGTCGAATTGAGGATTGTGTTTACGTAGCCATGGAAGACCATGGATAACTGGTTGTGCTAGAGAATGAATTACATCAAACTGCAACTGTTCAGAATGTTGGACCCCCACAGTCATGGTTAGGGGTGCTGATTCGAAATGGATTAAACCTGATCTAAGGGGAGTGCCATCCAGAATGCTTATTTTTAGACATTGTTTTTTCTGAAGAAGAGGCAACCCTGCATGAATCATAAATCGGTGATCTAGGAAATTTCCGGCTGCCCCTTAATCAATAAGGGCCTGAGCGTGGACAGAGATCTAGAGAAAGGTGAGGGTAATAGGTAACAAGATCCAAGAAGAGTGAGGGGAATCAGTAATGGCCATGCTTAGAGGTACCCCTTTTCCCAGCAGTATATCACAATTCTTAAGTTTATGTGCATTAGAACCACAATAGAAGCACAGTCTTAATCTCCTTCTTCTCTGTCTTTCAGATTCCGAGGATTTAAGGGAAGAGGTAACGGGAGGTGTTGGAAGGGTAGAGGCCGGTCTATTGGCTGGATGGGTAGGAGGACGAGAGGGAAGCATTCTGCGAGTTCACTCTCTCTCAGCTTGTCTTTCCTAAAAGCAAGAATCCAGACTGATGCTGAGTGCTATAAAATCATCCAGGGAAGAGGGAACATCATGATAAGTGTGCTCATCCTTGATGCACTCATGAAGGCCTCCTTGAGAGCACTACTATTCCAACTGGTCTCAAGTGCTAAGGTGCGAAATTCAATGGCATATTGTGCCACAGATCTATTGCTCTGACGGAGATCCAACAGGGAGTACTCTGCAGCAGAAGTGTGACCAGAAGTCCCAAATACGGAAGATAATGCAGAAATGAAGGTATCAGAATTGTTCAGGATTTGAGCACTATGTTCCAAAAGGGGAGAGACCCAGGCTAGGCCTTGTCTTTAATCAAAGAAATGATAACGCTAACCTTTGACTGATGAGACTGGAAGGTATGAGGGTCATTGCAGAAATGCAGTCTGCACTGGTTGAGAAAACCCCTGCAGTCGGCAGTGCCATCAAACTTGTCAGGCAACGTATCCGTGGTATGCTACCAGAAGCAGGGGAGGAGGTTGTGGTACTAGCAGAAGGGACAGGCTGTGTGGCAACAGGCGCAGCAACAAGTGAGGAGAGCATAGTAGTAATATTCTCCAATTTGGAATCCAGGCTTTGCAGGTGTGAGGTGTGGATTCCCAGAAGAGAGATTGCTCTAGCTACCTCATTTGGGTCCATGGCCCATGTATAATGTAATGCTCATGGGATATTTCCCTATCAGACCAAACTTGGCCAGCAGTCTTCTTACCCCAGCGTCAAGTGGATAAGGAAATATCCCAGAACAAGATAATAGATAAGTAAATGAGGCAACAGTACTCACAGTAGAGGGGCAATTCTTCTCTGCACTACAGGGATCAACTGGAGAGTAGTCAGACAAGCAGAGTTCGGCAACAATGAGGCAATCCACAGTAACAGCAGTTCAGGGGTTAATCAGAAGAGTGGTCAGAGACAGGCAAAGTCCGGCAACAATAAGGCAATCCAGCAGTTCAGGGGTTAAACAACAGAGAGTGGTCAGAGACAAGCCGAGTTCAGCAGCAGTAAGGCAATCCGGCAGTTCAGGAATTAAACAACAGAGCGTGGTCAGAGACAAGCCGAGTTCAGCAGCAGTAAGGCAATCCGGCAGTTCAGGGGTTAAACAACAGAGAGCGGTCAGAGGCAAGCAGAGTTGTGCAGCAGTAAGTAATTCCAGAGTCAGCAATAATAAAGAGCACCCAGGAATAAAGAGAACAACCTATACTTGGGCAAGGTATAGAAAGTGAGCTGCCACTGAGACTGAGTGGCGTGCGCTGAGACGGAGCAGCGTGACAGGAAGCAGTAATATGGGGCAGTGGTTTGCTGGAGAATTAGGGTCAAGGAAGTTTTTTTTTAAGTATGGGAATGACCATTGCATGTATGAAAGAAGATGGCAATGAACCGGTAAAAAAGAGATCAGCCGAAGATGTGAGTAAGAGGATTCAGTGTGGAAGAGAGAGGAGGTATTAGATAGAAAGGGATAAGGTTGAGCAGGCAGGTAGTGAGGAAGAAAGTAAGGAACAAACTTAATTCTCGGTGGCTGGGGGGGAGATTCAGAGTGAGTGGGAGAGGGGGTTGATGGGTATGGAGTTGGAAGATTGCAGGCTAGTGGGCTAGATTACGAATGGCGTGCTTACTGTTGTGCACAAACGTTATCGGGTTTATCATGGCTGTTTGCGTGCATCCAAATTAGCGTGCGTTAACAGGTTGAAAGTAAACATGATCGCTTGAGCACAATTGAGGCTGGTGTGTAATGGTGTGGGAGATATTTTCTTGGCACACTTTGGGCCCCTTATTACCAATTGAGCATTGTTTAAATGCCACGGCCTACCTGAGTATTGTTGCTGACCATGTCCATCCCTTTATATCTACAGTGTACACATTTTCTGATGGCTAAGTCCAGCAGGTTAATGCACTATGTCAAAAAGCCCAAATCATCTAAAAAAAATTCCCTTAAATCTTCATATTGGCAGACTGTTTGTCAATACCTAAGATGGTGGTGACCAGTGGGGGATGAAGGAGGGAAGAGAGCTGTTTGGGGATTCAGGTAGGGATCAGGGGGTGGGAAGAGTCAGGTAAGAGGGTAATCTCTACACTAAAGCTAAAATTAACCTTACATACTACCTGATTACCCCTTCACTGCCGGGAATAATAGAAATGTTGTGCGCAGCTGCAATTAGCAGCCTTCTAATTACCCAAAACCAATGACAAAGTCATACATGTCTGCTATTTCTAAACAACAGGGATCCCAGAGAAGCTTTTACAACCATTTGTTTCATTGCACAAGCGGTATGTAAATAATTTCAGTCTGTGAAGAGGTTAACAATTTTTTTTTTATATGATCACTATTGTCAGTGAAATGGTGGCATGAAATATACCAAAATGGGCCTAGATCAATGCCTTTGGTTGTCTACTTAAAAAAAATATCATTATAATAATAATAAAAATACTGAACAAAAAACAGTGAAGTTCCAGGATTTTTCAAAGTGTGACAAATTTAATTGATACTACCCGATTAACCTCTTCACTGGCGGGAATAATAGAAATGTTGTACGCAGCTGCCATTAGCAGCCTTTTAATTACCTAAAACCAATGGCAAAGTCATACATGTCTGCTATTTCTAAACAACAGGGATCCCAGAGAAGCTTTTACAACCATTTTGTACCACACTATGTGAATTTGCCCTCCATGAGACAACCACCTGAAGGTTCTGTGTAATAAACAATCTTCAACAAAGCAGGAACCAGGATTTCTTCAAAAACAGGGGTCAAATTTATTGACGTTTCGGGGAGTAGACCTCCCCTTCCTCAGAACATAAAGTATACAAACACACTGAACCTTAAATAAAAGATAGTCTATGCCTATAGTGTGAACCCTTTATATGTGTGTTAATTACCAGTCATGGGAAAAATATGTGTTACCATGACTAGTAATTAACACACATATAAAGGGTTCACACTATAGGCATAGACTATCATTATTTTTCCTCTTGAGAAAGCCCGTCTGTCAGACAAGGAAACGCGTTGAGGTGTTCACATTACTTGGTGTATGACTGATACACATAATAGACTTTAAAGCTGCTACAGGCCAGAAGGTGTATTGGGATCTGGAATCTACCTGGTGGGATGTGGTGATTTTTACCGGTGTACCCTGCTGTTCCTGTCTTGCCTGCTCAATTACTATGTGCCTTTTTATCTTGTTTATTTGGTAAGTGTATTACTTACCTTGCGCTTTGTCTTTTAAAAGTGTAATAAAATCCACTTGAATCAAGGTTGCGCTTTTTTTCCCCGATCTCTTTTGCATGTATACGTTGGCTGAGGGGAGAAGAACCCAGCTTCAGAAGAGCAGCATCTCTGATTCTGTAGTTGATACGAAGTGACGTCATCACCCGACTTGCTTGTGCGGCATCAAGGAACACGGAGCACAACAGTGTGCACGGACCAGCTATACCGATCTCCTTGTTTCTCCAAGTCGGGTAAAATTCAAGCCCTTTGTGGCAAGCCGTTTGACTGAACTCTTTGGTGAGAGATTTTTACGGTATTTGAGACGCATTTATTACTTTTACACTTGAATGCAGACTCTGTTCTGGACATTATCATAAACGCTGTCAATACCGTCTGAGAAACCCTTCAGTATACTTACCTTTTTGTGCTGGATTGTTTGCGTGTATCATTAGTGTTTACATAAGGCTTTATGCATTGTCTCCCCCATCTTTATTACTGTTAGTTCATCATAGTTATGAAAGTTTGATTGTTTAGGGTTGTTTAGCGCAGAAAGTTTTTTTCTTGCTGTATATAGTCATCATCCAACATATATTTCCTTATAATATTCATCATGACGATGTTAAATCAAACTCCGGAAGTTAAACAACCACTTCCGATATAATGTAGTGAACATACACTGTGTCACCCATATTCTTAATACCTTTATCCAATCTAGTGCCATTTTGTGATTTATCACATGTCTATATAGTCATAATCGTTGTAAAAAACCATGCTCTCAGTGTCCAGACATGCCTTCGTGTTTTCCTATGCATGCGTATCCTAAGACCGCCACCAGAAGTTACGTCACTTCTGGTTTCGGTAACTAAACGTCACTCGTGTTTTAGCACCACGCATGCCATGTTGATCTGCTTTATTATAGCCTGAACAGGTACCCAGCACACCACTCATAGAAGATAATAGGAATTTTGTGCCATTAATACAACCATAGTGATCAAAAGAATAACAAATAGCAAACAACCCATCAGTAAATAGGAACAAGTATCAGCACATATCATTTGAATTGGATATCCAAATATACACTAATACACATCTACATGTGTCTCTATATCACGATGTGTATACTTATCTACCATAATCTACATGTTACACCGTAGTATTGGTTTTCACATATTGTTACATATATTTTAAGTGTTTCGTAAACCCGATTGCTCATATGACTTAACACCAATGTCATTCAATGTTGTTAGAGATGAGAATATCTAGGCTGTCCCCATGCGCACAGTGAATGACCGTCACCAAACCCGCAGGTCTCAGGCAGAGACAACAGGGAATGGCATGAACCACAACATGATCTATGTCATTTCCCACGTACCCCTCTGTCCACACTAGCACACAGACCCACCCTCCAGTGGGAGTGTGTACATGGCGGTCCCAATCCACAACCTACCGGTGACAGTCACCACCAACACAAATGGAGAACCATAGCCCTCTCAACCCCAATCACTACATTACATTATATCAGAGCACCATAGTCCGGTGGAGAGTTCAGTCCTTTTGGATACAAAGTCCCCAGTCGGAACATCCACTGAGCCTCCCGTCTCAGCAGTAGTTTGTTTCTATCACCTCCTCTTGTTTGTTTGGGAATATGGTCGATCAAGATCAATTTTATTGCAGCTATTGAGTGTTTCGCTGTTACCCAGTGGCGTGCCACCGGTTGATCTGCTTCGCCTTTCTTTAAAGCTGCTCTGATGGCTGAACAGTGGTTCGCCATCCTCTCCCATATGGTGCCTTGGGTCTTTCCCACATAGTGAAGTCCACACAGACAGATAATGAAGTATACCACGAATGTTGTGGTACATGTTATGGGGAAGTTGATTGTGTACACCTTATTTCCATGTGGATGACTGAATTTCTTAGTTGCTATTATGGCATTACATGTGGTGCAGTTTGGGCATCGGTAACATCCCTTCCTTGTGTGAAACCGATCTCTGTCTGTGTAGCTCTGTATTGGATCCGAGATGACCAAGAGATCTCTTAGATTCATGTTACGTCTGTACCCAACCAGCAGACGTGCATTATTTACAAACTTCAGTTTCGGGTCTGAGAGCATGATGTGCCAATTTTCTCTTAGTGTCTGTCCAACTTTAGAGGTATTAGGGGCAAAGGTGGTTGTGAAGATAATTTTAGTAACAGGGTCCTTTTGCTTTTCACTTTTCTTTAAGAGTGTTTCCTGCGTCATATTTTGTGTCTGTTTCTTGACTTCATCCAGAGTGCCAGCCGGATATCCCCTTTGGGCAAATCTATGCTGCATCTCACATACCTGTGACTCCCCCTTCTCTCTATTAGAATTGTTCCTAATAGCCCTAATATACTGGGACTTGATGATGCCTCTCAACAATGAGGGAGGATGACAACTGTGAGCCATTAACAAAGAATTACGATCAGTCGGCTTTGAATATAGTGATGTCTGTAATCCCATAGCGTCTTTAGTGATCAAAAGATCCAAAAACTCTATTTGCTGATCACTACTTGTCATATTGAACCTAACTGTCGTGTCTGTGTTGTTAAATCTGTGGTACCACTGTTGTAAACTTTCCGTGTCACCTCTCCAAATCAAAAAAATGTCAATGATGTACCTCTTATGGAAAATTATCTGAGGTACATCGATGCTCCATAGATGGTGATTTTCAAAACCTACCATAAATAGATTGGCATACGATGGGGCCACATTTGACCCCATCGCCGTGCCTGCTATTTGGAGAAAAAAAGATTTCTCAAACTTAAAATAGTTCTTTGATAGGCAAAATTCTGCCAAATCAAGCAGGTACTCAATAGGGGGACCAACATATGTATTTGAAGCCACCGCCAATTGTTCTTTCAAAGTGTCGAAACCAACCCGATGGGGTATAATGGTATACAGACTATTGACATCTAACACTGCGAGTAGATCTTCTTTCTCTATACGGACCTCTTTCAATAGTCTCAGTAATTCCCTGGAATCAAGGAGGAAGGCTTTAGTATCTTGTACAACCGGTTGAAGTAAGAAATCAACATACTGTGCTACCGATTGCAGCAGAGAGTCACGTGCAGAGACGATTGGACGGCCCGACGGTTTACTCAGGGACTTATGTATCTTGGGTATCGTGTACAAAATAGGAATCATCGGGGAGGCAGTCACCAACTGCCTGCCCAGTGGCTTCGTAAGGTATCCATGTGATACCCCCGAGTCCACCAGACCCTGCAATTGTGTCTTAAATTTATCAGTGGGGTCAAAGTCAATTTCAGATACGTATTATAATCTTGAAGTTGTGATAGGATATCATCACGGTAATCCACATAGTCTAACAACACAATGGCGCCGCCCTTATCTGCAGGGCGGATCACAATAGTGCTGTCATTTCGTAGACTCTGGATCGCTTCTCGTTGATTCCTAGTCAAATTGTCTTTCCATTTTATTGATGGAATCTTTCTAGTTCCTGCTCCTGTACCATTCGGACGAATGTTTTAATACTGGAACTACAATTTTGGGGCTCAAATTTAGATTCACTCCCTGTAGTGTGAAATCCTCTACCAATTGTTTTCTCATGGTCCTGGAAAAATTCTTTAAACTTTAATTGTCTAGAGAATCTATGCATATCTATCATAAAGTCAAGTTTGTTAACCCTTTTGTTTGGAACAAAGGACAGCCCCTTATTCAGCAGGCTCCTTTCATGTTCATTAAGGGTATGCAAACTTAAATTGATAATGATATTGTTATGTTCCATTATCTGCTCAGTTAAATAATGGCATGAAATATACCAAAATGGGCCTAGATCAATGCCTTTGGTTGTCTACTTAAAAAAATATAATAATAATAATAAATAAAAATATATATATATATATACTGAACAAAAAACAGTGAAGTTCCAGGATTTTTCATAGTGTGACAAATTTAATTGATACTACCCGATTAACCTCTTCACTGCCGGGAATAATTTAAATGTTGTGCGCAGCTGCAATTAGCAGCCTTCTAATTACCTAAAACCAATGGCAAAGTCATACATGTCTGCTATTTCTAAACAACAGGGATCCCAGAGAAGCTTTTACAACCATTTTGTGTCATTGCACAAGCGGTATGTAAATACTTTCAGTTTGTGAAAAAGTTAACAATTTTTTTTATATGATCACTTTTGTCAGTTAAATAATGGCATGAAATATACCAAAATTGGCCTAGATCAATGCCTTGGGTTGTCTTCTTAAAAAAATAAAATAAATATATATATATATATATACACACACATACAGTATATATATATATATATATATATATATATATATATATATATACAGTATATACTAAACAAAAAAACAGTGAAGTTCCAGGATTTTTCAAAGTGTGATGTTCGGGGATGCTGCTTCCCTTCTTCAGAACAAACAAGTGGTGCAAAACACACTCTTAAATAGGAGAAACAATTAAACAATGATTACCTCTTTTCCTGTGTAAAGGAGCCAAAATAGTCATACAAACTTATCACATAATTGTCAAACCGGAGGTGGTATAGCAAGCCACTTCCAGTCCGGCGTTTCAAACAACAGTAAATATCAAGCTGTAGCATAAAAAAACAAAAACAGACACATAGCGATCAACGATATTGCTAGATGTTTAAAAGGTTGCAAAATACCATGATTCAAAGTGTAAATGCAATGAAAATCAGGAAATGACATCACCTAAACAAAACCGGAAGTGGGGCATTCTAAACAAATGTGTGTGTGTAGAGATAGCCAGTTCCCAAACTGGAAGTGGGGCATATAATTTGCGGTGACACAAAGCACACAGCAGAACCTTATCACTACACATTCAATATAAACAAGTGGAACATGTGAGAGATTAAACAAAATGGCAAAATCGAGTGTGGTGTGTAAGGCAGAAATGAGCAATTAGCTCATAAGAAATAAAATAGAAAAATTTTTAACAAATCAAGGGACTTTCTCAAGATGATGTCTTTCACAAGCAGACTGCCACTAAAGATGAAGCTCCAAAACTGATTATGACCACTACTTTTGCTCCTAAGACAACACAATTGGGCCAAATAGCAAAAAAACACTGGACTATCCTACACTCTGATTCTAAAACCACATTCATGATGGGATATAGACGCAATGCCAATATCCGAGACCCTCTGGTCAGAACTGAGGCCACAACGAAGTTCAACCACCCACATAATAACAAGAGGTACACCATCTTACATTCCATCATGTGCACCACGGAATATATAGTGTACATGTTATTCTGCCCATGTGGGAAACACTATGTTGAGAAGACCCAAGGGACATTATGGGAACGCATGGCAAATCATAGAACTGCCATGAGGCAGGCCATTGATAAGGGACGATCAGACCAACTGGTGCACACCTGTCAGGGTGTCAGGAATCAGACTGAGACGAGAAGTGCAAAAATAATCACACCTTTATTAATAACAAAAATAATAAAAAGTCCACAAGTCAAATAACAAGCCAGGAGTCAAAACCAGAGCTGGTAGTCAGATGAGCCGAGTCAGGAGCCAAAGCAAGTAATCAGACAAGCCTGAATCAGGAACAAGGAGAACAGCAAAGTCAGGAACAAGCCAGGGATCAGGAACCAGAAGAGACGTCAGACTAGCCAGGTAATACACAGGAACTGGAACACAGGAATTCACAAACAGGTCTGAGAGAACGCAAGGGCAAAGCATACTGAACAGAGGCCCTTTAAATAATAAGTGATGACATCACAATTCTGAGACTGCAGCCTGTCTCACACGGATGATGTACAACAGTTTGGCCACTCTGTACCAGATTCAGTAAGAAACGTGAGTAAAATGGCTGCCAGCAGCACATGGCAAACAAAGCAGGGAAAAAACCTTTACAGTACCCTCTCCTCAACAACCCCTCCCCCACGGGAGGACAAAAGGCTTTTTGGGAAAATGGGCATGGAAGGCACGTAGGAGGGCGGGAGCATAAACCTTAGAGGAAGGAACCCATGAATGCTCCTCTGGACCGTAGCACCTCCAGTGAACCAAATACTGTACGCGGGCCCTGGACATACGAGAGTCAATAATGCTGCTGTCCTCATATTCTTCATGGTTGTCAACAGAGATAGGATGGGGACGAGGCAACACAGGGGTAAACCGATTACAAACCAATGGTTTCAAGAGGGAGACATGAAAAACATTGGAGATGCGCATTGCTGGATCCCTATTTGAGCACAAAAGGAACGCCAAAATCTGGAGACAAACTGGCTACCCCGATCCGACATTATCTCCTTGGGTAACCCATGTAAACGGAAGACCTCCTGGGCAAAAATTGAAGCAAGCTCCTGAGCAGTAGGCAACTTCTTGAAGGGAATGCAATGTGACATTTTAGAAAAACTGTCAACCACCATTAGGATAACAGTATTGCCATTGGAAAAAGGGAGCTCGACAATGAAGTCCATGGAAAGATGTGTCCAAGGATGCTCACCATTAGTAATAGGTTGAAGAAGACCCACAGGTAGACGACGAGGAGTCTTATTCTATGCACAGACTGAGCACAAGGCAACATATGCAGCAACATCAGAACGAAGACCTGGCCTCCAGAATTGTCGAGTGACAGACCAAATCATTAGGTTCTTGCCCAGGTGACCGTCGGCTTTAGGATAGTGGTAAGTGTGCAATAGTTTAGTTAGAAGATTCTCAGGTACAAAGCACTTACCACTAGGTTTCTCAGGAGGTGCATTGGTTTGTGCAGCCAGGATCTCCTCCCCTAAGGGAGAAGTCAAATTAGTACGTATGGTGGCCAAAGGCGAAAATTGACGAGAGAGGGCATCAGCCCTAACATTCTTACTACCAGGCAGGTAGGAGACCACATAATTAAACCAAGACAAAAATAGCGCCCATCTGTCCTGTCGGGGGTGACAAACGTTTTGCTTCGGATAGATAAGTCAAATTTTTGTGGTCAGTAAGAATGAGCACTGGTACGCTAGTACCCTCAAGAAGGTGTCTCCATTCCTTGAGTGCCAAAATTATGTCCAGTAATTCCCTGTCACCAATTTCATAATTGCACTCCGCCGGAGACAATTTCTTAGAGAAGAAACAGCACGGATGCAAAAAAACATCAGGCATAGGATGTTGAGACAAGAGGACACCTACTCCAGTCTCAGATGCATTGACCTCAAGAATGAAAGGTAGGACAGGGTTAGGATGAGCCAGAACTGGAGCAGCAGCAAAGGCAGTCTTAAGACTCTCAAAAGCCTTATTGGCAGTAGGTGACCAATGGAGTCAATCATTATCCTTACCGGTCATGTCAGTGATAGGTTTGACCAAGGAAGAAACGTTTTTAATAAACTTCCTATAGTAATTAGCAAAGCCCAAAAAACTTTGAATAGAGCGAAGACCAACTGGGCGATGCTATTGCAGGACTGCAGACAACTTGTCAGGATCCATGAAGAACCTGCAACAGAGATTACATAACCTAGGAAGGTTACTTGAGTCTAATGGAACTCACATTTTTCAAGTTTACAATACAGGCCGTTCTCACGTAGTCTCTGAAGTACTTGTGTAACATCAGAAAGATGCGCCTCAAGAGTGGGTGAGTGTATGAGGATATCATCTAAGTACACCACAACACACTGTTGCAACATATCTCGTAGAACATCTTTAATAAATTCCTGGAAAACAGCTGGAGCATTACATAGGCCAAAGGGCATTACATGATACTCATAAATGCCCGCTCCTGGTGTTAAATGCTGTTTTCCATTCATGGCCCTCCTTAATCCTAATGAGATTGTATGCCCCTTTAAAATCAAGTTTAGAAAAGACTGTAGCTCCCTTGAGGTGGTCAAAGAGTTCCGTAATGAGCTGAATAGGGTAAGCATTCTTAATGATAGGACGAGTAAGACCCCTATAATCGATGCATGGTCTTAACTCGCCACCCTTTTTCTTCACAAAGAAGAAGCCAGCCCTTGCAGGAAAGCAGGATTTGCAGATGATTCCCTGTGACAGAGCATCGGCAACATACTCCTCCATAGCACAATTCTCTGCAACCGAGAGAGGGTAAACCCGGCTCCGAGGAGGAATGGCTCCGGGTTGCAGGTCTATGGCACAATCATAAGACCAGTGAGGAGGCAACGTACCGGCACGCACCTTGACAAAAACATATTGGAACTCTCGGTACTCCTCAGGCAATTCAGATACCGAAGAAGTGCACAGCACTTTGACTGGTTTCCACAATACATTGTGGAGACCATGACAAAATTTCGGACCTACGCCATTTGAGACTGGGATTGTGCTTTTGGAGCCAGGGATAACCGAGAACAACCGGAAAATGCGGAAAGTTAATCTCCTATTACTGAAGGGTTTCAAAATGGAGAGCCCCAACAGCCATGAATAAAGGAGTGGTTTCATGAGTAACGAGTGCAGGCTGAAGAGGCCTGCCATCAATTGCCTCAATAGCAAGCAGAATGGAGCGAGGAAATACAGGAATGGAGTGCTGTGAGACAAAAGCACTGTCAATGAAATAGCCCGCAGCACCAGAGTCAACAAGAGCCTGGGTGACTATGACGGAGTCCACCCAGGAAAGGACAACCGTGACCAAAGGTTTCTCCTTTAACGGTTCCGGGGACGAGGATAAACCACCCAAGGTCTGCCCCTGACAGGACCCTAGGTGCAAGCGTTTAACCGGCCATGTAGAACAAGACTTTAAAAGGTGGCCCTGTAACCCGCAATAGAGTCAGAGCCCTTCCCTCCTCCTAAAGGCCTTCTCCGCCGCAGAGAGAAGTGTAAATCACAACTGCATTGGCACAGCAGTACCTGGTGACTCGGGACTAGGAGACATGGGAGGAGAGGGAGGCATGGGTGGTAATGACAACGTAGGAGACAACAGAACAGGAGGCTTACGCAAGTGCTCCTTGAAAGAGGGTCTCTCTCTGAGTCTGATGCAAATTAGGAATAAAAAAGACACCAAAGCCTTGAGATCCTCTGGTAAATCTCTGGCAGCAACTTCGTCTTTAATCGCATCAGAAAGCCCATGAAAGAAGGTGGCAACAAGGGCTTCGTTGTTCCAACCAACCTCTGCGGCAATGGCATATTGAGCAGCAGATCCCGTACCTTGCTGAATGGAAATGAGTCATTTGGCAGCAGAGGAGGAGCAAGCTGGAACATCCAATACCTTTCGGAAGGAGGCCACAAATTAAGGGTAATTAGAAATCACAGGTTTATTAGTCTCCCAAAAGGGATTAGCCCAGACAAGGGCCATGTCAGAGAGTAAAGAGATGAGAAATCCCACCTTAGCTCTGTCAGAGGGAAATGCCTGAGGTAACATCTCAAAGTAAATGCCCACCTGGTTCAAAAACCCTCTGCACCTCCATAATGCTGAGGTAGAGGTGCAGAACCGGACATGCTCCTGGTAGGACTAGGTGCAGCAGTGGAAACATGAACAGCCATTGTGGGACACTCTGGTCCAAATGTGCAGTGCGAGTCAGCAGGGTTTGCAGGGCTAGTGCAAATTGATCCAAGCTGTGATCCTGTTTATCTATCCTGGAAATGATGGTAGGTAAAGGTGGATTATTAGCACCATCAGGATTCATGGTCCTTGCGTAATGTCAGGGTGCCAGGAATCAGACTGAGATGAGAAGTGAAAAAACAATCACACCTTTATTAATAACAAAAATTATAAAAAGTCCACAAGTCAAATTTCAAGCCAGGAGTCAAAACCAGAGCTGGTAGTCAGACAAGCCGAGTCAGGAGCCAAAGCGAATAGTTAGATGAGCCGGAATCAGGAACAAGGAGAACAGCAAAGTCAGGAACAAGCCAGGGATCAGGAACCAGAAGAGACGTCAGACTAGCCAGGTAATACACAGGAACTGGAACACAGGAACTCACAAATTGGTCTGAGACAATGCAAGGGCAAAGCATACTGAACAGAGGCCCTTTAAATAATAAGTGATGACATCACAATTCTGAGACTGCAACCTGTCTCACACGGATGATGTACAACAGTCTGGCCATAAGAGGGCGTGCAGGAAATGAGCAGCATCACACACTCTGTACCAGATTCAGTAAGAAAGGTGAGTAAAATGGCTGCCAGCAGCACATGGCAAACAAAGCAGGGAAAAAACCCTGACAACGCCACTGGTTGGAGGCTAAACATCTTGTGGCTTCTTTGAGAGTGATCTTGATTGACCATATCCCGAAACCACTAAGAAGTGGAAATAGGAAAAAGATGCTTCTCAAAAGGCAGGCGGATTGGATCCTGAGACTGGACACTGTTGTTCCAAAGGGACTAAATTTTATGCCAGATCTAGGTAGTCTTATGTGAAAATAGTAGCTTAGTTAGTGCGGATGGGTTTTTGGTAGCAGAAGTATTTTCCTGTATTGGGTGTGCTGCAGGTGCCTTGGTGTCTGTAGACAGCAGGTATGTGCAGTACCACACCCAATGTGGGCTCTACCCAGGATTATATTGTCCCTGGAGTGGAACCTTGTTACACGGAATACATACACTTCCTGCTATAGATCCCTTTGATGACCCAGTTTGGCCCTACACTTCTGTAAGTTACATGAAACTACATCTTAGCTGTTATTACCACATGAGACACCTTTCTGCTGAGTAACCCTTTCTTGATTTAGACCAGTGCATTTAAGAATTTTGTATAATATGTTATTTTTCTATCTCAGTGTTCCTAGTTTATGATTTATTTTTTTCACAGTCCTCTTTACAGAAATGTTTATCTGTATTGGGTTTGTAGTTCATACCCAGTAATTGATTACATATTTGTGCATATATTCTGAGCACTTACAACACTGTTCTTAACTTCTTACATATTAAACACTTACCCAACTCATTTTTTCTATGTTAGTTCTTATGAGGTAATTGCTCATTTCTGCCTTCCACTCCACACTCGATTTTGCCATTTTGTTTAATGGCTCACATGTTCCACTTGTATATATCGAATGTGTAGTGATAAGGTTCTGCTGTGTGTTTTGTGTAACCGTAATATGCCCCACTTCTGGTTTGGAAACTGGCTATCTCTACACACAGATTTGTTTAGAATGCCCCACTTCCGGTTTTGTTTAGGTGATGTCACTTCCGGGTAAGCTGTACTTACTCAGTCCGGATTTTCTTTGCATTTACACTTTGTATCATGGTATTTTGCAACCTTGTGAACATCTAGCACTATTGTTGATCGCTATGTGTGTGTTTTTGTTTTTTTATGCTACAGCTTGATATTTACTGTTGTTTAAAACGCCCATCCGGAAGTGGCTTGCTATACCACTTCTGGTTTGACGATTTTGTGATAATTTTGTATGACACTATTTTGGCGCCTTTACACAGGGAAAGAGGTAATTATTGTTTAATTGTCCTATATAAGAGTGTGTTTTGCACCATTTGTTTGTTCTGAAGAAAGGGAAGCAACATCCCCGAAGCGTCAATTAAATTTGTCACACTTTGAAAAATCCTGGGACTTCACTGTTTTTTGTTTATTGTATACTTGGAGTGTAAGCTCAGGTGGTTGACCCTAACGGGAGGGTTCATATATTGAGTTTATATATACATTTTTTGCTCTCACAGGGTTCTGAGGACGGGGGTTGCTCCCCGAAAATGTTCACCTTTTTGAAGTAAACAGCATTTTTTTTTAAAAACGGCGAGTGCATCTTTTGTTGAATGACTTTATGGATATACTGGTTGGCACTCCGTAGCTGAATATTGGGAACAGCGAGTGCTTAAATCTTGCAACTTATATATATAGTTTTGACAGGTAAATAACAAAAAACAAGGCTCTATCAGGTAGATTACAAGTTATGCGCGATAGAGGGTATTTAACAAACTCGTTATTTCACCCTTAAAAGCGCTGCCATTACAAGTTTTCAAAGAGCTGGCTTGTGCGTGCAATATAGTTGTGTTGAGCTCCATACCGCACAAAATACAATCACTGTTTTGATGTGATTGTACACGCTTTCCCCATAGACATCAATAGGGAGAGCGTGTTAGAAAAAAACCTAGCACCTACAATCGTGTAATGAAAAGCTCAGTAACACAACCCCATTGATATCTATGGGGAAAAAAAGTTATGTTTAAACCTAACACCCTAACATAAACCCCAAGTTTAATTTGCTTCATTCTTTTGTTATCCTTTGCTGAAAGGTTTATCCTTGAAATCTCAGGAGCAGCAAAGAACCTAGGTTATAACTGCGGGTTGGTGGCTGCATATATATACTGATTGTCAGTGGCTTAACAATGTGTTCAGTCAGCAACCATTAGTGCATTTCTGCTCATTCGACAAAGCATACCGAGAGAATGAAACAAATTAGATAATATAAGTACATTTTTTTTTAGAAAATTGTATTCTCTAGCTTAATCATGAAAGAACATTTTTAGTTTTCATGTCCCTTTAAACTTAGAAGGAATCGCAGGTTTGGATCATAACCTGGGTATTGCCTGATGATTGTTTGCCTACATTTCAACAAAAAATGATCAAGTGCTACCTATGTACTTAACAAAACACAGAACATCTAAGCCTACATTTAAAACAATCTAAACAAAGAAAAATGTTAATTGATTTCTTTAGAACGTTCATTCAAATGGCATGCTCTATCACAATCATTACCCTTCTATTTTGATTAGAATATTCCTTTAAACTATATAAAAATTGGCATTATCGCATATATATATATATATATATATATATATATATATATATACATATCTATGTATCTATGCAAAAAATGTAAAACATTTTTTAACAATTGTTAATATTTTTACATGCACATCCATGTGGCTCAGAATAAGATATTCTCTGCGCAACAGCATTGTCAACACTCAAGCTTCTCACAGCACCAGTGGGGCTTGTATCATGTCAGTAATTAAGAAACAGTCTAAAAAGAGTTTAAAAACGGAAAAAAGAAATTAAAAAAACAAGTGCTGTGTTGAAAATGCTGTTGCATGGTGAATACTTAAATACACTTTTGAAAATGATATAGCTTTTAAAATAGTCACTTTTCTTCAAACACTTATATAACAACAATTAAAATGCTTTTTTAAATAAATGAGATGCATTCATTTGTATTACAAACTTTGATGGAATATCCCTTTAAGAGAACATTAACTATCAGAATGGTTCATGTTAAAATACAGTGTCTTAAATTTATTATCTCAATATGAATCATGGAAGCTATATGTTTATTCTTTTATATGCCTTTAATCTTTCACTGTACATTACGTGGGATTATAATATTTTTTTTCCCATCACATGTCTTTAGATATTAACCCTTTGAGTGCTAAGCACTTTCCCACCTGGGTGAAAAGCTGATTTAATTTATTTTTTTATTTTGTGAAAAAAATGTTTTAACTTTTTTATATTTTTTCCAGATCCCCAATACTTACACCATTGTAGGTTAGGCGATTACCTTTCCAATGGTGGGTCTTGGGGGTCTGTAGCTGCTTAGATGCCTGAGATACAGGCTTATAAGCAGCATGCCCCATTTCCCTATACTTTATATTGACAAATTGTTAATAAAGTTGCGTGGTGACATCATCACGTCATTGCGCGTGACATCACCATGCAAAACGTGATGCCCCGTGATGTCTGTCACTCTACAGGCACGATCGCCAGGGTAGGAGCGGGTGGAAGCCCCCAGATCTCCCTCAAGGTGGGAGAGTGCTAGTGACGGCTCTGAGCCATCATTAGCACCTGAGTGGGAAACTCTGTGATGGCTCAGAGCTGTCATTAGCACTCAAAGGGTTAAACATGCCCATAATGTTTCAGAGGAGATCGCCGGTTTTGTTCACTAGATGAGAGCTGTTGTGGAGGAGTCCCTGGGAGAGACCCAATATCCAGAATCCCAGGAGCAGGGAATCTCCCAGGGGACATCAGATATGGAGGCCCTCATCTGTGCTGCCCCAGAAGACCCAGCTGCTCTGGACCCTGGTGCCCCTCCTGCACCTGTTGCTCGTGCCCCAGTAGCTCATGGCCGTGCTGATCATGCAGTACAGGGATGATCACCATGAGTTGCATGGGGCATTAAGATTATCTGTTGAGCATCAGGGGCAGATATTGGAGAGGGGCATTATAGTAGATAGGGAAAGATTAGATTTAGAGAGGGAAAGAATGAGAATAGAATCAGGTAGAATAGATTTAGAGAGGGAAAGATTTTTATATGAAAGGATGAGGGATAGTGAAAGAGTAGAATTAGAGAGGGCTAGATTTTCATACGAAAGACATAGGGATAGTGATAGGATACATTTTGATAGAGAGAGATTAGCAGTAGATAGGGCCAGGGTAGCTGTAGAGCAGGGAGAACTACATCGCCAGGAGAGGGCAGACAAAGACAACCGGATTTTTAATCGTCAAATGTTTTTAATGTTTGGGAGAAGGGGAACAAGGGAGAGATCTCCCCTGTCTCCATCACCAAAAGAGTAGGATTTTTATTTTGTTCTGTTATATTCTTTTTTTATTCAAATATATATTTATATTTTTTTCTATTTATTATGTATGTCATTAAATTTGTTTTAAATGTATTATTTTTTACTAAAAAATAGATGAATAAAAATCTATTAAACAATAATAAATGTGTTTGTTTGTTATTACTTGTCAGGAACCACCTAATTGACATACTGTAACTTTCTACATCATGTGATCAGCACATCCTATTTAAGCTTACCTGTGTCTATCAATCATTGCTAGGTAATTTGATACTACTGAGAATCTTCACTCTAGCCTCACTTTGGATCAGCACAGACTGAACTCTGAATCCTCATTAATTGTTCCTGGGATCTCAGCTCTCTAATACCCTCAGCGGTTCACCATTCTGCCAGCACTATTTGGTAACGTGTTATTTTTTATTTTCTCTCACCACCAACTGCAAGTTCTTTTCTCACACAGTACTGCATCTGTACACGTTGGAGTGTGTTACGTCACTCTGCAGAGTGACTCGGTGATCTCAAACTCAGACTCAGGACTTCCTGTAGCCACGCAGCCTGTCAGCACTAGCAGCACCAGAGGACAGAATCTATGTACGGTACAGAGTTCATTCAAATAACACATCCTTACATTTTACTGGCATATATAAGACTTTTACTACTTGCTGATGTATTGCTACTTTTGCCTGATATTCAGTTACTTTAAATTGGAGATTGTTTCTCTTTTACTGATTCATACCTATGCTGGACACTTACTCACCACTGCCATCTACTGCTGCTAACTTACAGGAATCTTATTGCTTGCTATTCCATTTAACAAATTGTGTTATACATATATGTACCAGCTTACTCAATGCTACATTTTGCTCAATATTAGGAATTCCATTCTGGGCCTTTGAATTACTTATTTCCCCTTTTGTATTCCATAGCTATAGTTTAGATTTAGTTAGTGTAGGTATGTCCTCTGTGTATAGGTACTAATAAGTACTGTTCCACTACCTTTGACCTATGTTGGTCACCCTCATGTCTATGAGCAAACCAGGGTTTATTCTTGTAATAAAACCCGAAGTGGGGTGTGAGACTGAGCGGTTATTCATATATATATGTATGCATATAAGGGTGTTGTACTGATTCCTCACATTACTTTATTCACATAATACAAATGTTACAAATGATTGATGATCAAATTCAATGCATGGGTAAGATATACTTTTCTCTGTTTATTAAAGGTTAAATCTGCGCCATATATGTTTTGGATTTAAAATGATTTTTTTTTTTTTTTAAAAAGAGATTAAATAGTCTTGACTTTGGCATAAACAACTCACTTCTATTAAAGGTTAAATTAATCAATCATTTTAATTTCATGAGTCATAATTAGCATGTGATAGTCAATTAATTTAAAATGTATTTAAATTGTGTAAATGTATTCATTCTCATATTTCATTAATATATGAGCTTTTAAAATAAAGGGACACTTAACACCAACAAATAAATTAAAAACTCAGATCAAGCATGCAATAGTAAGAAAAAAATTTTTCTCTAAATTTAACAATTTATATTTTCTAAAACTTTGATAAAATCAAATTTTGATTTTAATTTTAATTTGCTAAAATGAAAGTCAATAGTTAATAAATTAAATATCATTTGCTCAGGGGGCAGTCAGAATATGCTTAGATAAAAGTTAATCACAGAGGTAGAAAGTATATCAATATAACATTGTTGGTAATGCTAAACTGGGGGATGTGTAATGAAAAGAATTACAGAGCTTTTGTAGAAAAAAATATTTGAAAGGGCCTAGGCGCCAAATATGCAGTGGCAGGTAAATGCAATTGAATTGAAGATAAAAGCAATTTAATACAATTAATACAGATAATATACAATAAAATACAATATAAGCCAATATTTCATGGATCCATGATGGTTTTCACAATGTAAAGATGATTTGCACATTAAAGGAAAAATAAAATCAATGATGTATAAAAAGTAAACATATAAAAACAAAGAGGATAATAAACCTTTTATAAAATGGAAAAAATGAGAAAAGAAAAAATATTCCTATAAATATAGGAATCTGGTCAGGATCCTAACTGAATTGGACTCCAAGGGGTGCAATTAGTACAGCCAATATCGTGAAATATGTGAAAACAATCCGTGAGAGAGGTCTCAAAAAATGATGTGCATATGTAAAAAGAAATCCAATATGAAAAATATAAAAATGGATAAAAATAGATAAAAAAGATAAAAATAAAAAATGTTAGACTGTTAAGTGTCCTAGCAAACGACCCAATGTGAATCAAAAGTGACAGACAAAAATATGAAAGTGAAAGTCAAAATAAAGTTCAATGTAGAAGTCCAATAGTGAAAGTCCTGTGGTTATCCTATTCACTTAACAGTCTAACATTTTTTATTTTTATCTTTTTTATCTATTTTTATCCATTTTTATATTTTTCATATTGGATTTCTTTTTACATATGCACATCATTTTTTGAGACCTCTCTCACGGATTGTTTTCACATATTTCATGATATTGGCTGCACTAATTGCACCCCTTGGAGTCCAATTCAGTTAGGATCCTGGCCAGATTCCTATATTTATAGGAATATTTTTTCTTTTCTCATTTTTTCCATTTTATAGAAGGTTTATTACCCTCTTTGTTTTTATATGTTTACTTTTTATACATCATTGATTTTATTTTTCCTTTAATGTGCAAATCATCTTTACATTGTGAAAACCATCATGGATCCATGAAATATTGGTTTATATTGTATTTTATTGTATATTATCTGTATTAATTGTATTAAATTGCTTTTATCTTCAATTCAATTGCATTTACCTGCCACTGCATATTTGGCGCCTAGGCCCTTTCAAATAATCTTTCCTTTTTTGGGTGCTTGCTAGGTGCACCTTCCCTAGGCTATAGGTACACAGTAGGCGCTTATACCCTTCTCACTCACGCTTTTGTAGAAAAAATATCATGTGTTGACTGTCCCTTTAAGCATGGACAGGCCTGTGCACAATACAATATTATAAATTCATTGAGACAGTTTTAAAGAAACACACAGAGAAAGTACAGTACATAACTCACTCACAATCTCTCAGCAAAGAACAAAAACAATAATTGAAGGGTTAGTTAACGCATTTAGAAAAAGGGGACAAGCATGGCTACCTTGTCAAGGTCCCTTCCAAAAGCGGTGTCCCCCTAAAACTGCCACAAAATGTAAGCTCTCAATCCAACAAACTGTGAAGAAGTGACGGCTGCACAGAGAGAGAGAAAGAGAGAAAGAAATAGAGAGAAAGAAAGAGAGAGAGAGAAATAGAGAAAGAAAGAGAGAGAGATAGAAAGAGAGAAAGAGAGAGAGAGAGAGAGAGAGAAAGAGAGAGAGAGAAAAAGAAAGAGAGAAAAAGAGAGAGAGGGAGTTACACATGTCTTCATTTCTAAACCTGTAGTGCATTGCTGCTACTTCAACAAATTATATCAATCGAATAAATACAATTTTTGGTTATGGGTGAAATGTTAATTGATTTAAAAGGACAGTGAAGTGCCCAAAAATATTTAAATATTTTAATTTAAAATTTAATTTAAAAATAAAAAATAAAATATCTTATCAACAATTGTGATTTGTTCTTTTTGTATTCTTAGTTGAAAGCTAAGCCTAGGAGGTTTATATGCAAATTTCTTAGACCTTAAAGCCTACCTCTATTCTGAAATAATTTAGACCACTAGAGGTCATTAGTTAATGTGTTTCATATAGATATCATCAAGCTCATGCACGTGAAGTTACCCTGAAGTTAACAGTGATTGGCTAAAATGAAAGTCTGTCTAAAGAACTGAAATAAGGGGGCAGTTTTCAAAAGCCTAGATAGAAGGTAAACACATAGTAAAAAATTATATTGCTATAATTTTAAAAATAAAAACAGAGTCAAGTGTATAGCCAAATATATTTTATTGGAAGATATTTTAATAAACATATTTTTTTACAAAAACTTTACATTGAACAATTGCAAGATCAAGAAAATTAACCATTTTCAATCAATGGCGAGACAATGATATACAATATCATTTTGTAGATATTTAAATGACAAATTTTGCAATAACATAATCCAAAATATATCATCTTTTGGATTAAATAGTATACTGTAAAGTAAATATAAATTAAAAAAAATACTGTGTGTTGCACTGTCAACATTATTGCCCAAAAACCGCCTGAAAATAGTCTGCTCGAGCTTGGACACCCCTCGCATCATTCTCATGTAATGGAGCTAGATGTTCACCATACTCATGGTTATCCATGCTCTCCAGATCTATATCAGGGATTGTTAGGGCAATGTTGTGCAACATACAGAAAATCCAAAAAATTAAGGAGACTTTGGAGGGGGCGTACTGAAGAACCCCACCAGAGATGTCCAAGCAGCGGAAACGGCTCTTCAATACACCAAAGGTGCGCTCAATCACTGATCTGGTGGCGATGTGTGCCTCATTGTAGTGCACCTCTTCCACTCCATTGGGGTTGTGGACGGGTGTAAACAGCCACGGAAGACACGAATATCCAGAATCACCTGCGTAAACAAAATAGATCATTGACATTAGCAATCAGAATAAATGGCATTTGTCCCTCCTGGAAGTAATGGTAGATGGCAGAATTCCAGAGGACAAAGGATTTGTGGTTGCAGCCAGGGAGTCCAGAGCGTATGCTCATGATTCTCAACCTGGCATCACAGATGACCTGGATATTCAGCGAGTTGTTGTGCTTCCTGTCTCGGTATGGCTCCTATGTACCCCTGGGAGGTTGCACCAATACATGCATGCAATCTATGGCCCCCAATACTCTTGGCAATCCAGCCAGATGATATAACTGGATCTTGACAGCATGCCACTCCCCAGGTGTATTAGGGAAGTGGACATGATGGCCTAGGCGTTGGTGCAAGGCATTCTGGACAACCTTCAGATTATGTGAGAAGGTTGCCTGGCTCATACCTATGCCTAGACCTGCCACAACCTGGAATGATCCAGTTGCCAAGAAATAGAGGACCAATAGTAATTTCACCATCCCAGGGATTGCCCTAGTGAGTGGCTTGAGAGAGTCCTTGATTTCGACATAGAGCCTCTCAATAGAGGCCCTATTTAGTTGAAATCTATGGATCACCTCTCGGTCACTTAGGGCATGGAGACCATTGGCACCCACTGGCGTCTTCATTGCTGCACAACCGCAGCCATCAACACCCATCTTTACCTGCATCTCCTTAAGAACAGGACAAACTGTAAAGCATTTAGAGCTCAATGATATATTCTTCGCCAGCTCAAACCTTCTTTTTCTCGCTGATACTCGCAGGGCTGTCCCGGTGCAATGATTGTAAAAAAAGGGGCAGTCCCTGGGAGTGGCGAGATTAAAAGTAATGAAGCTCACTGGATAGGGAAACTTCGCTCCTTAGTGCGACGTTAGCAGGGACCAGGGGGAGCACTTTAAAATTAAAATCCTGCAGCCAATATAACTCACATTATGCTGCATCCTGCATAGAGCACCTTACATTTGCCTATATTTTAGTATGCATTTGTTTTTCTCTTGGGGTTATAAGTGTTCGTATTGTTTTGAGAAAAGCTTGCCACCTTTTAGTTGGCGAGAAAAAACTGTGATATCTGCAGTGCGAAAATGTTTATAGAATTACGCTGGGATTAGAGAGACATTTTCATATACGCCCATGGAACGCCCATGTTCAGACCATTTTACGAAAAAACAACAATTACACTTTGCATTTTGTATTTATAAGTTCATATTTATGTGTGATTTTTGCACATCCAGTGTACTACAATTACGATCTACGCTGTGCATATTTAATTTGATTTATTCCTGTGTAAATTACATACTAATTTTACTTTTTTGTTAACATACGATTTTTGGTAAAGAATTTTATTGCGATTTTTGATGCACCTTAACAATACAATTTTTCCCCTGCTTATTTTTGTGTGAATGGTTCAAACATTTGTTTTGTATAATGTTTAAAATATGAATTTTGTTGTGCACATTTAATATGAAAATGCAGTATTCGCCCCTTAGCAAGACACCCTGTTTTCAGGGTAAAAAATGGCTTTAGATCATTCCACCAGGGAAATAGACGGACTGGCGAGCATTCATTAATAATCTCGCCCGCTCAGAGAGCTTTCAATCATCGAGCTCTTAGTATGTCCATGCTCAAAATAATAATGAAGTGATTTGATTGAAAGCCCCTTTTATAATGCCAAGTTCTACAGCTGTGAGTGACTTCAGCAATTGAATAAAAGATGCAACACATTACCTAAAAAATGACTTGCATAATTTGCGTCATTTTAAGATCAAATTGATTGAATAATTTATTTACAATTTTAGGGAATGTTGTGTCTAAATGAATATGTATACAATTTGATCATCCAGGTGAGTTTGCAATTAACTAAATAACTTATGCACAACAGATAAGTATTTAGCTCTGTTTGGAATCATAAGTCTGATTTTCTGTGTTTGGAGGGCAGCGTTGTGGAGGCTTAAAAGGTCAGTGATTACTGTGTTTTTGAGATACCATATTAAAGAACAATGTGGTGTATTAACATTCCCAAACATAACTTAGAAAGAGAATGCAATGTCGAACATTATGATATGCAATAATTTGGCATGCAAAATACATACGGCCAGATTACGAGTTTTGCGGTATGAGCGCTGGTATTAAAGGTTTTAACAAACCCGGCGTTAACAGACAAGAACTGAACGTAGAGCAAAATTGTACTCAATACCGCACTCCAATACCAGCGTGAGCTCATTGTACGTGCTTGTGCATTATTTCCCCATAGACATCAATGGGGAGAAGCGGCTGAGAAAAAGTCTAACACCTGCAAAAAAGCAACGTAAATCTCAGTAACGCAGCCCCATTGATTCCTATGGGGAAACACATTTTATGTTTACACCTAACACCCTAACATAAACTCCGAGTCTAAACACCCCTAACCTTACACTTATTAACCCCTAATCTCCCGCCCTGACATCGCCGACACCTACATTATACTTATTAATCCCTAATCTGCCTCCCCAACGTTGCCGCCATTAGAATAAACATATTAACCCCTAAACCGCCGCACTCCCACCTTGCAAACATTAGTTAAATATTATTAACCCCTAATCTGCTGCCCCTAACATCGCCGCCACCTATCTACATTTATTAACCCCAAATCTGCAGCCCCCAACGTCGCTGCCACTATATTAAATGTATTAACCCCTAAATCTAAGTCTAACCCTAACCCTTACAC
The DNA here is from genome assembly GCF_027579735.1 of Bombina bombina. Taxonomy (NCBI): domain Eukaryota; kingdom Metazoa; phylum Chordata; class Amphibia; order Anura; family Bombinatoridae; genus Bombina; species Bombina bombina. The sequence goes on from NC_069503.1 coordinate 635,485,640, forward strand.
CCCCTAACTTAAATATAATTAAAATAATTATAAATAAAACCTACTATTAATAATTATAATTAAATAATTCCTATTTAAAACTTAATACTTACCTATAAAATAAACCCTAAGCTAGCTACAATATAACTAATAGTTACATTGTAGCTAGCTTAGGGTTTATTTTTATTTTACAGGCAAGTTTGTATTTATTTTAACTAGGTAGAATAATTACTAAATAGTTATTAACTATTTACTAACTACCTAGCTAAAATAAATACAAATTGACCTGTTAAATAAAACCTAACCTAAGTTACACTAAAACCTAACCTAACCCTACAATTAAATGCAATTAACGAAATTCAATAAAATTAGCTAAATTACCAAAAAACAAACAAACACTAAATTACAGAAAATAAAAAACAAATGACAAGATATTTAAACTAATTACACCTTATCTAATAGCCCCATCAACATAAAGGACCATTTTATTCCAAGTCTCTCTTTTTGGTATGTGAATTAAGGCCCTGCATTGAAATCCTGCTATTCCCTGCTTTTCTGTCATTTTATTCCAAGTCTCTCTTTTTCGTATGTGAATTAAGGCCCTGCATTGAAATCCTGCTATTCCCTGCTTTTCTGACATTTTATTCCAAGTCTCTCTTTTTGGTATGTGAATTAAGGCCCTGCATTGAAATCCTGCTATTCCCTGCTTTTCTGTCATTTTATTCCAAGTCTCTCTTTTTGGTATGCAAATTAAGGCCCTGCATTGAAATACTGCTATTCCCTGCTTTTCTATCATTTTATTCTAAGTCTCTCTTTTTGGTATGTGAATTAAGGCCCTGCATTGAAATCCTGCTATTCCCTGCTTTTCTGTCATTTTATTCCAAGTCTCTCTTTTTGGTATGTGAATTAAGGCCCTGCATTGAAATCCTGCTATTCTCTGCTTTTCTGTCATTTTATTCCAAGTCTCTCTTTTTGGTATGTGAATTAAGGCCCTGCATTGAAATCCTGCTATTCCCTGCTTTTCTGTCATTTTATTCCAAGTCTCTCTTTTTGGTATGTGAATTAAGGCCCAGCATTGAAATCCTGCTATTCCCTGCTTTTCTGTCATTTTATTCCAAGTCTCTCTTTTTGGTATGTGAATTAAGGCCCTGCATTGAAATCCTGCTATTCCCTGCTTTTCTGTCATTTTATTCCAAGTCTCTCTTTTTGGTATGTGAATTAAGGCCCTGCATTGAAATCCTGCTTTTCTGTCATTTTATTCCAAGTCTCTCTTTTTGGTATGTGAATTAAGGCCCTGCATTGAAATCCTGCTATTCTCTGCTTTTCTGTCATTTTATTCCAAGTATCTCACCCTGACCAGATTCTAACATTCCAATTGGCCTTACCAACTGTCTTTGATTAGCAATCAACTAAATTTAGTGGACTCAGCTGACTGCCTTACCTGTATATATTTCAGACTAGTTTGGGGAAGTGCATTGCACAGGGGTGCATTGCTTACAGGGCAGTGTACTTTTTAACAATAGCATATGTTCACATTTTCAAAGTGAACATTTTATAAGTGAGGCACTAATTTTTAAGAATTATACAAGAATTACACTAGGATTGGGCAAAGGGCAAGACACAAGGCAAGTACTCTTGTAATACTATGTTTTATGTATCTCATTGTATCCTTTTGCAAGTGCTGCTGTAACACTGTGTCTTATGTGTTTACTTGGTTCCCATTTTCATAATAATGCTCAATATCTTCATATTCCTTTTTGCTACCTCTTGTCTCTATAACAAACTACATTACTCAATTACTCCTTCTCCCTCCCCACCTGCACTGTTCATTAGCCCATCTCTCTTATACTCACCTTACTTTTGTACTCATGAACTTTACCTATTCTTAAACACTCTCTCTCCCCCCTGCACTTCAGCCAAAAAACAGTCTCACTACTGCAAATCTGCTTCTCATCTCATGTCACTCTCCCTCTTGCTCATACTAGCTGCGGGTGACATCTCCCCTAATTCTGGTCCCTCACAACCTCCTAGCCTTTCACTTACTTGTGTGCCTTTCAATAGACTTCATAAACCAAACTCTGGTAACCTTAATCGCATTCCTCTTACATCTAAAAACCCCTCCCCCTTCACTTGTGCACTCTGGAACTCTCGCTCTGTTTGCAACAAGCTCACTTCTATCCATGATCTCTTTATCTCCCACTCTCTTAACCTTCAATAAAACAAGAGAAACAATAGGAGTCTCTATAGAAGTGCGCAAATGATCAGAAACAGGTGTAGGTGACGGATTCAGTTGCAGCAATCCAGGCAGCTCTCTTAGAATGTTGTGGATGAAAGTCGGGAACCTGTGGAAGACAGATAGAAGAGGCGCCTCATGGGACAAGTATCGTCTTGTACAATATAGGAGAGCAGTAACAGCAAAGCCCCCACAAACAGAGTATTACTCACAAGAGCGGCGGTACACCAAGTACCCAGACAAGCAGGACGGAACCAAAAGTCGCCCGTCAGACAAGCGCAAGCTCGACACGCTACAGCAGACGTCACTCGGCAGACAGCGTCAGAGTCGACCCAGCAGGGGAGCCAATCAGGTTGATGGAAACTCGGCACAGCAAACCTCCACAGAGGAATCAGGAACAGGACCAAAGTTGCACTAGCGGCAACAATATTAAAATACAAACAGGTGTGATATACTCAAAAAGACATTTATTGAGTATAAACAGATAAAAACATGCGTCCCGCAACGTGTTTCTCAACAAATAGTCGTTTCATCAGGCTGATACTAATACATGAAAATACCTGCTCTATTTATAACACACCTGTGCCAATCACAAAAGTTCCAGCTACTGACACACCTCTAAGTAAAAATAACTTAGTGATAGAGTGTTAATCACTAGGGAGGTGTCTAAGGAGCCGGAACTGAGGATGGACTTAAAAAACTATTAACATACTTAAAAAATGAATATACATTTAAAACATTCAGATTCAACATTAATTGTTCAGAATTGATTAAGACATGCAAAATACATTAGCATTCATATCAAACATGGAATTTAATAAAAAATAAAATTAAAAATTCCTATAACTACCTAAAACCTAAAAGATTATAACATTGGATGGCACAAGATCGTAACTTAATATATAGATCGATGTATATATCGATGTATATATGTCAATATATGATATTATTCGAATAAGAATCAGACAAGTATTAAATAACCAGAAAGGTACTAATGAAAATCCAATATTAAGTGCCAGAGAGGCTATATAGCAAATTCTATAGCTTCAGGGGGGGGGGAGAGGGGGGAGGGGGGAGTGGAAGGACGGGCAAGGGCGATCAAAAATGGAAAGTATACTGGGCTAGGGAATCCAGCAGGAGTCAAAGAGCATATGAGGGCAATGTGCAAGTCCATAGGATTGTGGTGTCCTATAAACATCTACCATGAATGTGGCTAAAATCATCAATGGTACTTGGGCGGACATAAGGTGCAGTCACTAGCTGAACTCGGTAATAGGATGGAGATGGAGTAAGGTGGCTGTGGACAGCTCTATTAATAAGCCCTAGTTAATGGAAAGCTGCTAGGTCAATACACAGATTTAGCCCATCTGGATGCATACTGTCACAGTCTGTTTGCTAAACAAACTATCTATGAAAAAAAAGAAATGGAAACTTCGATTAGACCACAGCTGCTGAGATAAAAGTATGTAATTGTGGATTAGAATTATATGAGAAACACATAGGTTACCATAAAGATAACGTGAGTCACGATTATAATTCTAAACAGTTGATATGAGTTTCAAGGAAAAAAAATAATAGCTTAAAACTGCCACCTGTATGTTACTACAGTTGAATGCAGTTAAGTTTAGTAAATGAAACTTGTGTGGAATAATGACAGAAGTTATAGAAAAAATATAAGCTGAGATATGTAGTAGCAAAAAGTATCAACTTGCTGAAAACAATTTGGAAAATGAACGATACAAATGAGACTAATTTGAAAACAATAGGCACAGTTAAATAGAACTTACATACTCCTGATAGTATTTTGTTAGAGCATGATAGCTGCGAGTATTTGGTTAATTATAATAAGCCATGAAAGAAGAGTGGTACCTTATCAGAGCCGGATGGCAAGTTTAGTTTTGAGAGGTAAGTTCAATGACACTTAGAGTTCCGATGAGTATGAGAGCTGCAGCAATTGCCTGGTTGAACGATCCCGTTGGCGTGTGACGTCACCGCGGATTGATATTGTAGATCCGGCCGGAATATCTGATGGTATCGTAACAAAGGGAGAATCTTGAATAAGAGCACAGCAACGAAGTAAAAGGCTTGAAGGGTATTTGTAGATTTGTGCTGAATCACTAGAAAGTTAATCTGTAAATTCTCAAGAGAGCATAGTATCAAAGTTGACTCAATACCAAGCACTGAACTAAAGGAGTGGCAGTCTTTTATAGGAAACAGGAAGTGAAGCAACCTGTTGTTAAAGGTACAGCATCCCTAATTCTTGTTAACAAGTGATACTTAAGGTGAATCCTGACAGGACCCCCTCCTCAAGGAGCAACTCCGGGGCTCAAGGACTGGGACGGTCAGGATTCCTACGATGGAACAGTGCAACCAGTCTAGGAGCGGAGATGTTAACAGCGGGTTCCCACGAATCATCATCTGGGGTATAACCCTTCCAACGGACAAGATATTGAAGAACTCCACGTTGAATACGAGAGTCCAGGATAGAAAGTACCTCATATTCAATGTTAGGGTCCACAACAACTTCAGGATGAATGGTACCAGAAGAGGAATTCCTGAGAGCTTTGTATGGTTTTAGTAGGGATACATGAAAGGTGGGGTGTACCTTCATTGAATCAGGCAACTTAAGACGAACAGCATTGGAATTGACGATGTGAGTCACAGGATAAGGTCCAATAAAAAGTGGAGCGAACTTCTTACAAGGAATATTAAGTTTGAGGTTTTTGGTTGATAACCAAACTAAGTCACCAATCGAGTATATAGGAGATGGTATTCTTTTCCTGTCATAATAATACTTTTGGGTCTTCTTTGCATCTTCTATAGCAGCCTTAACCGTGGAAAAATTGGACGAGATAAGAATGGAGAGATCTGAGATTTTGGGTGAAAAACTCTGGTTGTCGGGCAGTAGTTGAAATCTGGGATGATAACCATAATTGGTATAGAATGGAGTTTGTTGAGTTGTGGAGTGAGTGGTGTTATTGAAGCAGAATTCAGCGTAGGGGAGATGCTTCGACCATTGCAGTGGTTGAGACGAACAGTAAGTCCTAAGGAACTGCTCGAGCCACTGATTTGACCTCTCAGTCTGGCCGTTGGTCTGAGGATGATAAGCCGTACTCAGCCGCTTGTCAATTGAAAATACCTTACAGAATTCAGTCCAGAGTTTGCTAGAAAATTGAGTACCTCTGTCAGTAAGCATAGTATCGGGGATACCATGATGCTTGAAAACATGATGAATAAGTAGTTGAATAGTTTCAGATGCAGAGGGAAGTTTATGGTAAGGAATGAAGTGTGACATTTTGCTGAACAGATCGACAACAACTAAGATGGTAGTGTTGTTGTCTGATTTTGGAAGATCAACTATGAAATCTAGAGCGATCTCTAGCCAAGGTCTGCTAGGCGTAGGTATTGGAATCAAGAGTCCATAGGGAGGATGTTTAGCTCTTTTGGAAATTGTACATTCTGTACAGGTTAGGACATGCTTTTTTATGTCTTGACAGATTCCTGGCCACCAATAGGAACGTGTGATAAGTTCCTGTGTCTTTTTAATGCCAGGATGCCCAGCGAGTAATGATTCATGTGAGGATTGCAGAACAATCCCTCTTAGTTTAGGAGGGATGTATATTTTATCCTTGAAGTAATATAAACCATCAGCCTTCTTCTGCAAATGAGAGATCGGTTTACTGGAGTCCAATGATTGTTCATGGGAGAGACTTGTGTTGGTGTCTATGACAAAAGAGACAAAATTTTCTAATGGGATAATAGTATCTTTTGGACAATCAAAACGAGAGTAGTTAGGTAACCTTGATAAAGCGTCTGCTTTATGGTTTTTGTTCGCAGGTCGGTAGACAATTTGAAAGTTAAACCTAGAAAAGAATAGGTTCCAGCGGACCTGTCTAGCGGAAAGTGTCCTTGTAGTTTTAAGGTATTGGAGATTCCTATGATCCGTATATATGACAATGGGAAGTGAAGTGCCCTCTAATAGGTGACGCCAGTGTTCGAGTGACAACTTAATGGCAAGGAGCTCCTTATCTCCAATAGGATAGTTTTGTTCCGAGCTGGATAAACATCGAGAAAAGTAAGCTACAGGATGTAGGGGTTGGTTTATACCAGAACGTTGAGATAAGACTGCTCCTACAGCTACATCCGAAGCGTCTACCTCCAGGGTATATGGTAGTTCAGGGTTAGGAAATCTGAGGATTGGTGCAGTAGTGAAACGGTGTTTTAATATATCAAATGCTGATTGAGCTTCGGTATTCCACTTAAAAGGTGAATTGGATTTAGTTAGGAAAGTTAGAGGTTTTGTTATGTTCGAGAAGTTCTTTATGAACTTCCGATAAAAGTTCGCAAATCCAAGGAACCTTTGAACTTCTTTCCTTGTTTTAGGCGGGGGCCAATCGATAATGGCCTGAATTTTGGTTTGTTCCATGTGAATTCCAGTGGATGTTATAACATAGCCTAAAAAAGTAATACTCTGTGTGTTGAAAATACATTTCTCGGGTTTTGCGTAAAGTGAATTACTCCTCAACCTAGAGAGTACCTGTCTTACGTGTAAAATATGTTCAGAGAAGGTCTTTGAGTAAATGAGTATGTCATCCAAATATATGACAAGGAAAACATCTAGAAAATCCCTAAAAAGATCGTTGATAAGATGTTGAAAGGTGGCCGGGGCATTACATAAGCCGAATGGCATCACGGTGTGCTCAAACAGGCCGTATCGAGTACGGAACGCCGTGAGCCATTCGTCACCACTTCTTACACGTATTAAGTTATAAGCCCCTCTGAGGTCTAATTTGGTAAAGTATTTAGCTCCTTCTAGTCTTTCAATCAATTCAGGGATAAGTGGTAGAGGGTACCGGTTCTTTATTGTTATCTTGTTAAGTTGTCTGTAATCTACTATAGGCCGTAGAGAGCCGTCTTTATTTTTTACGAAGAATATGCCCGCTCCAGCTGGAGAGGTGGAGGGACGAATGAATCCTTTTTTTAAATTTTCCTCAAGGTAAGTTTTTAGATGTGAAAGTTCTGGTTTGGATAAAGGAAAAATATGGCCATAGGGTATCTGTGCCCCTGGGACTAGCTCAATAGGGCAGTCATACTTCCTATGTGGGGGAAGATTTTCTGACTGAGTTTTACTAAAAACGTCTGCAAAATCCCTATACTGTTCAGGTAGAAGTATATCATCTTGTACCGGGGTGATGTGCATAATGTTTAATGGGAAACATGTGGTACTGCAGTATTTAGAAGAAAAAGTAAGCGTCAAAGTTGTCCAATTTATGTCAGGGTTGTGTAATGTTAGCCAATTTAACCCTATTATGACTGGGGATGCAGGGGAAGCAATGACATCAAACGTAAGATATTCCCTATGTTGTTCAGGGGTAGAGACAAGTATGGGTATTGTTTGAAACTCTACAAGACCTGAAGAAATAGGCCTTCCATCAATAGCCTTTAATAAAACAGGAGACTTTTTGTGGATAAGCGGTATTTTATTGATAAATGTATAATCTTTATCAATATAACAAGCTGTTGCTCCAGAGTCAATTATTGCGGGTACGTTGATCCGATGTTGATCCCACTGAAAAGAGAGTGAGAGTTTACAGTATGTTGTTCTTAGTTCAGAAGTATTACAGCAAGTACTGGAAGTAACAAACTCACCCTTGTTAGATCTCTGCAGGGCTGGGCAATCCTTAACTGTGTGTTCGTCTGAAGCGCAGTAGAGGCACAAATTATTTTCCCTGCGCCTAATTTTTTCTTGGGGGCTTAAAGGGCCTTTTAGAAAGCCAATCTCCATTGGTTCTATGTTAGACTTATGCGAGGAAGTGGCAGGTGTACTACTAGTAGTTTTCTTAGTGTACGTCTCTGGGTATGTTCTTTCATGCTGTCTTTCCCTCAATCTCCTATCGATAGTAATACTGAGCTTCATTAATTCTTCTAGTGTGGGAGGAATATTCGTGCGGGAGAGTTCATCTTTAACAGAGTCTGCCAGACCCAGGCGGAACTGATTCCTTAAAGAGAGGTTATTCCATTCGGAATCTTTTGCCCACCTCTTGAAATCTGTAATGTAGTCCTCGACTACCCTTTTCTTTTGTTTCAGAGCCCTGAGTGCTGTCTCTGCAGTCTGCTGTTTAAAAGGGTCCTCATACAATTGACCCATGGCTAAGAGAAATTGATCCAATGAGTTGAGTATCTCTTCATTGGTCTCAAAAAAAGTATTGGCCCAACTGCGTGGTTCCCCTCTGAGGAACGAAATAATAGTCAAAACTCTGATTCTATCGTTGGGGTATGACTGTGGTTTTAAAGTAAACAGGAGAAGGCAAGCATTTTTGAAATCTCTGTAGTGTGCCCTGTCTCCATAGAATTTTTCAGGAAGACTAACTTGTGGCTCAGGTGTATGTACTTTAGTCTCTAGGTAATCTTTTATGTAAGCTTTAAGTGCTACATTCTCTGCTTTTAATGTGTTAAGGCCATCAGCAAGTAAATCTACTTTTTGATTAAGAGATTGTATTTGTGCGGTCATCTCAGCTGGGTCCATGTTACAAATAGGGCTTGGTATTCTGTCACAGTCTGTTTGCTAAACAAACTATCTATGAAAAAAAGAAATGGAAACTTCGATTAGACCACAGCTGCTGAGATAAAAGTATGTAATTGTGGATTAGAATTATATGAGAAACACATAGGTTACCATAAAGATAACGTGAGTCACGATTATAATTCTAAACAGTTGATATGAGTTTCAAGGAAAAAAAATAATAGCTTAAAACTGCCACCTGTATGTTACTACAGTTGAATGCAGTTAAGTTTAGTAAATGAAACTTGTGTGGAATAATGACAGAAGTTATAGAAAAAATATAAGCTGAGATATGTAGTAGCAAAAAGTATCAACTTGCTGAAAACAATTTGGAAAATGAACGATACAAATGAGACTAATTTGAAAACAATAGGCACAGTTAAATAGAACTTACATACTCCTGATAGTATTTTGTTAGAGCATGATAGCTGCGAGTATTTGGTTAATTATAATAAGCCATGAAAGAAGAGTGGTACCTTATCAGAGCCGGATGGCAAGTTTAGTTTTGAGAGGTAAGTTCAATGACACTTAGAGTTCCGATGAGTATGAGAGCTGCAGCAATTGCCTGGTTGAACGATCCCGTTGGCGTGTGACGTCACCGCGGATTGATATTGTAGATCCGGCCGGAATATCTGATGGTATCGTAACAAAGGGAGAATCTTGAATAAGAGCACAGCAACGAAGTAAAAGGCTTGAAGGGTATTTGTAGATTTGTGCTGAATCACTAGAAAGTTAATCTGTAAATTCTCAAGAGAGCATAGTATCAAAGTTGACTCAATACCAAGCACTGAACTAAAGGAGTGGCAGTCTTTTATAGGAAACAGGAAGTGAAGCAACCTGTTGTTAAAGGTACAGCATCCCTAATTCTTGTTAACAAGTGATACTTAAGGTGAATCCTGACACATACATTTCAGAACGTGAATCCAATACGTTTCTCTTTGTCTTAATCTAAAGTACCTATTGTAAATATAGGATTTAGGTATATGTTCTATGGGGGTCACAGAGAAACAATTAGTGTCACCATTATGCATGATGTTACAGTGTCACCATTATGCATGATGTTACCTGGCTCTCTGTTTCAGACACAGCATCCACTGCTGCACTGTCACATGGTGGTCTCCATTTCAGCCACACTCTTAGGTCTGGCAATAGACAAGGAGGTGGTGTCGGTATTTTACTTTCCTCTCGTTGCACCTTCCAACAAATACAGCCCTTCTCTTCACTCACATTTTCTTCATTTGAAGCACACATGATTCGGTTATTCTCTCCCCTCTCTATACGTGTTGCAGTCATATACCGCCCCCCCTGGCTCCCCAACTCAATTTTTAGATCACTTTGCTTCCTGGCTTCCTTATTTCCTTTCCTCAGACACCCCTGTCCTCATTCTTGGCGACTTTAACATCCCTCTTGACAATCCCACTGCCTCCTCTGCAAAACAACTTCTTCAACTCACTTCCTCTTTCGGCCTGACTCTCCCACTCACAAAGATGGTCATTCCCTTGATCTGACTTTCACCTATCAATGCACTCTTTCAAATTTAACAAACTCCCCTTTTCCTCTTTCTGACCATCATCTCCTAACTTGCAACATCACTTCCCTACCTACAACTCCCCCTCCCTCTACCCCTCACACCAAACTTCACAGAAGCACTAAGTCACTAGATCTGCATCAGCTCACTAGCTCTCTCAAACCTCTCCTCTCGTCCATCACCTCCTTTTTCCTGCCCTGACCAATCTATCTGCCAGTATAATTCCTCCCTTACATCGGTCATTGACACTCTGGCCCCTCCAACCTTAGCTCAGAAACCACACTCTCATCCTCAGCCCTGGCATACTCCTCTAACACGATACCTACGCAGATGCTCCCATACTGCTGAGCGACATTGGAGGAAATCTCAGAGTTCAGCTGACATTCTTCACTACAAGTTCATCCTGAACTCCGACTATTCTGCCCTTAATCTTTATAAGCAACAATATTTTTCTAATCTCATCTCTACTCTTTCCTCTAACCCTAAACGTCTGTTCTCCACGTTCAACACTCTTCTCCGCCCACCCCCACCTCCTAACACAACCTCTCTCTCAGCTCAAGATTTTGCCAGCCACTTCAACAACAAAATTGACTCCATCAGAAGTGAAATCAGCTCTCAACATACTTCCAATCTCCCACCCCCTCAAAAGCTCACAATCACCCAAAACCCAAATATCCAAAAATGCAGCTCTTTTGCCCCTGTTAATGAGGATGAAGTTTCTGCCGTTATACTGTCCTCCCACCTCACTACCTGTCCCCTTGACCCCATCCCCTCATAGCTACTCCCCTCCCTCTCTTCTACCCTCACCCCCATACTCACACACATTTTCAACCTCTCCCTCAGCACTGGTATATTTCCCTCATCTCCAAAACATGCACTGGTCACACCTATCCTCAAAAAACCTTCCCTCGATCCAACCTCACCTTCCAACTACTGCCCTATTTCCCTACTCCCTCTTGCCTCAAAGCTCCTCGAAAAGCTAGTTTACACACGTCTATCCCATTTCCTTTCACTAAACTCTCTTCTTAACCCACTGCAATCTGGATTTCATTCCCATAACTCTACAGAGACAGCAATTGTCAAGGTTACCAATGACCTACTTACAGCAGAATCTAAAGGCCACTTCTCTCTGCTTATCCTCCTTGACCTGTCTGCAGCCTTTGACACTGTTGACCACCCTCTTCTGCTCCAAACCCTCCAATCCTTCGGCATCTGTGACACCGCTCTCTCATGGTTCTCTTCCTATCTGACTAACCATACATTTAGTGTTGCCTTCTCCGGAGCATCCTCTGCCCCGTTACCACTTTCTGTTGGGGTACCTCAAGGCTCTGTCCTTAGTCCCCTTCTCTTTTCAATCTACACGTCATCACTAGGTTCCTTAATAAAGTCCCATGGGTTTCAATACCATTTGTATGCCGATGACACCCAAATCTACCTCTCTGCACCAGACCTACCTCCTTCCTTACTAACCCGTGTCACTAACTGTCTATCTCACATCTCATCTTGGATGTCCTCTCACTACCTCTCTGCCAATCCCTTCACTGGCTTCCTCTTGCCTCTAGGATTAAACATAAAATCCTCACCCTGACATATAAAGCTCTCAACTGCACTGCTCCCCCCTACATCTCAGAACTTGTCTCTAGATACTCTCCCTCCCGTCCCCTTCGATCAGCTCAGGATCTCCTCCTCTCCTCCTCTCTTGTTACTTCCTCACATTCCTGTTTACAGGACTTCTCCAGACTGGCCCCCATCTTGTGGAATTCCTTGCCTCGCTCCATAAGACTCTCCCCTAGTTTTAACAGCTTCAAGCACTCCCTAAAAACTCTACTATTCAGGGATGCATACAACCAACACTAACCTTCCTAACTCCATTGCTTTCCCCTTGAACCCCTTAGAATGTAAGCCTATGGGCCCAGCTATTTACAGATCGCTTCATAAGAGCCGACTACAACAGTGAAACTCTCGGCAGGGCCCTCTACCCACTTGACCCCTACAAAAGCTATCCTGTACACCGACTATGTTTACAGCGCTGCGGAATCTGTTGGCGCTCTACAAATACCTGATAATAATAATAATAACTTCTGCCGGCTTCGTTGAGGACATCTTGCCGCTTGGATGAAGACTTCTCCAAGTAAGTAGATCTTCGGGGGTTAATGTTAGGATTTTTTAAGGGTGTATTGGGTTGGTTTTCTTTTTAGGTTAGGGCTTTGGGCTGCAATAGAGCTAAATGTCCTTTAAAGGGCAATGCCCATCCAAATGCCCTTTTCAGGGCAATGGGGAGCTTAGGTTTTTTTAGTTAGGCTTTTATTTGGGGGTTGGTTGTGTGGGTGGTGGGTTTTACTGTTGGGGGGTTGTTTGTATTTTTTTTTACAGGTTAAAGAGCTGATTTCTTTGGGGCAATGCCCCGCAAAAGGCCCTTTTAAGGGCTATTGGTAGTTTAGTTTAGGCTAGGGGTTTTATTATTTTGGGTGGGCTTTTCTTTATTTTGATAGGCCTATTAGATTAGGTGTAATTAGTTTAAAGATCTTGTCATTTGTTTTTTATTTTCTGCAATTTAGTGTTTTTTTGTGGTAATTTAGCTAATTTTATTGAATTGAGTTAATTGTATTTATTTTAGGTAATTCTATTTAATTGTAGGGTTAGGTTAGGTGTTAGTGTAACTTAGGTTAGGTTTTATTTTACAGGTCAATTTGTATTTCATTTAGCTTGGTAGTTAGTAAATAGTTAATAACTCTTTAGTAACTATTCTACCTAGTTAAAATAAATACAAACTTGCCTGTAAAATAAAAATAAACCCTAAGCTAGTTACAATGTAACTATTAGTTATATTGTAGCTAGCTTAGGGTTTATTTTATAGATAAGTATTTAGTTTTAAATAGGAATTATTTAATTATTAATAGCAGGTTTTATTTATATTTATTTTAATTATATTCAAGTTAGGGGGTGTTAGGGTTAGGGTTAGACTTAGATTTAGGGGTTAATAAATTTAATATAGTGGCGTCAACATTGGGGCGGCAGATATGGGGTTAATAAATGTAAGTAGGTGGCGGCGATGTTAGGGACGGCAGATTAGGGGTTAATAATATTTAACTAGTGTTTGCGATGCGGGAGTGCAGCGGTTTAGGGGTTAATATGTTTATTCTAGTGGCAGCGATGTCCGGAGCGGCAGATTAGGGGTTAACATTTTTATTTTAGTGTTTGCGATGCGGGAGGGCCTCGGTTTAGGGGTTAATAGGTAGTTTATGGGTGTTAGTGTACTTTTTAGCACTTTAGTTATGAGTTTTAAGCTACAGCTTTGTAGTGTAAAACTCATAACTACTGACTTTAAAATGCGGTACGAATATTGACGGAATAGGTTGTACTACTCATTTTTTGGCCTCCCAGGACAAGCTCGTAATACCAGCGCTATGTGAGTCCCATTGAAAAAAGACTATACGCAATTTGCGTAAGTTGATTTGCGGTAAGGCCAAAAAAGTGTGCGGTGCCCCTAAATCTGCAAGACTCGTTATACCAGTGGTAGTAAAAAAAGCAGCGTTATGAGGCTTAAAGGGACACTCAACCCAAATGTTTTCTTTCGTGATTCAGATAGAGCATGCAATTTTAAGCAACTTTCTAATTTACTCCTATTATCAAATTTTCTTCGTTCTCTTGCTATCTTTATTTGAAAAAGAAGGCATCTAAGCTTTTTTCTTGGTTCAGAACTCTGGACAGAACTTTATTATTGGTGGATGAATTTATCCACCAATCCGCAAGGACAACCCAGGTTGATCACCAAAAATGGGCCGGCATCTAAACTTACATTCTTGCATTTCAAATAAAGATACCAAGAGAATAAAGAAAATTTGATAATTGGAGTAAATTAGAAAGCTGTTTAAAATGTCATGCTCTATCTGAATCACTAAAGAAAAAATTTGGGTTCAGTGTCCCTTTACTGCTTTTTTACTCATAACGCAAGACTCGTGATCTAGCCGATAGAAATGACTTTAACATTGCATTCTACTTTCAACAAAGGATAGCAACAGAATGAAAACAGTGCTAATATGTTTTTTGTTAAAAAAATATATAATTACTTACCTTTTAAGCCTCCACAAAGCTACCATGCAAACACAGAAAATCAGAGTTCAGATTTCATCCATAGCTAAATACTCATGTGTTGTGCATAAGTAATTGATTGAATTGCACAAACAATACACCTGCATTTCTTACACCTGCATTTATTACAGCTGGTGAACTTACACAAAATAGAATGCCATTTTAAAATCATGTCAATGTAATTTTAATGCCACTGTTTTCATTCTCTTGCTATCCTTTGTGTGAAGTCAAATGCCTATTTGAAATCATTTATATGTTTTTTGCATGCCACAGTTATCGTTCTCTTGATATCCTTTGTTAAAAATATATTTGCAGAGTGAATTAAAGAATAATGTAGATTATCACCATTGCAAAACATGACAGAAAGGGAATGCTATTTAATTACTTTGTGTTGGTACCATTTGTCTTTGTGTCTATACAACATTAAACATGTTGCAAATCGATTTTAATAATATAAATAAATGAAGTTAGCTATATGTTTTGTATTTTATTTTTATCTCTATATAGTGCGCCAAATGTGTAGCAATAATATTGTTTAATTTTTGAAGGGTATACATATTTAATAAAGTTTGTAATTTACTTTTATTATGTAATATACTTCATTCTCTTGCAGCATCGAACATAAGCGTTCTGTGTTTTCCGACTCCCATTAAGTTCTATGGCATCCTTGACCTCAAGGGTGGTGGATTGAAAACTAGGTACACTGCGTCGGAAAAGACTCAAGCGTAAATGTAGATTTTTTGATAACTTCGTAAGAGCTTCAAATAGTGTTGAATAGGAGGCCGAATGAACACAATTCCGCTCAAATTCCACTGGTTTTCAACTCGCATCTATCTTCGTCGTATTGATGTCACAAATTTTGAAATTTGCAGATCTTGAGGCTTTGATAACTAGGTCGGATCAATCTCACAAAAATTACGAGGCGGAATTCCAGTGTATTTTCAGTTGACGCTTTCATAAATATACCCCCCTGAGTAAGGTTTTTAATATTTTATTTGGCAAACCAACTACACTTGCATCCAACCTTGGCCAACACTCATTTTTAGAAAACACTATTTCCCGAAATATTAGACATCAAAAAAGGTTCCCTTTTGATAGCAGGAGAGCTAAACCCTCCTTTGGAAACTCATTTAGACACATCAAAAGGAACCTCCTTGCTTGCCAAAAAATAATTAAAAAGTGTAATAACATGATAAAGGACCTTGCTATCCATGACACTTGGTGCATCTATAACCCTGATGGTAAAGACTACACCTTCTTCTCGCACCCACCCCAGAATTACTCGCGAATCGACTGCATACTTGCGGTTCAGATTAGTATCCAAAAAATGTATACCTTCCTCACTATATTCCAAAGTAATTTGAATAGGTAGCTCCATTTAATTTAAATGTTCTCCCCTTTAATTTGTTCCCAATGATTTGCTTTACCTACTGGAGTGTATTTAATTGTTTACAAGTATTTCCATTACTCTTATATTGGCATTTTAAATAGTTTATTTAGCCTATGGTATCCCCACCTATCCTGAAAGTTTATGGCCTTAAAGCCAAGCTGTGTAAACACAGCCAGTAGAAAAATTACACTCCCAGTGGGGTGTAGAAGAGATAAGATAATAAAATGTTAATTTTCCATTGTTCTCTCCAAGTATTGATAATTGGTTTACAGACAAATATAAGATACAGAAGCATGTATATGTACACAATGTGATAAAGTAATGAGATCTGATTATACCTACAAGCTCAACCCATTTTATTAGGTTGTGGCTTCAAAACACAAAATCAGCAAATTCATATACACAAATAAACCTTAAAAAGCAAATCTCACACATTTTATACTCTGCAGCTGGTAAAAATGTAATTGGAAATGCATTAAGTCCACTGCTAATTAACCTCCCTGCCACCTCAAGGGTGCCCGGGTTAAATCATCCTAGTCATGCAATTGGTTGCGTGAGAACAGGGGAAGCAGCTGCACAAGCTTATGCAATGATAACTGTTGGCTACCCACTGACCTTGATGCTGGGCAGACAAGGTTTCTGTCCGAACTTTGCAAAACAGGGGCCATTGTGTACAACCCCTGCAAAGTGGTTAAACTTAAAGTACCATTTGGGAGTTGCAGAGAACTGCTGGTACCAAGGAGACTATAATGTCCTTTAAAGAAAAATGTGAATAGTGAAATTGTGATGTCTTTGTTGTGAAGTGGGTTAACCTCTCGACTGTCAAAAAGACCTACAAATATATACACTCTTTCTAGTAGCCTAATCTTACAGCCAACTTTTTTCTTGGGAGCATATTTAATATCTGCTGTTTTAAATGCATTATGGAAATGGAACTTTTTACATTCATTATTTCAATAATGTATGCATGAAACTGCTTATTTGTGTAAATATGAATATATGTGTTGCTGTATACAGTAAATGTATCTAAATACTCATTTTGAAGATATGTGCCATTTGCAGTATGTTGATTAACCAGTAATAGACTATAGCAAAAAAAGTGATAGGATCTGGTAAAAGACTACATACTAAACCTTTCCCAATCCAATTCCTTTTTTTTACAGGCAGTAAAAGAGGAGATGTGTCCGTCAGAGTTCAGTAAGAGCCCCAGCCTTCAGGATGCTAATGTAAGGTCTGTCATTCCTTGCTTGTTGGTTACAATTGGTGTGCAGATGTTCATTTCACATTTCTCCAGTTAAATCAGTGTTGGCTGTTTCTCACACACAAATATGTTACCTTTACATAAATAGCCACATTTGTACATAAATGCCTGGCATACTAAATATTAATAACAGAAATGCAATTTCCTTATTTTAAAGTTACAGAATGTTTAAAAAAATAAGCAAAGCATAGGCAGCTGTTTCCTGAGATAGGCAGCTGCTCAAAGCTAAATTAAAAAAAATAATAAAAAAATAGTGATAAAAACATTATAGGCCAGATTACGAGTGGAGTGCTAACATTTGCGTGTGAGCGATAACGGGTTTATCGTGGGTTTTTGTGCTTGTTGGATTCACAGCTGGTATTACAAGTTTAAAGTAAATATAAGTGCGTGAGCGCAATCGCGATTTACGCTAGAATAATTACTGCATCCTCAGAGCTCTGGTTAACTGTTTTGCAAAACTAAAACGTGTCACAAAACACATAAAAAAATACATTAAAAAGTACAGTTACACTCATAATAACACCATCTAATAAAAATTATATTAAAAAAATATTGCACACACAAAATGATAAAGGCTCAAAGATATGAGGACTCAGGTGTTAGGAATAGAGATACATACATATACATGTCTAAATATGTATATATGTGTACAGGTGGCCCTCGGTTTACGCCGGTTCAATTTGCGCCGCTTCAGAATAACAACCTTTTTTTTTCCAGTCATGTGACTGCTATTGAAAAGCTTTGAAAATCAATTCACTAATTAAAATAGCTAATAGGTGGAGCTGTCCGCTTGTTTTGCAGCAAAGTTATGCAACTTAACAGCCTTAAATTGATCTGTGTACACAGATCAGACCAGATCTATTGAGCAAAATTTAGCAGGCACTTCCCTATTATCTTCCTGTCCAGCAGCTTGAGGTGAGGGTGCCTAACTGCTTATTAATCACTGCAGATTGAAATGCATAGCATAGGTGCAGACCCAATATTATCTAACATGCTAACAATGCAGAGAACTGATTGCAGAAAATGCAAGTAAAAAAACGTTTTTGTTCATTAAACTTAGTTTGATGATGATTCAGTCTGTTGTGTAATTATTTTATTAGGTGATGCTTAGCAAATGTTTTTGTTCATTAAACTTAGTTTGATGATGATACAATCTATATTATTAGGTTTATGATGCTGTTTAGCATTTAAAGTCTTCATTTCAAAGATTTAAAAATAATGTATTAGGTGTTAATTATGACAATTTTGAGAGGGGCCTGGAACCTAACTCCCTCACTTCCCATTGACTTACATTATAAACTGGGTTTCAATTTTTGATTGTTGATCTTAATCCTCAGTTTGCTCGTGACATTGAATTACACTTTTCTACTGCCTGCCAGCCTGTGTGCCAGGTCCAACTATCCAATTAGTGCCAGCAATCATATTTCTTTTAACAGTATTGCAAAATTTGTTAATCATCACTGTTTTGACTGTCAATCTGCAGTCTACTAGTGCCCTTGAATTGCATTTTCCTCCTGCCTGCCTGCCTGTGTGCCAGTCCCAACTAGCCAATTAGTGCCACCAATCATATTTATTGTAACAGGATTGGAATTTTTGTTAATCATAACTGTTTTGACTGTGATTCTTCAGTCTCCTAGTGCCATTGAATTGCAGTTTCCTTTCTCCCAGCGTGTGTGCCAGACAGGCCCATTTGCCAACTAGTGCTAAACAATCATATTTGTTGTCACAGTACTTGTAATATTTTAAAAAATTAACAATTTGTGATTTTTAAAACATCTGTCTTTTTTGTTGTTGTCAGTCTCACAGCGTATATTGTGCCCACTTTCACAGTGCCACCACTCAATTGGTGTAATAGTATTGTTAGTGTCCATTTAAAAAAAATGACAGACAGAGGCAGGCCACCCCACAGGTTCCGTGGTCGCGGTGCTGTGATTCCTTTAGACCCTACAAATATGCACATTGTTCAGACGCCGGGTGCCAGGGGGGACGCAAAAACTTCTGAGGAGGACCTAGTTAAATGGCTAACACAGGACACCCAATCTTCTTCAGCTTCTGCTGCTAGTCCTCCTAACTTTGACGCAACATCTACGTCCAGCTGTGCTTTGGGTAGGTCTCAAGTGACCAGTGCCACTCCCCCGCCTGTCGCCACCACCAACACTAGCACCACAGCCGCTTCACTTGATCTGTCACAGGAGTTATTGACACATCATTTGGAAGAAATGAGTGATGCGCAACCATCATTGACAGAGGATGTAGATAATAGTGATCAGTCTCAGTCAGGCAGCATTACCGACATGGAGGTACGGTGTGATGATGATGATGATGTTGTACCCGCTGCTGCTTCCTTTCTTGATGTTTCAGATAGAAGTGAAGCGGTTGATGATGATGTGTCGGTGGATGTCACGCGGGTGCCTGCTAGAAGAGAATAAGAAGAGGGGGAAAGTTCAGATGGGGAGACAGAGAGGAGGAGGAGACGATTTGGAAACATGGGGAGGTTGTCTCAAGGAGCTAGTAGCACAGTCAGACAGCATGCATCGTCACCAGGGGTCAGCCAGACAGCACGCCGGCGCCCATCAACGCATGCTGTTGCCACCACCAGAATGCCGTCATCGCAGAGCTCAGCAGTGTGGCATTTTTTTTGTGTGTCTGCCTCTGACAACAGCGATGCCATTTGCAACCTGTGCCAAAAGAAACTGAGTCGTGGGAAGTCCAACAGCCACCTAGGTACAACTGCTTTGCGAAGGCACATGGTCTCCCATCACAAAGGCCGATGGGAAGAACACATGAGTAGAAGCAGCACATAAAGTGAAAGCCGTCCTCCTCCTCCTACTCCAGCATCTTCAGCCACGTCAACCAGTGCTGTCCTCCTTGCCCCCTCTCAACCATCCTCCACTCAGTCTCTCTTACGTAGCAGTTCCTGGTCATCTGCCCACAGTCAGGTGTCTGTCAAGGACATGTTTGAGCGTAAGAAGCCAATTTCTCAAAGTCACCCCCTTGCCCGGCGTCTGACAGCTGGCTTGTCTGAACTCTTAGCCCGCCAGCTTTTACCATACAAGCTGGTGGAGTCTGATGCTTTCAAAAAATTTGTATCTATTGGGACACCGCAGTGGAAGGTACCTGGCAGAAATTTCTTTTCACAAAAGGCAATCCCAAACCTGTACTCTGTTGTGAGAAAGGAAGTTATGGCATGACTTGCAGGCAGGCCTGCTGCTACCTCCTCTACTCCTCCTACTCCATCCTCTTCCATAACCTCTTCCTCGGCTGAGTCCTCTTCAACTTCTGCGTCTTGCTCCACATCTATGGCACCCCCCCAGCTCCCCAGGTACTATGCTACATCCCGGGTACGGCAGTGTCACGCCGTCTTGGGGTTGACTTGCCTGAAAGCGGAGAGTCACACCGCACCAGCACTCCTGACCGCCCTGAACGCACAGGTGGATCAGTGGCTAACTCCGCACCAACTGGAGATTGGCAAGGTTGTTTCTGACAATGGAAGTAATTTGGTGGCGGCATTGAAATTGGGCAAGTTGACACATGTGCCGTGCATGGCACATGTGTGTAATCTAATTGTACAACGATTTGTCCATAAGTACCCAGGCTTACAGGACGTCCTGAAGCAGGCCAGGAAGGTGTGTGGCCATTTCAGGCGTTCCTACACGGCCATGGCGCACTTGTCCGATATCCAGCGTCGAAACAACCTGCAAGTGAGGCGCTTGATTTGCGACAGCCTGACACGGTGGAATTCAACACTCCTAATGTTTGACCGCCTGCTCCAACAAGAAAAAGCTGTTAATGAGTATTTGTATGATATTTTTTCCAAATTACTGGACGCTCATGCGCAATGCCTGTAGGCTCATGCGTCCTTTTGAGGAGGTGACAAACCTTGTCAGTCGCACCGAAGGCACCATCAGCGACATCATACCATTTGCTTTCTTCCTGGAGCGTGCCCTGCGAAGAGTGCTGGATCAGGCAGTAGATGAGCGTGAAGAGGAAGAGTTGTGGTGTCCATCACCCCCACAAACAGCCGAATCATCATCGCTTGCTGGACCTGTGGCAACGCAGGAAGAGGATTGTGAGGAAGAGGAGTCAGAGGAGGAATGTGGCTTTGAGGAGGAGGAGGAGGAAGACCGAGCACAACAGGCATCCCAGGGTGCTCGTTGTTGTCACCTCTCTGGTACCCGTGGTGTTGTACGTGGCTGGGGGGAAGAAGATACCATCAGTGAGATCAGTGAGGAGGAGGAACGGGACATGATTAGCTCGGCATCCAACCTTGTTCAAATAGGTTCTTTCATGCTGTCGTGCCTGTTGAGGGACCCTCGTATAAAAAAGCTGAAGGAGAGCGACCTGTACTGGGTGTCCACGCTCCTCGACCCCCAGTATAAGCATAAAGTGCCTGAAATGTTACCAAATTCCCGCAAGTCGGAAAGGATGGAGCATTTTAAGAATAAATTAAAAACTATGCTTTATACAGCGTATAAGGGTGATGTCACAGCACCACGGGAATGTAACAGGGGAAGAGATGAAATTAATCCTCCTCCTCCCACGACCACGGCGGCAAGGATAGGATGCTTTCCTGACATCTTGTTGATGGAGGATATGCGTACCTTTTTAACTCCCATGCACCATCAGAGCCTTTCGGGATCCAGCCTTAGAGAAAGACTCAACCGACAGGTAGCAGACTACCTAGCTTTAACTGCGGATCTCGACACTCTCAGGAGCGATGGACCCCTTGACTACTGGGTGTGCAGGCTGGACTTGTGGCCTGAGCTATCCCAATTTGCAATAGAACTTCTGGCCTGCCCCGCTTCAAGTGTCCTGTCCGAAAGGACTTTCAGTGCAGCAGGAGGTTTTGTCACTGAGAAGAGAAGTCACCTAGGTCAAAAAAGCCTTGACTATCTCACTTTTATAAAAATGAATGAGGGCTGGATCCCGAAGGGACTGACATTGGGCGATACATTTGAATAAAAAGGCCTGATGATGAGATGAGCTGGCTTGGGCTACAACTGGTACACAGGCTGGTCTTTTTTTTTTTATATCCGCCAACAACTAGTGTTCAAGCCACAAGCTTTTAGGGCACTTTATAAATGTTTTACAAACATCAATTTTTCTGGCCGCTGCTACAGCAGTTGCTACAACAATACCCAAATTTTTCAGTCATTTGTACATTCCTAATTTTTCTGGCCTCTGCTGCAGCTCTGTGGGTACAAAACTCAAATAAAAAAAATAAGGCACATAACACTAGTGATTAAACTGTTACGAATTGTACAACTTAGCACACCACTCATATCAGGTGGACCATTAAATTGAACGCAAAATGCCACAAATTTGAAGGAGGAGGACCGACCAAGCATCTTTATCCGTCTCTTGGTTGCTCTAAATTATCTCCGTGTTCCATCTATGCCATAACTGTACTCTATTGTGCAAAAGGGTGGCATATGTGGTGTTTCATGCTGTTGTGCCTGTTGCGGGTCGTGGCCCATGGTATAAAAAGGCTGAAGGAGAACGACCTGTAATGGGTACCCCATCAAATTTTTTGAAAAATGTTCCTGGTTCCTCTCAATTATCTCTGGGTTTCTAAAATGGGTGCCATACCTGTACTCGCTTGTGCAAAAGGTTTCTGTTGAGGGTGCTGGACCCTCTTATAAAAAGGCTGAAGGAGAACGACCTGGAGTGGGAGTCCAAGCATGGTTTTTGGGGCTATTTCACTTTTCCAAACAATTATCTGTGGGTTTCTAAAATCAATGCCGTACCAGTACTCTGTTGTTCAAAAGGATGCCATATGTTCTCTTTCCTGCTGGTATTTTGTTTGAGGGTCCTGGATCCTCTTATAAAAAGGCCTAAGGAGAAAGAGGTGTACTGGGTGTCCACTCAATTTTTTTTTCTATTTCACATTTGACCAAAATTATCTCTGGGTTTGTAAAATCAATGCTGTACCTGTACTCTATTGTTCAAAAGGATGCCATACGTCCTCTTTCCTGCTGGTGTTTTTTTTGAGGGTCCTGGACCCTCTTATACAAAGGCTGAAGGAGAAAGAAGTGTACTGGGTGTCCATCGAATCATTTGTTTGATTCAAATTCCCGGTTGCAACAAATTATCTCCGGGTTTCTAAAATCAATGCCTTTCCTGTAATCTAATTTTCAAAAGGATGCCATATGTCCTCTTTCCTGCTGCTGGTTTTGTTGAGGGTCCTGGAGCCTCTGCTAAAATAAGGCCTAAGGATAAATAAGTGTACTGGGTGTCTAATCAATGTTTTTTTAGATTTCATGGTTGCAACAAATTATCCCCGGGTTTCTAAAATCAATGCCTTTCCTGTAATTGATTATTCACAAGGATGCCATATGTCCTCTTTCATGCTGTTGTTTCTGTTGAGGCTCCGGGAGCCTCTTATAAAAAGGCCTAAGGATAAAGAAGTGTACTGGGTGTCTAATCTATGTTTTTTTTAGATTTCACGGTTGCAACAAATTATCCCCAGGTTTCTAAAATCAATGCCTTTCCTGTAATCTAATTTTCAAAAGGATGCCATATGTCCTCTTTCCTGCTGCTGGTTTTGTTGAGGGTCCTGGAGCCTCTGCTAAAAAGGCCTAAGGATAAATAAGTGTACTGGGTGTCTAATCAATGTTTTTTTAGATTTCACGGTTGCAACAAATTATCTCCGGGTTTCTAAAATCAATGCCTTTCCTGTAATCTATTATTCACAAGGATGCCATATGTCCTCTTTCATGCTGTTGTTTCTGTTGAGGCTCCGGGAGCCTCTGATAAAAAGGACTAAGGATAAAGAAGTGTACTGGGTGTCTAATCTATGTTTTTTTAGATTTCACGGTTGCAATAAATTATCCCCGGGTTTCTAAAATCAATGCCTTTCCTGTAATCTATTATTCACAAGGATGCCATATGTCCTCTTTCATGCTGTTGTTTCTGTTGAGGCTCCGGGAGCCTCTTATAAAAAAGCCTAAGGATAAAGAAGTGTACTGGGTGTCCAATCAATGTTTTTTTCTATTTTCCGGTTCATATAAATGATCTCTGGGATTCTAAAATCAATGCCTTAACTGTAATCAATTGTTCACAAGGATGCCATATGTCCTCTTTCATGCTGTTGTTTCTGTTGAGGGTCCTGGAGCCTCTGCTAAAAAGGCCTAAGGATAAATATGTGTACTGTGTGTCTAATCAATGTTTTTTTAGATTTCCCGGTTGAAACAAATTATCCCCGGGTTTCTAAAATCAATGCCTTTCCAGAAATCTATTTTTCAAAAGGATGCCATATGTCCTCTTTCCTGCTGCTGGTTTTGTTGAGGGTCCTGGAGCCTCTGCTAATAAGGCCTAAGGATAAATAAGTGTACTGGGTGTCTAATCAAGGTTTTTTTAGATTTCCCGGTTGCAACAAATTATCTCTGGGTTTCTCAAATCAATGCCTTAAATGTAATCTATTGTTCAAAAGGATGCCATATGTCCTCTTTCCTTTTTTTTTTTCTCTCTGTATTTTTGTTTATTTTAGAAAATTTAATGCACTTATAGGTTCACTAAGATTATGACTTTGCACACTGCCATTTTCCATGCAGCATTTTGACATGTTGTGTGATATGACTAGAAGAATGGTATGTTTTGAATCTGCTGAGCATAATAAAAAAAAAATTAATTTAACTTGAGTTACTAACTGAAGCATCACTTCAGGAGTCAGGTGTGGTCCTAGGTAGTGGTTGTTAGCAGATTCTTTTTAATGCAAATTGCAATTGCCACAGCGTGCATAAAATGTGCGTCACTAGTTTCCAAATAAAGTTCGCTTAGGTAGCGTCTACAACCCTCGGTTCAGATGGACAAAATAAGCCCCCAGGGTCAAACACTCCCCCACGGCTGTACTGTACCTCATCTAGTCGGCAGCTATGACTGAAGCTCCAGCCCACTCCGTGTCTGTCAAGTAGTCTCGCGCTAGCCCGAGCCGTAAGCACAAGGTAAGGAAGCTGCTTTCTGAGGGGGCTGCAAACCTCTAACTGTTCAGGTTCCAATGGAGGGGTAAAGCCGTACTGAAGGAATGATGGTTTTGGGCCACAGGTATCGAGAGCAGGCACCTTAATGATCTCGGTCGATCAATTGGCCCATGGGTCCAGGCTGTTATTCACGTTGAGCTGCAATGCCTGTAGCGCAATGTCCTTGACAGTATTCTCCTTCTTTGGTTCACCGTAACATGTGTGAAAGGTGTCACAGCTTAGTTTAGGTAGACAAGCCCCAGATGCATCCCCGGTAAGAGAAAAGATGGTCGGGAGATGTGTAAACAAGGGCTGAGACTCCCAAACACTGTGGGGTGCTCCAGTGGCGTATGGCCCTCTGGCCCTCTGTCTGTCAGGGTAAGCTGTGACTTGCTGCCAAAGTATCTGGTGTTCCACTCCTCTTGAAGGGCTCACCCCCGCACACTCAGCGCCTATATGCACCGCAGCTCCCTGCTCCCAGTGAGCTGCTTGCTCCATTGCCTCTTCTGTATGTGGGCCGGTACCATTTTCTGACAGGGTCAGATGGATTGTGTCAACTTTGTAGATTTCAGGTGCCTGGGTCGAGTGCTTGTGTGGTTCAGGCAAAGGTTGTGCTCCTCTTACTGCTTTAGTGCAAGCCCCCTTTAGGGATGTGAATTCCTCCTGTAGTGCTTCATGCAGGCTGAGGAAGTGCGCATCTAGCATGGCTTTCACTTCATTCATGATTAGTTTGGTGTCCAGCGCCATATTGGAAAGACAAAATACAGGTCTCCGTACCCGTTGATATAAGGGGTGACCACTGACTAGTGCTTTTCCTTCTCTTTGTCAATAGTTGTGATTAACGAGTTGTCCAGTTACTATAGAACTGGTTTGATAACCCAGGGTCCTGGGGGGGTATATTGGCGGCAGCTTTGACAGCACTATCAGGCTAGAGAGGCCTCTCAGTCTCGCGGCTAGCTGTAATGCAGTCAGCTGAGGAACATAGGTAAGCCGATATGAGTAAGGTATCTCCAGGCTCCTCTTGGATAGCCCCAGAAAGTGTGACTATGAATCCCAAAAAGAAAATTAAATTAAGGTTGAAAACTAACTACAAAGTTACTTGTAAGACCTGGAGCTCCTCAAACACACATCCTACCGCAACAGCTATAGGCTCCGCCCCCCCAAATCTTACCTTTTTAATGCCAATTGATATTGCCACAGCTGGAACAACAGTAAATAACATGTGCGTCACCACAGTCTCCGAAGCTGTTGTCGGATGTATACAAAAACACTGATAAAGTATTCCTTTCGGGGCGCAAAGAGATGGCTACCGTAACACTCCAGGAACTTCCCAAGAGTCGCTGTCTTGTGTTTCTGGTGATGTTGGAGACATCTGGGTAGTGTACAGGGAGGCCCAAAATCCTCTCCATCTCTTTGCACCACAGGACAGGACGTCCTTGTCATCCATAAGCACATGAAATTTCTTGCATTTTCCTTGCTTCAAGAAGTTCAGCTTTTGTGGTGATAGTACAGAATTAAATAAACTTTGGTTTCCTATCATACTCAAGACAATCTTGTAGTTCAAGCTTCGGACTTGCTGTGGGAAACAGTGGCCTGTCCATACCAGGAAGATGATTTAGACAGAAGTAACGAGCTCTGATTGCAGGTGACACATGTTTATCGTCAATCATCAAAGGGGTTGCGTGCAGAATATGGCTGATGGCCCCTTATTCACATGTTTGTCCAGAGCCACAACATTTGCAAACAGCCAGAAGAAAGGTCGGTTCTCACCAGCCTAAAGTTGAGCTTCATTTACCAAATGCTAATATTCAAAAAATAGACAAACAGTGCCTTAAAAAACACATTTGCGATATGGATTCACCAGAGCAAGGTCATTGCAAGTACTTCCCACGATAACAAAATTAAAATGCCACAACTCCGCAATCTTCCCCTTCACATTATTATTGTCACACTCCATTGTACTCCTATGCCCAGCTCCCTGCTCTTGTTTTTGTTGAGGGTCCTGGAGCCTCTGCTAAAAAGGCCTATGGATAAAGAAGTGTACTGGGTGTCTAATCAATGTTTTTTTCTATTTCCCGGTTGCAAATAATGATCTGTGGGTTTCTAAAATCAATGCCCTTCCTGTAATCTATTATTCAAAAGGATGACATATGTCCTCTTTCATGCTGTTGTTTCGGTTGAGGCTCTGGGACCCTCTTATTAAAAAGGCCTGAGGATAAATAAGTGTACTGGGTGTCTAATAAATGTATTTTTCTATTTCCCGGTTGCAACTAATGATCTCTGGGTTTCTAAAACGAATGCCTTTCCTGTAATCTATTATTCAAAAGGATGACATATGTCCTCTTTCATGCTGTTGTTTCGGTTGAGGCTCCGGGACCCTCTTATTAAAAAGGCCTAATAATAAATAAGTGTACTGGGTGTCTAATCAATGTTTTTTTCTATTTCCCGGTTGCAAATAATGATCTGTGGGTTTCTAAAATCAATGCCTTTCCTGTAATCTATTATTCAAAAGGATGACATATGTCCTCTTTCATGCTGTTGTTTCGGTTGAGGCTCCGGGACCCTCTTATTAAAAAGGCCTAAGGATAAATAAATGTACTGGGTGTCTAATCAATGTTTTTTTCTATTTCCCGGTTGCAACTAATGATCTCTGGGTTTCTAAAATCAATGCCTTTCCTGTAATCTATTATTCAAAAGGATGACATATGTCCTCTTTCATGCTGTTGTTTCGGTTGAGGCTCCGGGACCCTCTTATTAAAAAGGCCTGAGGATAAATAAGTGTACTGGGTGTCTAATCAATGTTTTTTTCTATTTCCCGGTTGGAAATAATGATCTGTGGGTTTCTAAAATCAATGCCTTTCCTGTAATCTATTATTCAAAAGGATGACATATGTCCTTTTTCATGCTGTTGTTTCGGTTGAGGCTCCGGGAACCTCTTATTAAAAAGGCCTGAGGATAAATAAGTGTAGTGGGTGTCTAATCAATGTTTTTTTCTATTTCCCGGTTGCAACTAATGATCTCTGGGTTTCTAAAATCAATGCCTTTCCTGTAATCTATTATTCAAAAGGATGACATATGTCCTCTTTCATGCTGTTGTTTCGGTTGAGGCTCCGGGACCCTCTTATTAAAAAGGCCTAAGGATAAATAAGTGTACTGGGTGTCTAATCAATGTTTTTTTCTATTTCCCGGTTGCAAATAATGATCTGTGGGTTTCTAAAATCAATGCCTTTCCTGTAATCTATTATTCAAAAGGATGACATATGTCCTCTTTCATGCTGTTGTTTCGGTTGAGGCTCCGGGACCCTCTTATTAAAAAGGCCTAATAATAAATAAGTGTACTGGGTGTCTAATCAATGTTTTTTTCTATTTCCCTTAGGCCTTTATTAAAAAGGCCTAAGGATAAATAAGTGTACTGGGTGTCTAATCAATGTTTTTTTTCTATTTCCCGGTTGCAACTAATGATCTCTGGGTTTCTAAAACGAATGCCTTTCCTGTAATCTATTATTCAAAAGGATGACATATGTCCTCTTTCATGCTGTTGTTTCGGTTGAGGCTCCGGGACCCTCTTATTAAAAAGGCCTAATAATAAATAAGTGTACTGGGTGTCTAATCAATGTTTTTTTCTATTTCCCGGTTGCAAATAATGATCTGTGGGTTTCTAAAATCAATGCCTTTCCTGTAATCTATTATTCAAAAGGATGACATATGTCCTCTTTCATGCTGTTGTTTCGGTTGAGGCTCCGGGACCCTCTTATTAAAAAGGCCTAAGGATAAATAAATGTACTGGGTGTCTAATCAATGTTTTTTTCTATTTCCCGGTTGCAACTAATGATCTCTGGGTTTCTAAAATCAATGCCTTTCCTGTAATCTATTATTCAAAAGGATGACATATGTCCTCTTTCATGCTGTTGTTTCGGTTGAGGCTCCGGGACCCTCTTATTAAAAAGGCCTGAGGATAAATAAGTGTACTGGGTGTCTAATCAATGTTTTTTTCTATTTCCCGGTTGGAAATAATGATCTGTGGGTTTCTAAAATCAATGCCTTTCCTGTAATCTATTATTCAAAAGGATGACATATGTCCTTTTTCATGCTGTTGTTTCGGTTGAGGCTCCGGGAACCTCTTATTAAAAAGGCCTGAGGATAAATAAGTGTAGTGGGTGTCTAATCAATGTTTTTTTCTATTTCCCGGTTGCAACTAATGATCTCTGGGTTTCTAAAATCAATGCCTTTCCTGTAATCTATTATTCAAAAGGATGACATATGTCCTCTTTCATGCTGTTGTTTCGGTTGAGGCTCCGGGACCCTCTTATTAAAAAGGCCTAAGGATAAATAAGTGTACTGGGTGTCTAATCAATGTTTTTTTCTATTTCCCGGTTGCAAATAATGATCTGTGGGTTTCTAAAATCAATGCCTTTCCTGTAATCTATTATTCAAAAGGATGACATATGTCCTCTTTCATGCTGTTGTTTCGGTTGAGGCTCCGGGACCCTCTTATTAAAAAGGCCTAAGGATAAATAAGTGTACTGGGTGTCTAATCAATGTTTTTTTTCTATTTCCCAGTTGCAAATAATGATCTGTGGGTTTCTAAAATCAATGCCTTTCCTGTAATCTATTATTCAAAAGGATGACATATGTCCTCTTTCATGCTGTTGTTTCGGTTGAGGCTCCGGGACCCTCTTATTAAAAAGGCCTGAGGATAAATAAGTGTACTGGGTGTCTAATCAATGTTTTTTTCTATTTCCCGGTTGCAACTAATGATCTCTCAGATTCTAAAATCAATGCCTTTCCTGTAATCTATTATTCAAAAGGATGACATATGTCCTCTTTCATGCTGTTGTTTCGGTTGAGGCTCCGGGACCCTCTTATTAAAAAGGCCTAAGGATAAATAAGTGTACTGGGTGTCTAATCAATGTTTTTTTCTATTTCCCGGTTGCAAATAATGATCTGTGGGTTTCTAAAATCAATGCCTTTCCTGTAATCTATTATTCAAAAGGATGACATATGTCCTCTTTCATGCTGTTGTTTCGGTTGAGGCTCCGGGACCCTCTTATTAAAAAGGCCTAAGGATAAATAAGTGTACTGGGTGTCTAATCAATGTTTTTTTTCTATTTCCCAGTTGCAAATAATGATCTGTGGGTTTCTAAAATCAATGCCTTTCCTGTAATCTATTATTCAAAAGGATGACATATGTCCTCTTTCATGCTGTTGTTTCGGTTGAGGCTCCGGGACCCTCTTATTAAAAGGGCCTGAGGATAAATAAGTGTACTGGGTGTCTAATCAATGTTTTTTTCTATTTCCCGGTTGCAACTAATGATCTCTCAGATTCTAAAATCAATGCCTTTCCTGTAATCTATTATTCAAAAGGATGACATATGTCCTCTTTCATGCTGTTGTTTCGGTTGAGGCTCCGGGACCCTCTTATTAAAAAGGCCTGAGGATAAATAAGTGTACTGGGTGTCTAATCAATGTTTTTTTCTATTTCCCGGTTGCAACTAATGATCTCTCAGATTCTAAAATCAATGCCTTTCCTGTAATCTATTATTCAAAAGGATGACATATGTCCTCTTTCATGCTGTTGTTTCGGTTGAGGCTCCGGGACCCTCTTATTAAAAAGGCCTAAGGATAAATAAGTGTACTGGGTGTCTAATCAATGTTTTTTTCTATTTCCCGGTTGCAAATAATGATCTGTGGGTTTCTAAAATCAATGCCTTTCCTGTAATCTATTATTCAAAAGGATGACATATGTCCTCTTTCATGCTGTTGTTTCGGTTGAGGCTCCGGGACCCTCTTATTAAAAAGGCCTAAGGATAAATAAGTGTACTGGGTGTCTAATCAATGTTTTTTTCTATTTCCCGGTTGCAACTAATGATCTCTGGGTTTCTAAAATCAATGCCTTTCCTGTAATCTATTATTCAAAAGGATGACATATGTCCTCTTTCATGCTGTTGTTTCGGTTGAGGCTCCGGGACCCTCTTATTAAAAAGGCCTGAGGATAAATAAGTGTACTGGGTGTCTAATCAATGTTTTTTTCTATTTCCCGGTTGCAAATAATGATCTGTGGGTTTCTAAAATCAATGCCTTTCCTGTAATCTATTATTCAAAAGGATGACATATGTCCTTTTTCATGCTGTTGTTTCGGTTGAGGCTCCGGGAACCTCTTATTAAAAAGGCCTGAGGATAAATAAGTGTAGTGGGTGTCTAATCAATGTTTTTTTCTATTTCCCGGTTGCAACTAATGATCTCTGGGTTTCTAAAATCAATGCCTTTCCTGTAATCTATTATTCAAAAGGATGACATATGTCCTCTTTCATGCTGTTGTTTCGGTTGAGGCTCCGGGACCCTCTTATTAAAAAGGCCTAAGGATAAATAAGTGTACTGGGTGTCTAATCAATGTTTTTTTCTATTTCCCGGTTGCAAATAATGATCTGTGGGTTTCTAAAATCAATGCCTTTCCTGTAATCTATTATTCAAAAGGATGACATATGTCCTCTTTCATGCTGTTGTTTCGGTTGAGGCTCCGGGACCCTCTTATTAAAAAGGCCTAAGGATAAATAAGTGTACTGGGTGTCTAATCAATGTTTTTTTTCTATTTCCCAGTTGCAAATAATGATCTGTGGGTTTCTAAAATCAATGCCTTTCCTGTAATCTATTATTCAAAAGGATGACATATGTCCTCTTTCATGCTGTTGTTTCGGTTGAGGCTCCGGGACCCTCTTATTAAAAAGGCCTGAGGATAAATAAGTGTACTGGGTGTCTAATCAATGTTTTTTTCTATTTCCCGGTTGCAACTAATGATCTCTCAGATTCTAAAATCAATGCCTTTCCTGTAATCTATTATTCAAAAGGATGACATATGTCCTCTTTCATGCTGTTGTTTCGGTTGAGGCTCCGGGACCCTCTTATTAAAAAGGCCTAAGGATAAATAAGTGTACTGGGTGTCTAATCAATGTTTTTTTCTATTTCCCGGTTGCAAATAATGATCTGTGGGTTTCTAAAATCAATGCCTTTCCTGTAATCTATTATTCAAAAGGATGACATATGTCCTCTTTCATGCTGTTGTTTCGGTTGAGGCTCCGGGACCCTCTTATTAAAAAGGCCTGAGGATAAATAAGTGTACTGGGTGTCTAATCAATGTTTTTTTCTATTTCCCGGTTGCAACTAATGATCTCTGGGTTTCTAAAATCAATGCCTTTCCTGTAATCTATTATTCAAAAGGATGACATATGTCCTCTTTCATGCTGTTGTTTTGGTTGAGGCTCCGGGACCCTCTTATTAAAAAGGCCTAAGGATAAATAAGTGTACTGGGTGTCTAATCAATGTTTTTTTCTATTTCCCGGTTGCAAATAATGATCTGTGGGTTTCTAAAATCAATGCCTTTCCTGTAATCTATTATTCAAAAGGATGACATATGTCCTCTTTCATGCTGTTGTTTCAGTTGAGGCTCCGGGACCCTCTTATTAAAAAGGCCTAAGGATAAATAAGTGTACTGGGTGTCTAATCAATGTTTTTTTCTATTTCCCGGTTGCAACTAATGATCTCTGGGTTTCTAAAATCAATGCCTTTCCTGTAATCTATTATTCAAAAGGATGACATATGTCCTCTTTCATGCTGTTGTTTCGGTTAAGGGCTCTGGGACCCTCTTATTAAAAAGGCCTAAGGATAAAGAAGTGTACTGGGTGTCCAATCAATGTTTTTTTCTATTTCCCGGGTCATATAAATGATCTCTGGGATTCTAAAATCAATGCCTTAACTGTAATCAATTGTTCACAAGGATGCCATATGTCCTCTTTCATGCTGTTGTTTCTGTTGAGGCTCCGAGAGCCTCTTATAAAAAGGCCTAAGGATAAAGAAGTGTGCTGGGTGTCCAATCAATGGTTTTTTTTATTTCACAGTTGCAAAAAAATTATCTATGGCTTTGTAAAATCTATGCCTTACCTGTCATCTATTGTTCAAAAGGATGCCATATGTCCTCTTTCCTGCTATTGTTTTTGTTGGGGGTCCGGAACACTATTCTAAAAAGGCCGAAGGAGAACGACCTGTACTGTACTGGGTGTCCAATCATGTTTTTGTTTTCAATTTCACGGTTCATAATAAATATCGCTGTGTAACTAAAATTAATGCCATATCTGTACTCTGTTGTTCAAAAGGATGGCATATGTGGTGTTTCATTCTGTTGTGGTTGTTGAGGGTTGTGGTCGTGGGACAGTGTATAAAACGGCTGAAGGAGAACAACCTGTACAGCCTTGCTCCTCTTTTTAGGCAGGCCAGCTCTTTGCATACATGCCCACAGACTCTGTAACGCATGCCTCTTTTAGGGAGAGGTGCAGCCATAATGCTGGGTCAGAACCTCTGCCTGCAACTGTTATACTCGATTTTGCGAAAGGAAGTAACCTTACCATGGTTCCCTACACGCACGTATTGTTGTTATATTTTGGTGAGGGTAATCATGATGGCCATGTAGACCACCACCACTGAGAGTCCTGGAAGTAACAGGGATGAGATGAAAGAGCTAAGAATAGTAGAACTTGAAACAACAGAGTTAGCCATGGGTGTTAGTGCAAGACCGCTTGGCTTTTTTTGGCTTTGGGTGCGGCTGTTCATGCAGGCCATATAGAGCTGCCACCATTCGGTGTTGTATCAGGTATTAAACTAATAAGAACAGTACTACCAAAATACAGCCAATGAAGGGCCTTATGAAGACTGAGCCAAGGTTGGATTGTAGTATTTGGTTAGGCTAATCATGATGGCCATGTAGACCACCACCGAGAGTCCTGGAAGTAACAGGGATGATGAGATGAAAGTGCTAAGAATAGTACTACTTGAAACAACAGAGTTAGCCATGGGTGTTAATCCAAGACCGCTTGGATTTATTTTTGTATTGGGTGTGGCTAATCATGCAGGCCATATAGAGCTGCCACCATTCGGTGTTGTATCAGCTATAAAAATAATAAGAACTGTACTATCAAAATACAGCCAATGAAGGGCCTATGAAGACTGAGCAAAGGTTGGATTGTAGTATTTTGTTCGGCTAATCATAATGGCCATGTAGACCACCCGTAACAGGGATGAAAGTGCTAAGAATAGTACTAATTGAAACAACCGAGTTAGCCATGGGTGTTAGTCTAAGACCACTCGGCTTTTTTTTGGGTTTGGGTGCAGCTAATCATGAAGGCCAGATAGACCTGCCACCATTTGGTGTTGTAACAGGTATTAAACTGCAAAGAACAGTACTACTTAACACAACCTAATTACCATGGGTCCCAGAGCATATGTTTGGTTATTATGGCCTACATTTGGAGTTTGGCGGTAGCCGTGAAAACCAGCGTTAGAGGCTCCTAACGCTGGTTTTAGGCTACCGCCGGTATTTGGAGTCATTCAAAAAAGGGTCTAACGCTCACTTTTCAGCCGCGACTTTTCCATACCGCAGATCCCCTTACGTCAATTGCGTATCCTATCTTTTCAATGGGATCTTTCTAACTCCGGTATTTAGAGTCGTGGCTGAAGTGAGCGTTAGAAATCTAACGACAAAACTCCAGCCGCAGAAAAAAGTCAGTAGTTAAGTGCTTTCTGGGCTAACGCAGGTTCATAAAGCTCTTAACTACTGTGCCCTAAAGTACACTAACACCCATAAACTACCTATGTACCCCTAAACCGAGGTCCCCCCACATCGCCGACACTCGATTAAATTTTTTTAACCCCTAATCTGCCGACCGCCACCTACGTTATACTTATGTACCCCTAATCTGCTGCCCCTAACACCGCCAACCCCTATATTATATTTATTAACCCCTAACCTGCCCCCCACAACGTCGCAGCCAGCTACCTACAATAATTAACCCCTAATCTGCCGACCGCAAAGAGCCGCCACCTACATTATAGCTATGTACCCATAATCTGCTGCCCCTAACACCGCCGACCCCTATATTATATTTATTAACCCCTAATCTGCCCCCCTCAACGTCGCCTCCACCTGCCTACACTTATTAACCCCTAATCTGCCGAGCGGACTGCACCGCTACTATAATAAAGTTATTAACCCCTAATCCGCCTCACTAACCCTATAATAAATAGTATTAACCACTAATCTGCCCTCCCTAACATCGCCGACACCTAACTTCAATTATTAACCCCTAATCTGCCGACTGGAGCTCACCGCTATTCTAATAAATTTATTAACCCCTAAAGCTAAGTCTAACCCTAACACTAACACCCCCCTAAGTTAAATATAATTTTAATCTAACGAAATTAATTAACTCTTCTTAAATAAATTATTCCTATTTAAAGCTAAATACTCACCTGTAAAATAAATCCTAATATAGCTACAATATAAATTATATTTATATTATAGCTATTTTAGGATTAATATTTATTTTACAGGTAACTTTGTATTTATTTTAACCAGTTACAATAGCTATTAAATAGTTAAGAACTATTTAATAGCTAAAATAGTTAAAATAATTACAAATTTACCTGTAAAATAAATCCTAACCTAAGTTACAATTAAACCTAACACTACACTATCAATAAATTAATTAAATAAAATACCTATAATTATCTACAATTAAACCTAACACTACACTATCAATAAATAAATAAATTAAATACAATTCCTACAAATAAATACAATGAAATAAAATAACTAAGTTACAAAAAATAAAAAAATATTTACAAACATTAGAAAAATATTACAACAATTTTAAACTAATTACACCTACTCTAAGCCCCCTAATAAAATAACAAAGACCCCCAAAATAAAAAAATGCCCTACCCTATTCTAAATTACTAAAGTTCAAAGCTCTTTTACCTTACCAGCCCTGAACAGGGCCCTTTGCGGGGCATGCCCCAAGAAGTTCAGCTCTTTTGCCTGTAAAAAAAAAACATTCAATACCCCCCCAACATTACAACCCACCACCCACATACCCCTAATCTAACCCCCCTTAAATAAACCTAACACTAAGCCCCTGAAGATCTCCCTACCTTGAGTCATCTTCACCCAGCCGAGCCAAATTCTTCATCCAAGCGGAGCAAGAAGAGGTCCTCCATCCGGTAGAAGTCTTCATCCAAGCGGGGCAGAAGAGGTCTTCCATCCGATTGAAGTCTTCATCCAAGCGGCATCTTCTATCGTCATCCATCCGGAGCAGAGCGGCAGCATCCTGAAGACCTCCGACGCGGAACATCCATCCTGGCCGACGACTGAACGACGAATGACGGTTCCTTTAAATGACGTCATCCAAGATGGCGTCCCTCGAATTCCGATTGGCTGATAGGATTCTATCAGCCAATCGGAATTAAGGTAGGAATATTCTGTTCCGATCAGCCAATAGAATGCGAGCTCTATCTGATTGGCTGATTGGATCAGCAAATCGGATTGAACTTGATTCTGATTGGCTGACTCCATCAGCCAATCAGAATTTTCCTACCTTCGGAATTCGAGGGACGCCATCTTGGATGATGTCATTTAAAGGAACCGTCATTCGTCGTTCAGTTGTCGGCCAGGATGGATGTTCCGCGTCGGAGGTCTTCAGGATGCTGCCGCTCTGCTCGGGATGGATGACGATAGAAGATGCCGCTTGGATGAAGACTTCAATCGGATGGAAGACCTCTTCTGCCCCGCTTGGATGAAGACTTCTACCGGATGGAGGACCTCTTCTTGCTCATGAAGAATTTGGCTCGGCTGGGTGAAGATTACTCAAGGTAGGGAGATCTTCAGGGGCTTAGTGTTAGGTTTATTTAAGGGGGGTTTGGGTTAGATTAGGGGTATGTGGGTGGTGGGTTGTAATGTTGGGGGGGGGTATTGTATGTTTTTTTTTACAGGCAAAAGAGCTGAACTTCTTGGGGCATGCCCCGCAAAGGGCCCTGTTCAGGGCTGGTAAGGTAAAAGAGCTTTGAACTTTAGTAATTTAGAATAGGGTAGGGCATTTTTTTATTTTGGGGGGGCTTTGTTATTTTATTAGGGGGCTTAGAGTAGGTGTAATTAGTTTAAAATTGTTGTAATATATTTCTAATGTTTGTAAATATTTTTTTATTTTTTGTAACTTAGTTCTTTTTTATTTTTTGTACTTTAGTTAGTTTATTTCATTTTATTTATTTGTAGGAATTGTATTTAATTTATTTATTGATAGTGTAGTGTTAGGTTTAATTGTAGATAATTATAGGTATTTTATTTAATTTATTTATTGATAGTGTAGTGTTAGGTTTAATTGTAACTTAGGTTAGGATTTATTTTACAGGTAAATTTGTAATTATTTTTACTGTTTTAGCTATTAAATAGTTCTTAACTATTTAATCGCTATTGTACCTGGTTAAAATAAATACAAAGTTACCTGTAAAATAAATATTAATCCTAAAATAGCTATAATATCATTATAATTTATATTGTAGCTATATTAGGATTTATTTTACAGGTAAGTATTTAGCTTTAAATAGGAATAATTTATTTAATAAGAGTTAATTAATTTCGTTAGATTTAAATTATATTTAAGTTAGGGGGGTGTTAGTGTTAGCGTTAGACTTAGCTTTAGGGGTTAATACATTTATTAGAGTAGCAGTGAGGTCCGGTTGGCAGATTAGGGGTTAAGACTTGAAGTTAGGTGTCAGCGATGTTAGGGAGGGCAGATTAGGGGTTAATACTATTTATTATAGGGTTAGTGAGGCGGATTAGGGGTTAATAACTTTATAATAATAGCGGTGCGGTCCGCTCGGCAGATTAGGGGTTAATAAGTGTAGGCAGGTGGAGGCGACGTTGTGGGGGGCAGATTAGGGGTTAATAAATATAATATAGGGGTCGGCAGTGTTAGGGGCAACAGATTAGGGGTACATAGGGATAATGTAAGTAGCGGCGGTTTACGGAGCGGCAGATTAGGGGTTAAAAATAATATACAGGGGTCAGCGATAGCGGGGGCGGCAGAATAGGGGTTAATAAGTGTAAGGTTAGGGGTGTTTAGACTCGGGGTACATGTTAGAGTGTTAGGCGCAGACGTAGGAAGTGTTTCCCCATAGGAAACAATGGGGCTGCGTTAGGAGCTGAACGCGGCTTTTTTGCAGGTGTTAGGTTTTTTTTCAGCTCAAACAGCCCCATTGTTTCCTATGGGGGAATCGTGCACGAGCACGTTTTTGAGGCTGGCCGCGTCCATAAGCAACTCTGGTATCGAGAGTTGAAGTTGAGTTAAATATGCTATACGCTCCTTTTTTGGAGCCTAACGCAGCCATTCTGTGGACTCTCAATACCAGAGTTATTTTAAAGGTGCGGCCAGAAAAAAGCCAGCGTTAGCTACGCGGGTCGTTACCGACAAAACTCTAAATCTAGCCGTATATTTTGTAAGGGTAATCATGCAGGCCATATAGACCTCCACCGATAGGGTGAGTATGAGTAACAGCTATTAAAATGCGAAGGACATTACTAATTAACACAACATAGTTACCATGGGTCGCAAACCAAGAGCAGATGTCTTATTATTATATTTTGTATGGGTAATCATCCAGGCCGTATAGACCTCACCAAATAGGGGGAGTTACAGAGATTAAAGTGCTAAGAATGGTAGTACTTAAAACACAACCTAGTTAAAATGGGTACCAGACCGCATGTCTTATTATTATATTTTTTCAGGGTAATCAGGCAGGCCATATAGAACACCCCCGATAGGGGGGGGGGGGGAAGCAGGGATTAAAGTGCTAAGAAAAGTACTAATTAACACAAGCTAGTTATCATGGGTCCAACACCGTGTGTCTTGATGTTATACTTTGTCAGGGTAATCATGCAGGCCATATAGACCTCCCTTGATAGGGGGAGTAACAGGGATTACAGTTATAAGAATAGTACTACTTAAACACAACCTAATTACCATGGGTCCAAGACCAGATGTTTTATTATTATACTTTGTTAGGCTAATCATTAAGGCCATATAGAGCTCCAACAAAAGGGGGGGTGGAAGGGATTCAAGTGATAAGAAAAGTTTTACTTAACACAACAAAATTACCATGGGTCCAAGACCGCGTGTCTTGTTGTTATACTTTGTCAGGGTAATCATAACCGCCATATAGACCTCCACCAATAGGGGGAGTTACAGGGCTGAAAGTGCGAAGAACAGTACTACTTAACACAACCTAGTTGGGTCCAAGAATGCATGTTTAATTATTAGACTTTATCAGGGTAATTATATATCTAACAAATCTATCTATTTCTCTTCTATCAATTCTATCTAACTATCAATCTATGTATATCTGTCTATCCTATCTATCAATCTATCTTCTGTCCGGGATGTTTTGAGACAGCCACTTTGGGAATGTTAGTTGATTTAGGCCCATTATGGCTTAAAAGCAGACTCTGCATAAACTATGTAATTTTCCATGGGAGTTTTGCCAGGGATCCCCCTCCAGCATGCGACAGTCCAGGTGTTAGTACCCTTGAAACAACTTTTCCATCACTATTGTGGCCAGAAAGAGTCCTTGTAGGTTTCGCGAACAATACCAGAAGTTCGAGTCCGCCGTTCGCGAAACGAAAATTTTAGGTTTGCTACATCACTATTCCTAAGTTTGCACCTAACACCCTAACATGTACCCCGAGTCTAAACACCCCTAACCTTACACTTATTGACCCCTAATCTGCCGCCCCCGCTATCGCTGACACCTGCATATTTTTTTTAACCCCTAATCTGCCGCTCCGTACACCGCCGACCCCTATATTATATTTATTAACCCCTAATCTGCCCCCCACAACATCGCCACCAGATACCTACAATAATTAACCCCCTAATCTGCCAACCGGACCTCACCACTACTATAATAAATGTATTAACCCCTAATCCGCCTCACTCCCACCTCAATAACCCTATAATAAATAGTATTAATCCCTAATCTGCCCTCCCTAACATCGCTGACACCTAACTTCAAGTATTAACCCCTAATCTGCCAACCGGACCTCACTGCTACTCTAATAAATGTATTAACCCCTAAAGCTGTCTAACGCTAACACTAACACCCCCCTAAATTAAATATAATTTAAATCTAACGAAATAAATTAACTCTTATTAAATGCATTATTCCTATTTAAAGCTAAATACTTACCTGTAAAATAAACCCTAATATAGCTACAATATAAATTATAATTATATTGTAGCTATTTTAGGATTAATATTTATTTTACAGGCAACTTTGTAATTATTTTAACCAGGTACAATAGCTATTAAATAGTTAATAACTATTTAATAGCTACCTAGTTAAAATAATTACAAAATTACCTGTAAAATAAATCCTAACCTAAGTTACAATTACACCTAACACTACACTATCAATAAATTAATTAAATAAAATACCTACAATTATCTACAATTAAACCTAACACTACACTATCAATAAATGAATTACATAAAATACCTACAAATAAATACAACTAAATAAATAAACAAACAAATAAATACAACTAAATAAACTAAGTACAAAAAATAAAAAAAGAACTAAGTTACAAAAAATAAAAAAATAATTTACAAACATTAGAAAAAGATTACAATTTTAAGCTAATTACACCTACTCTAAGCCCCCTAATAAAATAACAAAGCCCCCCAAAATAAAAAAATGCCATACCCTATTCTAAAATTAAAATTGTAAAGCTCTTTTACCATACCAGCCCTTAAAAGGGCCTTTTGCGGGGCATGCCCCAAAGAATTCAGCTCTTTTGCCTGTAAAAAAAACATACAATACCCCCCTTCCAACATTACAACCCACCACCCACATACCCCTAATCTAACCCAAACCCCCCTTAAATAAACCTAACACTAAGCCCCTGAAGGTCATCCTACCTTATCTTCACCACGCCGGATATCACCGATCGGTCCAGGCTCCGAAGTCTTAATCCAAGCCCAAGATCAATCTAAGCCCTCTTGGAAGCCCAATCAGTCTTGGTGTAAGGGGAAGCAATCAAAGAAGCCAGCAGCTGACTCTAAATCAGCATGAAGGGTTTGCCCCCGATCCGGGACCGGATCTAGTGGGGGGCATACTTTCTTAATTCTCTCATGCTTGGAAACGAGATGTCCCAGAATTTTGGACTGTGGCCAGAGTTTCCCAAGGTAACAAATTGGAATTTAAAAACTTTCCTCCCAGGGGCAGGTTCCACCTTTCAAGATTATCTGCAGACCAGACAAAGAGAGAAGCATTTTTAAAATGTGTTCAAGATCTCTCCTCCCTGGGAGTAATTGTACTGGTTCCAATACAGGAACAGGGTCTGGGGTTTTAGTTCAATCTGTTTGGTGTTCCCAAAAAGGAGGGAACTTTCAGACCAATTCTAGACAAGAGGGTCAGTTTATGAAGACCATAGATCTAAAGGATGCTTACTTTCATATGCCCATTAACAGGGATCATCACAAATTTCTGAGGTTTGCCTTTCTGGAAAAGCACTTTCAGTTTGTGGCACTTCCGTTTGGCTTTGCTACAGCTCCCAGAATTTTTTCAAAGGGAGCTCTCATAGCAGTAGTCAGGTCTCAAGTTTTTGCTGTGGCTCCCTATCTGGATGACATACTGAGCCAGGTGCCATCTTTTCAATGAGCAAAATCTAACACAGAGATATTGTTGTCTTCTCTTCACTCTCATGGATGGAAAGTAAATTTGGAAATGAGTTATCTCATTCCAGCCACAAGGATAGTGTTTTTAGGGACTATAATAGACTCCCTACTAATGAAAATATTTCTGACGGAGGTCAGAAAATCCAAGATCCTCTCCTCTTGCCTCTCCCTGCAGTCTTCTGTTCGACCATCAGTTGCTCAATGTATGGAGGTAATTGGACTAATGGTTACTTGCATGGATATTGTTCCCTTTGCTCGGTTCCATTTGAGAGCTCTACAACTTTGCATGCTCAGACAATGGAAAGGGGATCATGCAGATCTATCTCAGAGGATAGATCTGGATCAGTCGACAAGTGACTCTCTCCCTTGGTGGCTTTCTCAGGAAAATCTGTCTCGGGGTACATGCTTTCGAAGACCTTCCAGGGTGATTGTCACCACAGACGCCAGCTTGCTGGGCTGGGGATCAGTCAGGGACTCTTTGAATGCTCAGGGACTGTGGACTTGGGAGGAGTCTACTCTCCCTATAAACATCTTGGAGTTGAGGGCAATTTTCAATGCACTGATGGCTTGGCCTCAGTTGTCTTCAGTCCAGTTTATCAGGTTCCAGTCAGACAACATAACTTCAGTGGCTTACATCAACCATCAGGGAGGAACTCAGAGTTCCTTAGCCATGAAGGAGGTGTCCCGAATTATCTTGTGGGCAGAAGCTCACAACTGCTATCTATCTGCCATTCACATTCCAGGAGTGGACAACTGGGAAGCATATTTTCTGAGCAGACAGACTTTTCGTCCCGGGGAGTGGAAACTCTATCCGGAGGTTTTCTCCAGCCTGATCTTAAAATAGGGGTTACCAGAGCTGGATCTGATGGCATCTCGGCATAATGGCAAACTCCTGAGGTACAGTTTGAGGTCAAGGGATCCACAGGCAGCTCTGATAGATGCTCTGGCGGTCCCTTGGAATTTCAGGTTGGCATACCTGTTTCCACCGTTTGCTCTCCTTGCACGAGTCATTGCTCGCATCAAGCAGGAGAGAGCATCAGTGATTCTCGTAGCTCCTGCATGGCCACGCAGGATTTGGTATGCATATCTAGTGGAAATGTTATCTCTTCCACCTTGGAGACTGCTTCTGAACAAGGATCTTCTACTTCAGGGTCCCTTCCTTCATCCAAATCTTGTTTCTCTGAATCTGACTGCTTGGAGATTGAACGTTTAGTTCCGTCTAAGCGTGGGTTTTCCGAGTCGGTCATTGAGACCATGATTTAGGCTCGCAAGCCTGTTACTAGGAAGATTTTCCATAAAATATGGTGTAAATACCTTTATTGGTGTGAATCCAAGGGCTACTCTTGGAGTAAGGTTAGGATTCCTAGGATTTTGCCTTTTCTCCAGGAAGGTCGAGAGAAAGGTTTGTCAGCAAGTACACTGAAGGGTAAGATTTCTGCTCTGTCTATTTTGCTAAATTAGCATCTGGCGGATGTGCCAGATGTGCAATCTTTTTGTCAGGCCCTGATTAGAATCAGGCCTGAGTTTAAGTCGGTTTCTCCTCCTTGGAGCCTTAACCTTGTTCTTAATGTTTTGCAGCAGGCTCAGTTTGAGCCTATACATTCCATAGATATTAAGTTGTTATCTTGGAAGGTTTTATTTCTTGTTGCTATTTCTTCGGCACCGAGAGTCTCGGAACTTTCAGCTTTGCAGTATGAATCTCCATACCTTATTTTTCATGTTGATAGGGTGGTCCTTTGTACTAAGTTGGGTTTCCTTCCTAAAGTTGTTTCGGATAGGAATATTAATCAGGAAATTGTTGATCCTTCTCTATGTCCTAATTCTTCTTCTCATAACCAACGTTTGTTGCACAACTTAGATGTTGTGCGTGCCCTGAAATTCTACTTACAGATGATTAAAGATTTTCACCTGATTTTCTGCCTTGTTTGTTTGTTTCTTTGAGAAATGTAAAGGTCAGAAAGCCACAGCTATTTCTCTTTCTCTCTGGTTGAGAAGTATAACTTGTTTGGCTTATGAGACTGCTGGACAGCAGTCTCCTGAGAAGATTACAGCTCATTCAACAAGGGCTGTTTCCTCTTTCTGGGCTTTCAAAAATTAAGCTTCTGTGGAACAGATTTGCAAGGCTGCAACTTGGTCTCCTCTGCATACCTTCCAAATTTTCCAAATTTGATACTTTTGCTTTGGCGGAGGCTGTTTTGGGGAGAAAGGTTCCTTCTGTTTAGGTTCCCTGTCTTGTCCCTCCCTAATCATCCCTGAAGATGATGCCGTGTACTCACCATATCTTAGGAAAGAAAACAAAATGTATGCTTACCTGATAAATTTCTTTCTTTCCGGATATGGTGAGTCCATGGCCCGCCCCTTTTTTATAAGACAGTTATTTTTGACTAACCCTCAGGCACTTCTACTCCTTGTGGGCAGGATTGTGAGCATGTCTTGGCAGTTTGTTGGGTGTTTCTGGGTTTTCTATGGGTGGGGGGGGGGGAATTCTGCAAATAGGGACATTTGGCTGTCTCAGAGGGACAGCAGGACAAAGCTCTGAATCAGGGACTGTCCCTCTCTAATAGGTGAACTGGTATAGGGAAAAAAAATCTGTGGCAATACAGTCCCTATTATTTAGTGGCTGAGTTAGGTGTCTGGAATTTTGCCCATATTTTCAGCTTGGGGATAACTTAAGGCAGATGCAGGACCACCCACATGACAAACCAATTGTCTGCTTTAGTTTGCAGCTGCAGAGACAGTGCTGCCTCACTTTTAACCAGTTCTGCTCCTTCTCTTGTACAATTAATCATTTAAGCAGGCTACATTTGCAGCTAGTGCTGTTTCCAGACAAGGGTCTGTGTGTTTTTATGTTGCATGGCTTCAATTCCATCCTTATGCAGCAACTTTCTGATTTGGCTACATTTCTGAGACCATGCAGAGTATTGCCCTATTCTCATTCTCTTGTGCTTCTATGTTGAGCTAATTTTAAGAGGGGCACTGGGACATTAAACTTGTGAAGAGCCACATTAAAGACATGCTGAATAGAATAGTTGTAATGGGGGCAAACACT
Organism: Bombina bombina; assembly: GCF_027579735.1. Lineage (NCBI taxonomy): Eukaryota > Metazoa > Chordata > Amphibia > Anura > Bombinatoridae > Bombina > Bombina bombina. The sequence continues at coordinate 635,530,245 of NC_069503.1, forward strand.
GAACACAGTACTCATTGATTAGTCTTTTAGTTGAAAATTAATGAGAGTGCAGGCTGAGAAGCATCCTAGGGGCTGATTTATCACTGCCCAAATGGGGCCGTATACCCTTGTTTCCGCGCAAGCCTTCAGGCTCGCCAGAAACAGGAGTTCCGCTGCCTCTGAGGCTGCGGACATCAATCCGCCCGACCTCATACAATCGGGTTGATTGACACCCCCTGCTAGACGCTGATTGGCTGAAAATCTGCAGGGGGTGGTATTGCACAAGCAGTTCACAAGAACTGCTTGTGCAATGATAAATGCTGACAGTGTATGCTGTCTGCATTTATCGATGTCTGGCGGGCATGATCGTTACAGCGGATCATGTCCGCCAGACACTTAATAAATCCCCCCTAGTTTTGAATATTTCAAGCAATGTACATGGTGGCAAAGTAACCTCCATTTTTGTAGTGGTGAAGCTATGCTTGAAGTCGCAAAACAATGAGTAAGCCTTCTTCCTTAAAGGGATATTAAACCTACATTTTTCTTTCATGATTCAGATAGAAAGTTGCTGAAAACTGCATGACCTAATTTACTCCTATTATCAAATTTTCTTTGTTCTCTTGGTATCTTTATTTGAAAATCATGAATGTAAGCTTATGAGACTGTCCCTTTTTGGTTCCGCACCTGGGTAGCGCTTGTTGATTGGTGGCTAAATATAAATAGGAGTAAATTAGAAAGTTGCTTAAAATTGCATGCTCTATCTGAATCATGAAAGAAATTTTTTTTTGTTTCATATCCCTTTAATAGATAAGTCCCTACACCTTGTTTGATTGTCTTAGCGTTGTGCCCTGGCTAGACAGCAAGAATTGTCAATGGTCCTAGCTGAGTTTGGATTTCTATAATTAGAAATTAGACAACAGAGAGCTGCCTGGTGGATAGGAAACTGAACATTCAACAGTAGTCAAGTTCTAGCAGTAAAAAGTCCTAAATTTACATGTTTTACTGCCAGAACCTGACAATTTACAAAAACTCTATCATAATACTAAGTGAATTGGGAATTAAATACAAATAATCCCTATTTCTTTCATGTAATTAGCAAGAGTCCATGAGCTAGTGACGTATGGGATATACATTCCTACCAGGAGGGGCAAAGTTTCCCAAACCTCAAAATGCCTATAAATACACCCCTCACCACACCCGCAAATCAGTTTTTACAAACTTTGCCTCCTATGGAGGTGGTGAAGTAAGTTTGTGCTAGATTCTACGTTGATATGCGCTCCGCAGCAGGTTGGAGCCCGGTTTTCCTCTCAGCGTGCAGTGAATGTCAGAGGGATGTGAGGAGAGTATTGCCTATTTGAATGCAATGATCTCCTTCTACGGGGTCTATTTCATAGGTTCTCTGTTATCGGTCGTAGAGATTCATCTCTTACCTCCCTTTTCAGATCGACGATATACTCTTATATATATACCATTACCTCTGCTGATTTTCGTTTCAGTACTGGTTTGGCTTTCTACAACATGTAGACGAGTGTCCTGGGGTAAGTAAGTCTTATTTTCTGTGACACTCTAAGCTATGGTTGGGCGCTTTTTTATAAAGTTCTAAATATATGTATTCAAACATTTATTTGCCTTGACTCAGGATGTTCAACATTCCTTATTTTCAGACAGTCAGTTTCATATTTGGGATAATGCATTTGAATCAATCATTTTTTCTTACCTTAAAAAATTTGACTTTTTCCCTGTGGGCTGTTAGGTTCGCGGGGGCTGAAAATGCTTCATTTTATTGCGTCATTCTTGGCGCAGACTTTTTTGGCGCAAAAAATCTTTTCTGTTTCCGGCGTCATACGTGTCGCCGGAAGTTGCGTCATTTTTTAACGTTCTTTTGCGCCAAAAATGTCGGCGTTCCGGATGTGGCGTCATTTTTGGCGCCAAAAGCATTTAGGCGCCAAATAATGTGGGCGTCTTATTTGGCGCTAAAAAAATATGGGCGTCGCTTTTGTCTCCACATTATTTAAGTCTCATTTTTCATTGCTTCTGGTTGCTAGAAGCTTGTTCTTTGGCATTTTTTCCCATTCCTGAAACTGTCATTTAAGGAATTTGATCAATTTTGCTTTATATGTTGTTTTTTCTCTTACATATTGCAAGATGTCTCATGTTGCATCTGAGTCAGAAGATACTTCAGGAAAATCGCTGCCTGGTGCTGGAACTACCAAAGCTAAGTGTATCTGCTGTAAACTTTTGGTAGCTGTTCCTCCAGCTGTTGTTTGTATTAAATGTCATGACAAACTTGTTAATGCAGAAAATATTTCCTTTAGTAAAATACCATTACCTGTTGCAGTTCCATCAACATCTAATGTTCATAGTGTTCCTGATAACATAAGAGATTTTGTTTCTGAATCCATTAAGAAGGCTATGTCTGTTATTCCTCCTTCTAGTAAACATAAAAATTCTTTTAAAACTTCTCTTTATCCAGATGAATTTTTAAATGAACATCATCATTCTGATTCTAATGATTCTTCTGGTTCAGAGGATTCTGTTTCAGAGGTTGATGCTGATAAATCTTCATATTTATTTAAAATGGAATTTATTCATTCTTTACTTAAAGAAGTCCTAATTGCATTAGAAATTGAGGATTCTGGTCCTCTTGATACTAAATCTAAACGTTTAGACAAGGTCTTTAAATCTCCTGTAGTTATTCCAGAAGTTTTTCCTGTTCCTGGTGCTATTTCTGAAGTAATTTCCAGGGAATGGAATAATTTGGGTAATTCATTTACTCCTTCTAAACGTTTTAAGCAATTATATCCTGTGCCGTCTGACAGATTGTAGTTTTGGGACAAAATCCCTAAAGTTGATGGGGCTATCTCTACCCTTGCTAAACGTACTACTATTCCTATGGCAGATGGTACTTCCTTTAAGGATCCTTTAGATAGGAAAATTGAATCCTTTCTAAGAAAAGCTTATTTGTGTTCAGGTAATCTTCTTAGACCTGCTATATCTTTGGCGGATGTTGCTGCAGCTTCAACTTTCTGGTTGGAAACTTTAGCGCAACAAGTAACAGATCATGATTCTCATAACATTATTCTTCTTCTTCAACATGCTAATAATTTTATCTGTGATGCCATTTTTGATATTATCAGAGTTGATGTCAGGTTTATGTCTCTAGCTATTTTAGCTAGAAGAGCTTTATGGCTTAAAACTTGGAATGCTGATATGTCTTCTAAATCGACTCTACTTTCCCTTTCTTTCCAGGGTAATAAATTATTTGGCATCAACATTCATACAAAAATTCCACAATACACCATTATCGGCAAAGCGGTATTGATCTCTAAGTTCACTCTGAGTGATGTTTATGTGCAAGCGTGCAGTGATTCTAAATAATGTGTATATATGCTGTGTGCATAGGAAAAGATAGATGACTTCACTTTCAACTCTTGATTCGTATCAAAACCAGGTATACACAATGTAAGTGACGTTTCAGTAGAAAAGATTTTCAAGATGTAAGTGAACAAATAGAGCGTATGAAACAACCGGTATAACTTCACTGTTATGTTAAATCACAGGTACAGTCTATGACAAGAATTTCCTTTTTTCTTTTTCACAAAGCTCAAATTTGCTCTTCATAAAGTTCAGGCACTTTACCCCCACACCAGACAATACCTTATAACTTCAGACTGTTCGTCCTGTCGGTCCTACTCAATGCAGGGAGGGGAAGCGTGATACTGGCAAGCTCTGTTACTCTCCTTGTGTTCGGAACGCTGTACGCACCTGGTGTTCAGCTCGATTGATTGCACGTTACCAGCAACACTTACACTTGCACTATCACCTCAGAGACTAGGCTGGATGCACAATCCTTTCAGTACAGCGATTTCCCAACGCTGAAATAACGAACAACATAGCCACTTTGATGGAAAGGATTGCAAGCTGCACTAAAGATGGATAATTAAAACAACAATTTATTGGTTACAATTTAAAAATGTTAGCATACATCATAGTAGTTCACCCAAGCACACAGGAGAGGCTGCTCTCCGACGCGTTTCCTGCTACAAAAAGCACTTCATCAGGGATAGCAGCTGATTCCCTGTACTGCCATTTATACCGGTAAATGCGATTTAACCCCTTCGGCACCTTAACACATTTTAATTATCACAACAACGTGTGATGTGTTATGGGTAGGTGGATATCAATTTATTTTTAGTGTCAGAAGGGCCACATCATTACCGGACTAAATGGCTTATATTCATACTCTATTTAAGGACATAGGTAATAGAAATAACAAAAAAATAAGAATAAAAACATTGTTGTACTATTCTAGATGTTAGATAAAGAGAAATGTTGGCATAATTCAATTTATAGGGTAAACTTATTATATACAAAGATGGATATTTATAACATGAGAAAGAAATTCGGCAACATTACCTAAATGCAGTATGTTATTAGTTGCTTTTTATTTTTATTATTGTTTTGTACTATTTAATGTACATGTAACAAAGTTACAGAGTTTTTATGTATCTTATTATTCATATATTTATATATTGGCTTCCTGCATATATTAATTATAAGATTCTGTATGCCTTACTCATTACATATCAGGTTACATAATACTAAGTTAAGGGATAGTTATTGAAACCTGGTTCAACATAATTATATCTATATACCTGTGTATAGTTTAAGGTCCCAAATTTTATTCATTCCTTTAGGGTTGCCAGTTTCTAATTTAAAAATCCAAAAGGCTTCTTTTCTATTTAGTTTAGCTAGCCTATCCCCTCCTGTATTAAGTTTGGGAATCCTATCTATTACTTGGAATTGAAAATATGACAGAATTTGTACAAGCATAGCTTTAGTATATGAATGGCCTACTCGATGTCTCGCAAAATGCCTGGCCACCGGTGTTTTAGGGTCCAAAGCTTCCAAAGACAGGAGATGTTCTCGTATACGATCCTTTATGGGTCTTATAGTTCTTCCTGTATACTGACAGCCACACAATTTGCAGGAGATCAAGTAGACCACATAGTCAGACTGGCAAGTAAAATGTCTATAAATTCGAAATTCACATTTAGTAGTGTGGGACACAAAAAATTCGCCTGGTTTCACATATTGACAAGACTTGCAAGGTTTAACTCCACACTTAAAGGTCCCATTCTCAGGTCTCAGCCAACTTTCTGTCCTAGGCATGGATAGTGTACCTGGTTCTGAGAAATTCCTATTTACATATTGACTCAACGTCTTAGCCCGCCTAGAGACAAATTTAACCCCATTAGTTGAAATATTAGTTAGTGTGGGTTCTTTCTCCAAGATGGGAAGATATCTTTTGACTATGTTACATATTTTGTTATATTGTTGGCTATATTGTGTAGAGAATACAATAGTCTCCTCAGAGTTCTTAGTTCTAGATTTATGTTTGTCCTGGAGTAATTCATTCCTATCCATTAGCCTTACATTCTCTTGTGTGGTAAGTAAGAGATTCTTGTTATAGCCTCTCTTTGCTAGACGTGCTTTTAGAAGATTTGCATGTTTGTCATAATCCCTAATATCGCTACAATTCCTGCGTAACCTCATGAATTGGCCTTTAGGGATGGCCATTTTTAAATGTTTGGGATGGTTAGACTCAGCTCTTAAGATGGTATTTCCAGCTATTTTCTTTCTATATGCCTCCATTGCTACTGTTTTACCCTCTTCCTCTATTTTAATCGTTAGATCAAGAAAGCTAATGCTTTCTTTACTCCAACTATAGGTAAATTTGAGATTCATGCTGTTATCATTCAATGATTCCACAAATTCATCAATTAGTGACACATCCCCTTCCCAGACTATCAACACGTCATCGATAAATCTAGTATAGAATTTTATGTTGTCCTTAAAGTTATTAAGGTCACGAAATATCTTGAACAATTCAAAGTAACTAAGGTATATGTTAGCATATGAGGGGGCGAATTTCGCCCCCATAGCTGTACCCCTATGCTGTAAATACATTTTGCCTTCAAAAACAAAATAATTATGGGTTAATAAATAGCCAACAACATCAACCAAATAGCTAATGAAAACGATATCAAAGTTTGTATAAAACTTTAGTGTTTCTTCCAAGGCTAGTAAGCCTTGTCTGTGTGGAATACAGGAATACAATGAAACTACGTCTATGGTGAGAAAAAGACATGTATCATTTAATTTTAGGCCTTCTAATTTTCTAAGTAAATGTTTTGTGTCACGTAAATAGCCTGGCATGTTTGTTACAATGGGCTGCAGAAATTCATCTACCCATGCCCCTAATTTTTCGCCTAGTGTACCAATTGTGGAAATGATGGGTCTGCCTGGTGGCTTAGAGGGATTCTTATGAATTTTTGGTAAGTGTTTAAAGGTAGAGATAACAGGGAATTTTACTAGCAATGCCTCTGCAGTTTTTTCATTTAGAATGCCTAATCTGGTCCCCTCCTCTAGAATAGTCTCTAATTCTTTAACAAATTTTATGGTGGGATTGAACGTGAGTAGTTTATAGGTGTCATTGTCATTTAATTGATTTAGGGCCTCTATTTCATAGGAGATCCTATCTTGGACCACTATTGACCCACCCTTATCTGAATTGGTAATGACCAAATTTTTATTTAATTTTAAATCTTGTAGAGCCCTCCACTCTGTTCCTGATAGATTGTTAGCCCTTCTTGTTTTTTGATGTTTCTCTCTTTCACAGTCATAGAGTTTAGTCAGTTCCTGTTCGACAATTGTATGGAACAATTCTATATTATCACCTCTAGACTGTGAAGGGTAGAAATATTTGTTAGTATATTTGATGTTACTTTTAGGAATTATATGTTGTATTTCTCCACATCTAGTGCTCTCCTTATGTAATGTAGCTAAACTGGTTAGATCACATAGTTCTCCAAAATTCATATGTTCAATATTACTAGATAAGATGTTACCACTATACGAATTTACTACATCATTATCTGGCAGGGGAGCCTGCTCACTAATATTTATTTCAGAAAAGTGTTTTTTTAAAGTTACTTTTCTCATGAATTTGTTTAAATCCAGGAGAGCATCAAACAAATCAAAGTCATTGGTGGGCGCAAACCCAAGTCCTTTCGCTAAGACTTTTTGTTGTTCATCTGTCAGAGGTGTACTTGAAAGATTGATCACATTCTTCCCCTCTGGTTCTTCCCGTTTTTTGACCCTCTGTTGGCTCTGCTCGGGTATCTTGGTGTAGATGTGCTTGGATCAGCTCCTGTATTTTTGCCCACCAATGTAGTAGAGTCCTGTTTTACCAATTCAGAAAAGGATTTTCGCTTTGTATTCTCCTTTGGTCTTGCTCCCAGCCCCTTACTTTGTTGTTGGGTGGTAGTTGTTACTTCATCATTATCCATTATGTTAGATCCATCCAGGATTGTTCCCTGTTCTGACTCTGAAGCAGTTGATTGGTCTCCAGCCATACTTAGGGAGCCTTCTGTGCTTACACTGCTTTCACTGAAAGTGACTCTGCCTTTTTCTTGGCTCTGTTTTTTATTATTTCTAAATCTTTGCCTCCTTCCCTTCTTTTTTTCTTCAGAAGAGCCCTTGCTACTCATATTCCAACTATAGACTATATTCAGTTCATAGTCCTTGCAGTCACGTTGATATTTGCCAATCTTTCTATCCATGATTTCTTTATCCAATTTCTCCAATGTTTCATTAAATTGTTTGTCAAATGCTTCAAATCTTGTGTCTTGTTTGGTTAATTCTATTTTCTCCTGCAAGTTAGTAAGTTCCGTAAGTACTGTTTCTCTTTCTCCTTTCTTTTTATTAAGTAGTTTACCCATAAGTATCAATGAGCATTTGGTGAGTGTCTCATTCCAATCTTCCATGAATGTTATATCCTCTCTTTCATTAGCTGGATACTTTTTCATTCTTAATCCTCTTGGGACTTTGTTCTCATTAATATATAGTTGCAAGAATTCTATTTCCCACCAAAGTCGCAACTCTTTGATACTTAGTTTCTCTTTATTAGCAAAAAGATGTACAATATCATCCTGTGTGCTTTCCTGGGTGGCTGTGCTTTTAATCAGATTCTCCATCTTAGTGCGTCTCAGTGCAATATTACCGTATGCCATTTTGTTTCTGTTTACACCAGTGTGTTAAAACTAACGTGTTTGAGTAAAGTCTATGGAATTTAAAGGAAATTAAATCCAATAAGTCAGCATCAACATTCATACAAAAATTCCACAATACACCATTATCGGCAAAGCGGTATTGATCTCTAAGTTCACTCTGAGTGATGTTTATGTGCAAGCGTGCAGTGATTCTAAATAATGTGTATATATGCTGTGTGCATAGGAAAAGATAGATGACTTCACTTTCAACTCTTGATTCGTATCAAAACCAGGTATACACAATGTAAGTGACGTTTCAGTAGAAAAGATTTTCAAGATGTAAGTGAACAAATAGAGCGTATGAAACAACCGGTATAACTTCACTGTTATGTTAAATCACAGGTACAGTCTATGACAAGAATTTCCTTTTTTCTTTTTCACAAAGCTCAAATTTGCTCTTCATAAAGTTCAGGCACTTTACCCCCACACCAGACAATACCTTATAACTTCAGACTGTTCGTCCTGTCGGAATTTAAAGGAAATTAAATCCAATAAGTCAGCATCAACATTCATACAAAAATTCCACAATACACCATTATCGGCAAAGCGGTATTGATCTCTAAGTTCACTCTGAGTGATGTTTATGTGCAAGCGTGCAGTGATTCTAAATAATGTGTATATATGCTGTGTGCATAGGAAAAGATAGATGACTTCACTTTCAACTCTTGATTCGTATCAAAACCAGGTATACACAATGTAAGTGACGTTTCAGTAGAAAAGATTTTCAAGATGTAAGTGAACAAATAGAGCGTATGAAACAACCGGTATAACTTCACTGTTATGTTAAATCACAGGTACAGTCTATGACAAGAATTTCCTTTTTTCTTTTTCACAAAGCTCAAATTTGCTCTTCATAAAGTTCAGGCACTTTACCCCCACACCAGACAATACCTTATAACTTCAGACTGTTCGTCCTGTCGGTCCTACTCAATGCAGGGAGGGGAAGCGTGATACTGGCAAGCTCTGTTACTCTCCTTGTGTTCGGAACGCTGTACGCACCTGGTGTTCAGCTCGATTGATTGCACGTTACCAGCAACACTTACACTTGCACTATCACCTCAGAGACTAGGCTGGATGCACAATCCTTTCAGTACAGCGATTTCCCAACGCTGAAATAACGAACAACATAGCCACTTTGATGGAAAGGATTGCAAGCTGCACTAAAGATGGATAATTAAAACAACAATTTATTGGTTACAATTTAAAAATGTTAGCACACATCATAGTAGTTCACAGTGGCGTCACTACAGGGGGGCTAGGGGGGGCATTTGCCCCCCTAAGAAAATGGCTTGCCCCCTTGCATGCCCCCCCGCCAGCCCCGGCACTTTTTAATTCTGGAGGACCAGGAGGATGACTGAGTCAGGAGGAGTAGTGTTAGTTAGCCTATGGGAATGTATGTCGGTGACAGTGGAGGCGGAGCACATTTGCGCAGATGCGCTGCCTGGCCTGAGAGGGAATGAGGTATGAATTTCCTGGCTCCACCGCGTGATTGAGACTCGCATTCCACTACACACCAATGTGAAAATTAGCCATGCTACATTAGGTGGGAGAGGAGAGTGATGATGCTGCCCACCCAGTGAAATGGAGGAGATAATAGATGGCGAGACCGCACACCGCAGATGAGTTAAGTACACAGAGAGAGTGAGGTAGGTAACAAACTTAGGAGGAATGGTGACGTGGCGGGAGTCTCTTTGAGGGCAGCCTGGCTGGCACGGCAGAAAATATGCATGGTAGGTGACTCAGTGCTCGTGGGTGGTGAGTGTGACATTGACAACAACAGTCAATTTGTGAGGTGGAGGTGACAAGCAGCAACTGTGAGTCTCTGGACTGTCTGTGACACAGCCAATGGCAGCCGGCAGTGAGACTGAGTGACTGGTGGTGAAACAGCAAAACAAAGCTGCTGACACATCGGCAAATAAATCTAAGTAGCATGTTTGAGCAGCGTGTGCATGGATCTGTGCCTGTCTGAGCTGCCTCAGTCTTCTAACAGAACTGTGAGCCCGGGAACGACCTCTGTCAGACTAGTGAGTTAACCCTCCTGATTCCAGCACCTCTGCAAATAAATCTAAGTAGCATGTTTGAGCAGCGTGTGCATGGATCTGTGCCTGTCTGAGCTGCCTCACTCTCCTAACAGAACTGTGAGCCCGGGAACGACCTCTGTCAGACTAGTGAGTTAACCCTCCTGATTCCAGCACTTCAGCAAATAAATCTGAGTAAGTAGCATGTTTGAGCAGCCAGCATGCTCATTGATCTGTAACTGCCTGATCTGCCTCGCTCTCTATCAGAAATGTGAGCCCGGGAAAGACCTCTGACAGTTACAGTCCTTGCTGGAATCAGGAGGGTAACACCAGCAGAGTGTTTAGGTAAACATTTCCCTCTTACTTGCTGTTGGCGAGTTCCTAATGTTAATGGGCTGTAAATGATGTTAGGATAGATTGGAATGCAGATAGCTGACACAGTTAAAATGATTTAAACGGATATTGCTAGTGCAGTCATTAGTTAACCCATTCTCTTCAGAGGTCTTGATGTTGCACACAAAGTTTGTAGAATAAGATGCAAAATTATTAATTAATGTACTTGCTATTTTAAAATACATATGTAACTTGTGCCCTTTTCATAAATCTTACTAAATACCTTGAGGGGCTTGCACAATCCAGATCTCTGCACACAGCCCCCTATCCCCCCTCATAAAAAAACTGTAATTTGACCTTAGAGAGTAACATACTATTCTGTCCCCTCACCTTACTGCTAAACCACAGCACATTTCCTAAAAAATAGAACCTTTTGACACCCATCATAGATATGTGTGTTTGTGTGTGTGTGTTTATCTATGTATGTGTATGTGTGTGTGTGTGTGTAGATATGTTATGTATGTGTCTATCTGTTTGTGTGTTAATGTGTGTGTGCGTATGTATGTCTGTGTGTGTGTGTATATGTCTGCGTGTGTGTGTATATGTCTGTGTGTGTATGTATGTCTGTGTGTGTATATATGTATGTCTGTGTGTGTGTGTCTATATGTATGTGTGTGTGTGTATGAAACATGTTTTTTTAAGAATCTCCTTTGACTGAGGGGTAACATGTTATCTCTAGCTGTCATTAGTTTGCTGTACCGTTTTAATGCATATCCATATACATCTGATGTTTACAAGGCTTGACAAATGTATATGAAAATTAGGAGACAGATATTCTTGTATTCATATAAATGCTAGGAACCAGGGGTTTCATGACTAATTAAAAGGGACACTAAAGTCAAGATTAAACTTTCATAATTCAGATAGAGCATGCAATTTTAAGCAACTTTCTAATTTACTCCTATTATCAATTTTTCTTTGTTCTCTTGGTATTTTTATTTGAAAAAGGAATGTAAGCTTAGGAGCTAGCCTATTTTTGGTTCAGAACCTGGGTTGCGATTCCCGTGGAATTATTTAGGAGTCTGCACTGGTTGGCTAAACTGCATGCCTGTCAAAAGCACTGAGATAAGGGGACAGTCTGCAGAGGCTTAGATACAAAGTAATTACAGAGGTAAAATGTGTATTATTATAACTGTGTTGGTTATGCAAAATTAGGAAATGGGTAATTAAGGGATTATTTAGTAATACCATACCATGATATGAATTACCAACTTTTTTTTTATCTAGCTACTTCCTGCTTGGTAATTGGGTCTGTCTGCAAGTTGACTTCAGAAACAGGTCAGGTCAACAATCATTAAAACAAAAGCAATAGCATTAAAAAAAAAATCATTAAAAAAATCATTAAAAACCCCCCAGAAGTATTAGGTTAGTACAATAAAAAGGTATCATTGCATACCGCATTACTCTGGTATTTTGGAATCCCATTTATATATTTTTATTTAGTTTATTTTCAGTGGTATGACTTAATGGTAAAAATTATTAGTGCCCCCCCAGTTTGACTGTGGTATCCTATGTGCCCCCCCTATATATTTTTCCTAGAGTCGCCACTGGTAGTTCACCCAAGCACACAGGAGAGGCTGCTCTCCGACGCGTTTCCTGCTACAAAAAGCACTTCATCAGGGATAGCAGCTGATTCCCTGTACTGCCATTTATACCGGTAAATGCGATTTAACCCCTTCGGCACCTTAACACATTTTAATTATCACAACAACGTGTGATGTGTTATGGGTAGGTGGATATCAATTTATTTTTAGTGTCAGAAGGGCCACATCATTACCGGACTAAATGGCTTATATTCATACTCTATTTAAGGACATAGGTAATAGAAATAACAAAAAAATAAGAATAAAAACATTGTTGTACTATTCTAGATGTTAGATAAAGAGAAATGTTGGCATAATTCAATTTATAGGGTAAACTTATTATATACAAAGATGGATATTTATAACATGAGAAAGAAATTCGGCAACATTACCTAAATGCAGTATGTTATTAGTTGCTTTTTATTTTTATTATTGTTTTGTACTATTTAATGTACATGTAACAAAGTTACAGAGTTTTTATGTATCTTATTATTCATATATTTATATATTGGCTTCCTTTTTTATTTAGTTTAGCTAGCCTATCCCCTCCTGTACTTGCCAGTCTGACTATGTGGTCTACTTGATCTCCTGCAAATTGTGTGGCTGTCAGTATACAGGAAGAACTATAAGACCCATAAAGGATCGTATACGAGAACATCTCCTGTCTTTGGAAGCTTTGGACCCTAAAACACCGGTGGCCAGGCATTTTGCGAGACATCGAGTAGGCCATTCATATACTAAAGCTATGCTTGTACAAATTCTGTCATATTTTCAATTCCAAGTAATAGATAGGATTCCCAAACTTAATACAGGAGGGGGTGGGCTAGCTAAACTAAATAAAAAAGAAGCCTTTTGGATTTTTAAATTAGAAACTGGCAACCCTAAAGGAATGAATAAAATTTGGGACCTTAAACTATACACAGGTATATAGATATAATTATGTTGAACCAGGTTTCAATAACTATCCCTTAACTTAGTATTATGTAACCTGATATGTAATGAGTAAGGCATACAGAATCTTATAATTAATATATGCAGGAAGCCAATATATAAATATATGAATAATAAGATACATAAAAACTCTGTAACTTTGTTACATGTACATTAAATAGTACAAAACAATAATAAAAATAAAAAGCAACTAATAACATACTGCATTTAGGTAATGTTGCCGAATTTCTTTCTCATGTTATAAATATCCATCTTTGTATATAATAAGTTTACCCTATAAATTGAATTATCCCAACATTTCTCTTTATCTAACATCTAGAATAGTACAACAATGTTTTTATTCTTATTTTTTTGTTATTTCTATTACCTATGTCCTTAAATAGAGTATGAATATAAGCCATTTAGTCCGGTAATGATGTGGCCCTTCTGACACTAAAAATAAATTGATATCCACCTACCCATAACACATCACACGTTGTTGTGATAATTAAAATGTGTTAAGGTGCCGAAGGGGTTAAATCGCATTTACCGGTATAAATGGCAGTACAGGGAATCAGCTGCTATCCCTGATGAAGTGCTTTTTGTAGCAGGAAACGCGTCGGAGAGCAGCCTCTCCTGTGTGCTTGGGTGAACTACTATGATGTGTGCTAACATTTTTAAATTGTAACCAATAAATTGTTGTTTTAATTATCCATCTTTAGTGCAGCTTGCAATCCTTTCCATCAAAGTGGCTATGTTGTTAATAAATTATTTGGTTCTCAGTTGGATTCTATTATCTCAACTGTTACTGGTGGGAAAGGAACTTTTTTACCACAGGATAAAAAATCTAAGGGTAAAAACAGGGCTAATAATCGTTTTTGTTCCTTTCGTTTCAACAAAGAACAAAAGCCTGATCCTTCATCTTCAGGAGCAGTTTCAGTTTGGAAACCATCTCCAGTCTGGAATAAATCCAAGCCTTCTAGAAAAGCAAAGCCAGCTTCTAAGTCCACATGAAGGTGCGGCCCTCATTCCAGCTCAGCTGGTAGGGGGCAGATTACATTTTTTCAAAGAAATTTGGATCAATTCTGTTCACAATCTTTGGATTCAGAACATTATTTCAGAAGGGTACAGAATTGGTTTCAAGATAAGACCTCCTGCAAAGAGATTTTTTCTTTCCCGTGTCCCAGTAAACCCAGCGAAAGCTCAAGCATTTCTGAAATGTGTTTCAGATCTAGAGTTGGCTGGAGTAATTATGCCAGTTCCAGTTCTGGAACAGGGGCTGGGGTTTTATTCGAATCTCTTCATTGTACCAAAGAAGGAGAATTCCTTCAGACCAGTTCTGGATCTAAAAATATTGAATCGTTATGTAAGGATACCAACATTCAAAATGGTAACTGTAAGGACTATCCTGCCTTTTGTTCAGCAAGGGCATTATATGTCTACAATAGATTTACAGGATGCATATCTGCATATTCCGATTAATCCAGCTCACTATCAGTTTCTGAGATTCTCTTTCCTGGACAAGCATTACCAGTTTGTGGCTCTGCCATTTGGCCTAGCAACAGCTCCAAGAATTTTTACAAAGGTTCTCGGTGCCCTTCTGTCTGTAATCAGAGAACAGGGTATTGTGGTATTTCCTTATTTGGACGATATCTTGGTACTTGCTCAGTCTTCACATTTAGCAGAATTTCATACGAATCGACTTTTGTTGTTTGTTCAAGATCATGGTTGGAGGATCAATTCACTAAAAAGTTCATTGATTCCTCAGACAAGGGTAACCTTTTTGGGTTTCCAGATAGATTCAGTGTCCATGACTCTGTCTTTGACAGACAAGAGACGTCTAAAATTGATTTCAGCTTGTCGAAACCTTCAGTCACAATCATTCCCTTCGGTAGCCTTATGCATGGAAATTCTAGGTCTTATGACTGCTGCATCCGACGCGATCCCCTTTGCTCGTTTTCACATGCGACCTCTTCAGCTCTGTTTGCTGAACCAATGGTGCAGGGATTACACAAAGATATCTCAATTAATATCTTTAAAACCGATTGTACGACACTCTCTGACGTGGTGGACAGATCACCATCGTTTAGTTCAGGGGGCTTCTTTTGTTCTTCTGACCTGGACTGTAATTTCAACAGATGCAAGTCTTACAGGTTGGGGAGCTGTGTGGGGGTCTCTGACGGCACAAGGGGTTTGGGAATCTCAGGAGGTGAGATTACCGATCAATATTTTGGAACTCCGTGCAATTTTCAGAGCTCTTCAGTCTTGGCCTCTTCTGAAGAGAGAATCGTTCATTTGTTTTCAGACAGACAATGTCACAACTGTGGCATACATCAATCATCAAGTAGGGACTCACAGTCCTCTGGCTATGAAAGAAGTATCTCGAATTCTGGTTTGGGCGGAATCCAGCTCCTGTCTAATCTCTGCGGTTCATATTCCAGGTATAGACAATTGGGAAGCGGATTATCTCAGTCGCCAAACGTTGCATCCGGGCGAATGGTCTCTTCACCCAGAGGTATTTCTTCAGATTGTTCAAATGTGGGAACTTCCAGAAATAGATCTGATGGCTTCTCTTCTAAACAAGAAACTTCCCAGGTATCTGTCCAGATCCCGGGATCCTCAGGCGGAGGCAGTGGATGCATTATCACTTCCTTGGAAGTATCATCCTGCCTATATCTTTCCGCCTCTAGTTCTTCTTCCAAGAGTAATCTCCAAGATTCTGAAGGAATGCTTGTTTGTTCTGCTGGTAGCTCCAGCATGGCCTCACAGGTTTTGGTATGCGGATCTTGTCCGGATGGCCTCTTGCCAACCGTGGACTCTTCCGTTAAGACCAGACCTTCTGTCGCAAGGTCCTTTTTTCCATCAGGATCTCAAATCCTTAAATTTAAAGGTATGGAGATTGAACGCTTGATTCTTGGTCAAAGAGGTTTTTCTGACTCTGTGATTAATACTATGTTACAGGCTCGTAAATCTGTATCTAGAGAGATATATTATAGAGTCTGGAAGACTTATATTTCTTGGTGTCTTTCTCATCATTTTTCCTGGCATTCTTTTAGAATTCCGAGAATTTTACAGTTTCTTCAGGATGGTTTAGATAAAGGTTTGTCCACAAGTTCCTTGAAAGGTCAAATCTCTGTTCTTTCTGTTCTTTTTCACAGAAAGATTGCTAATCTTCCTGATATTCATTGTTTTGTACAAGCCTTGGTTCGTATAAAACCTGTCATTAAGTCAATTTCTCCTCCTTGGAGTTTGAATTTGGTTCTGGGGGCTCTTCAAGCTCCTCCGTTTGAACCTATGCATTCATTGGACATTAAATTACTTTCTTGGAAAGTTTTGTTCCTTTTGGCCATCTCTTCTGCCAGAAGAGTCTCTGAATTGTCTGCTCTTTCTTGTGAGTCTCCTTTTCTGATTTTTCATCAGGATAAGGCGGTGTTGCGAACTTCTTTTAAATTTTTACCTAAGGTTGTGAATTCCGACAACATTAGTAGAGAAATTGTGGTTCCTTCATTATGCCCTAATCCTAAGAATTCTAAGGAGAAATCATTGCATTCTTTGGATGTTGTTAGAGCTTTGAAATATTATGTTGAAGCTACTAAGACTTTCCGAAAGACTTCTAGTCTATTTGTCATCTTTCCCGGTTCTAGAAAAGGCCAGAAAGCTTCTGCCATTTCTTTGGCATCTTGGTTGAAATCTTTAATTCATCATGCCTATGTTGAGTCGGGTAAAACTCCGCCTCAGAGGATTACAGCTCATTCTACTAGGTCAGTTTCTACTTCCTAGGCGTTTAGGAATGAAGCTTCGGTTGATCAGATTTGCAAAGCTGCAACTTGGTCTTCTTTGCATACTTTTACTAAATTCTACCATTTTGATGTGTTTTCTTCTTCTGAAGCTGTTTTTGGTAGAAAAGTACTTCAGGCAGCTGTTTCAGTTTGAATCTTCTGCTTATATTTTTAATATTAAACTTTATTTTGGGTGTGGATTATTTTCAGCGGAATTGGCTGTCTTTATTTTATCCCTCCCTCTCTAGTGACTCTTGCGTGGAAGATCCACATCTTTGGTAGTCATTATCCCATACGTCACTAGCTCATGGACTCTTGCTAATTACATGAAAGAAAACATAATTTATGTAAGAACTTACCTGATAAATTCATTTCTTTCATATTAGCAAGAGTCCATGAGGCCCGCCCTTTTTTGTGGTGGTTATGATTTTTTTGTATAAAGCACAATTATTCCAATTCCTTATTTTTTATGCTTTCTCACTTTTTCTTATCACCCCACTTCTTGGCTATTCGTTAAACTGATTTGTGGGTGTGGTGAGGGGTGTATTTATAGGCATTTTGAGGTTTGGGAAACTTTGCCCCTCCTGGTAGGAATGTATATCCCATACGTCACTAGCTCATGGACTCTTGCTAATATGAAAGAAATGAATTTATCAGGTAAGTCCTTACATAAATTATGTTTTTCCATTCAAGAAAATCAAAAACTATCAGAACTGCAGGAAAAAGACCGGATAAATCCCTGGTGTTATTTTTGAAAAATGAAATATATTTGAGGAAAAAAAAAAACAGTAAGAAAAAAAATCCATTTTAATTTACATTTCTTCTCCAATAAAGTATTGACATAAAACATTTGAATAAAAAAGAAGTTATATTGATGGTGCAGCATACATAAAAATACATCATAAATAGATGATATATACTTTTTCTAGCTACTATATATAAGGGTTATTTGAGATGTTAGAGCTCTTTTGTTCTAATAAATAAGCAGCTCCCTTAATAACCCTGAAACTCTCTCTAATATGCTGCTACTTATCACATTAGAGAGGTGTATAAGTTAATAAAGATGCAGACATGATTTAGAAACAGCCCAGCCTCCAGTTTCTTGCCACTTGTACATAGCCTTGGCTCAAATAAACAATATAAGCAGGGCAGTTTTGGACCCTATCATTGGGCACTTCTGTCACTATTAAATCCTAAGTTATGGGTTGATGGCTTTGCTGTTACAAGCTTATCAGCAGAACCATCTTTACTATCAACTGATTGAGAAAAAATGCTTTGGTTAAATAATCTGGACTAAAACATCTCTTAATTTTTTGTAACTGGTTTATTATTTAATCATCCCCCAAACTCATATAGGTCTATAAACTAAGAACCAGTTTTCTCATCATCAAAAAAGTCTAATGCAAGAACGCTTGACGATGAAGAACAACGAAACCCACAGTAGAATAAACACTTTTTTAGTGTGAAAGTCAGGGACAATAGCTTCAGCCAAGATTGATAAAACAACATGACTATGTTTGATCCAGTTCTGATGTAGGAACATACATTGGGTCTGATGATCTAAGGGTCTTGCATTTGAAAGTTGGTCATAATGAGGATCCCTTGGGTGGAAATTCTGATAAATTGCTAAGGCCTAGATTTGGAGTTCGGCGGTAAAAGGGCTGTTAACGCTCCGCTGGCTTTTTTCTGGCCGCACCATAAAATTAACTCTGGTATCGAGAGTTCAAACAAATGCTGCGTTAGGCTCCAAAAAAGGAGCGTAGAGCATTTTTACCGCAAATGCAACTCTCGATACCAGAGTTGCTTACGGACGCGGCCGGCCTCAAAAACGTGCTCGTGCACGATTCTCCCATAGGAAACAATGGGGCTGTTTGAGCTGAAAAAAAACCTAACACCTGCAAAAAAGCAGCGTTCAGCTCCTAACGCAGCCCCATTGTTTCCTATGGGGAAACACTTCCTACGTCTGCACCTAACACCCTAACATGAACCCCGAGTCTAAACACCCCTAACCTTACACTTATTAACCCCTAATCTGCCGCCCCCGCTATCGCTGACCCCTGCATATTTTTTTTAACCCCTAATCTGCCGCTCCGTAAACCGTCGCAACCTACGTTATCCCTATGTACCCCTAATCTGCTGCCCTAACATCGCCGACCCCTATATTATATTTATTAACCCCTAATCTGCCCCCCTCAACGTCGCCGACACCTGCCTACACTTATTAACCCCTAATCTGCCGAGCGGACCTGAGCGCTACTATAATAAAGTTATTAACCCCTAATCCGTCTCACTAACCCTATCATAAATAGTATTAACCCCCTAATCTGTCCTCCCTAACATCGCCGACACCTAACTTCAATTATTAACCCCTAATCTGACGACCGGAGCTCACCGCTATTCTAATAAATGTATTAACCCCTAAAGCTAAGTCTAACCCTAACACTAACACCCCCCTAACTTAAATATAATTTACATCTAACGAAATAAATTAACTCTTATTAAATAAATTATTCCTATTTAAAGCTAAATACTTACCTGTAAAATAAATCCTAATATAGCTACAATATAAATTATAATTATATTATAGCTATTTTAGGATTAATATTTATTTTACAGGCAACTTGGTATTTATTTTAACTAGGTACAATAGCTATTAAATAGTTAAGAACTATTTAATAGCTACCTAGTTAAAATAATTACAAAATTACCTGTAAAATAAATCCTAACCTAAGTTACAATTAAACCTAACTCTACACTATCAATAAATTAATTAAATAAAATACCTACAATTACCTACAATTAACCTAACACTACACTATCAATAAATTAATTAAACACAATTGCTACAAATAAATACAATTAAATAAACTAGCTAAAGTACAAAAAATAAAAAAGAACTAAGTTACAAAAAATAAAAAAATATTTACAAACATAAGAAAAATATTACAACAATTTTAAACTAATTACACCTACTCTAAGCCCCCTAATAAAATAACAAAGCCCCCCAAAATAAAAAATTCCCTACCCTATTCTAAATTAAAAAAGTTACAAGCTCTTTTACCTTACCAGCCCTGAACAGGGCCCTTTGCGGGGCATGCCCCAAGAATTTCAGCTCTTTTGCCTGTAAAAGAATAAATACAATACCCCCCCCCCCCCAACATTACAACCCACCACCCACATACCCCTAATCTAACCCAAACCCCCCTTAAATAAACCTAACACTAAGCCCCTGAAGATCTTCCTACCTTGTCTTCACCATCCAGGTATCACCGATCCGTCCTGGCTCCAACATCTTCATCCAACCCAAGCGGGGGTTGGCGATCCATAATCCGGTGCTGAAGAGGTCCAGAAGAGGCTCCAAAGTCTTCTTCCTATCCGGCAAGAAGAGGACATCCGGACCGGCAAACATCTTCTCCAAGCGGCATCTTCGATCTTCTTCCATCCGGAGCGAAGCGGCAGGATCCTGAAGACCTCCAGCGCGGAACATCCATCCGGACCGACGACTGAACGACGAATGACTGTTCTTTTTTATTTTTTGTACTTTAGCTAGTTTATTTAATTGTATTTATTTGTGGCAATTGTGTTTAATTAATTTATTGATAGTGTAGTGTTAGGTTAATTGTAGGTAATTGTAGGTATTTTATTTAATTAATTTATTGATAGTGTAGAGTTAGGTTTAATTGTAACTTAGGTTAGGATTTATTTTACAGGTAATTTTGTAATTATTTTAACTAGGTAGCTATTAAATAGTTCTTAACTATTTAATAGCTATTGTACCTAGTTAAAATAAATACCAAGTTGCCTGTAAAATAAATATTAATCCTAAAATAGCTATAATATAATTATAATTTATATTGTAGCTATATTAGGATTTATTTTACAGGTAAGTATTTAGCTTTAAATAGGAGTAATTTATTTAATAAGAGTTAATTTATTTCGTTAGATGTAAATTATATTTAAGTTAGGGGGGTGTTAGTGTTAGGGTTAGACTTAGCTTTAGGGGTTAATACATTTATTAGAATAGCGGTGAGCTCCGGTCGTCAGATTAGGGGTTAATAATTGAAGTTAGGTTTCGGCGATGTTAGGGAGGGCAGATTAGGGGGTTAATACTATTTATGATAGGGTTAGTGAGGCGGATTAGGGGTTAATAACTTTATTATAGTAGCGCTCAGGTCCGCTCGGCAGATTAGGGGTTAATAAGTGTAGGCAGGTGTCGGCGACGTTGAGGGGGGCAGATTAGGGGTTAATAAATATAATATAGGGGTCGGCGGTGTTAGGGGTAGCAGATTAGGGGTACATAGGGATAACGTAGGTGGCGGCGCTTTGCGGTCGGAAGATTAGGGGTTAATTATTTTATGTAGCTGGCGGCGATGTTGTGGGGGGCAGGTTAGGGGTTAATAAATATAATACAGGGGTCGGCGGGGTTAGGGGCAGCAGATTAGGGGTACATAAGTATAACGTAGGTGGCGGTCGGCAGATTAGGGGTTAAAAATTTTAATCGAGTGGCGGCGATGTGGGGGGAGCTCGGTTTAGGGGTACATAGGTAGTTTATGGGTGTTAGTGTACTTTAGGGTACAGTAGTTAAGAGCTTTATGAACCGGCGTTAGCCAGAAAGCTCTTAACTCCTGCTATTTTCAGGCGGCTGGAATATTGTCGTTAGAGCTCTAACGCTCACTTCAGAAACGACTCTAAATACCGGCGTTAGAAAGATCCCATTGAAAAGATAGGCTATGCAAATGGCGTAGGGGGATCTGCGGTATGGAAAAGTCGCGGCTGAAAAGTGAGCGTTAGACCCTTTAATCACTGACTCCAAATACCAGCGGGCGGCCAAAACCAGCGTTAGGAGCCTCTAACGCTGGTTTTGACGGCTACCGCCGAACTCCAAATCTAGGCCTAAGGATGGTGTCTTTTGTATGGGTGGGTGCTAGATTTTATTTTAGGTATTTTCTTTTTAAGGGAGGGGTTAGTCTGATAGAGCAGTTTCACAGGGTAGCAAGGTTTGCTAGTAATAATAGGAATGTCTAGTAGGTCTAGGGATGCTTATGGGCAAATCTGAGGATGAAAATCACAGTTATAATCAGGATAGGCAGATGCCCATGCATAGTTAATCCTCTACTGTGAGGTTTCCTAACTGCATGGCTTCTTGACTAATAGCCTTATTCCTTGTCTTTCATACAAGTATACACCACACTTCTTGTAAAACATCTTACAGATACATTAGTTGTTAAGTAATGACTAGCAATAAGGAGAAGAAACATAGTATGGTCTTAAAAAGAGAAAAGAAACAAGTTTTACATTCCCTAACATTTGCTAGATTCAGATAATTATGATACAAGCATGTTAACTCTTTACTATACGTTAAATACACCTGTTAATTCTTCATGTACCAAAGGCATGGCTGAAGCATTTTTTCACCTGTACCAATAGCTCTACAACAAACATTAGGATAAAGGCATGCAAAATGTTTCCTAAAATTGCTTGCCAAGACTTCTTATCGACTGTAGCTTCTTTTTATTTATTGTATCTATATTCACACTGCCTAAATAATGTTTTGTGCCAAAATTGAGGTACCCACCACTACTCCCATTGCCCACGAGCAAGTATGTCCCTCTATGATACCTAGCCCTAAAGCTATCAATGAATTTTCTATACACCTCTTATTTTGAGGATTCATTACCTACACTTTAGACCCTGCACAATTTGCATAATTTATCTCTAAGTAATCACATAGTATAGAAGTGGAATTGCATGATATTTTAAGTATGGAAAAGTTTGCCACAGACTTTAGCTTCAATGTACATTTTTGTCAATATTAGCCACGGGACTCAACTGCATCTATATTTAAATACTGACACTATAGGATAAGTAATAGATATAAGTGGAAGAACTAGAAAATTAGAAGTGAACCTGGTGCCACGTCTCCCAAAAATATTGTTATAACTCAAGAAGCAAAGGGAAATGTAGTTTGGTGCACAAGCTTGTACAGAATTGATAATAAATTAAAATATAACTTTTATTATACACATTAAAAGCTAAGTCAAACATAGATAAGTACTCTATCCATAGCAAGTTCTGAAATATAGAGATTCCACACTTTAGCCCCTAAATATTCCCTAAGATTAAACCTAACTGGAGTAACTATAAGGTCAGGAGGGGAACCCTGCAGTATTAGCTAAACAAATAAATTAAAACAAACATATTTCAGTCCGTAAGTCGGGCTTTGTCAATGTAACACGTGTAACCTTAACAGCTCATCTGCACATTTCGCACTCCACAGACTGGCACATTTTTTTAAGGTGTGGATTGTGTCAGATAACCTGTTAATTTCTTTAGCTTGTGCTTTTTTCCTACTTTTGTCTTTATACAGATTTTAATAAAAGCCAGGCTTTAGATATCAGTGCCTCCAGATTTGCTTTGGTGTTTGGATGAATTAGTTCACTGAGGTAACTGGATAGTTGACAGATGATAGACCGATAATAGACAGACAGATGATAGATGATAGTCAGATGATAGACAGACGATAGATGATAGACAGATGAAAGATGATAGACAGATGAAAGATGATAGACAGATGATAGATAGACGATAGACGAAAGATAGATGATAGACAATGATAGATATATGATAGATTATAGATAGATAGATAGATGGATATAATGGCAGAAAGACAGAGAAGAGAAAGATAGTGAGCGTTTCAGTGAGGCAGAGCAGAGAAGTTAAATGATTGCATAACATCAAATACACAACGGATAAGCACAGTACAATTTTCTCACATGCTTAATTGTTTGTTATTATATTGAGCTGCTGGCTAATTAACTTCCTTACTAATAAATTACTTCAGACAGTCTCAACATACAGAAAACTAGAATGTGTTATAAGGAGATGGTGCCACCCGCTGTAAAGTTCTATCAAGACAGTTTTGTTCTGAATGTCACAAGATTCAGGAAAGAAATTTAGATTTTCTTTTTTTATTGTGCTTCAGGTTAAATTACATTTGCTGATTATTTTCATGAATTTATATCCATTTTAATTACACTTCTGACAGCTTTCAGTTGTATCAGTTAGTTCTATTCAATTTACATAAAAGCTTTGCAAAACTAAGGTAAATAGTATATATTAATTATGCTTGTGCATTCGGCAGCTTTGTTAGGTGCTGGAGATGGAAGAAGGTAGCCGCTTGCGGCCATCAGCCCTTTTCGGAGCTGGAATTCTTTTGGAGAAAGTGCAACACACTAAGATCTGGAGTTGCAGAGATCTTAGTGTGTTTCCCTTTCACAAGAATAAATCCGGCTATAAAAAGAACCAAAGGCCGTGAGCGACACCTTCTTCCACGTCCAGCAGCTAAAAAAGCTGCTGAATGCACAGGCCTATGAATACTGATAGATCGAATTAGCTAGTAAGAACTCCTACTAATTAAGAAATAAATTGACCAGGTTATTTAATCCCTTCTGTGCAAACACATTTCAAACCCCTGTGCTAGAGCTGTTCATAGCTGTTTGGTGCTTGTATTTACAAATAAATTTCATCTTTTTCCTTTAAGATACCTGCACAAATCATACCTTTATTATTTAAAAAAATTATGGTATAACATATACCCAGAGATTGTTCAATAAAATAAAGACTTCAAAATAAGAAGATAAAGTGTATTAGTTGTGTTACTTTGTACCAGTAAGTATAAATAACTAAGCATATAAATATAAGATATATTTTAAAATTACACAAAATTGGGGGCCTACCCATTTAACAATGTATGCATGATCTTACCCTGTCCAAAGATATATAACAAACTGGTTATAAACCAAAAACTTTTACTTCCATACTTTCTGTAATATGGCAGCAGCAATGCTTACTTAGGGAATCGCGTTACTTACAGTCAACTTAAATACAAGGGGGCCTATTTATCAAAGCGTCAATCTTGGTGCATTCGCTGGTGTCAATACGCTCGCCAGACATTGCCAGACATCGCTGTCGGGAATCTACATACGACGCCAGTATTTATTAAAAAGTCTGTCAAAAACACGCAAGTCAAGTACGAAGGGATAAACGTTGGACTGTTGATAAATAAGAGTCATCGATGTCACGGATATTCTGTTTTTTCCAACTTTATTTATACCATATCATTACTGTCCATGAACAAGCACATTTCTCTAAAGCAATTTTTTTTTCTCATCTGTTAATGTCCACGAAATATCTAGATTTATACCTGAACAAACAATAATATATCATAGAAAGTAGTTTTTGTTTTATTTTAATAATTTTTTTGTACAAATATCTTTGTACATACTTGTATATATAAATATGTTTTATGTCAGAAATCTTTTGCAAACATATTTACATGTCCCTAATTTTTATTTTCTTCTAAACAATGTTGTCTTTCATATTTCTGTGTTTATTTATACCATTATATGTATGTAGTGTAAATATATTTGGCCAGATTACGAGTTTTGCATTAGAGGCTATGCGGTGCTAACAAGCAGTTTTCTCTCACCGCTCACTTACCTGCATTGCTGTTATTACGGGTTTTTACAAACCCGGCGTTAAAAGGCAAGAAGTGAGCGTTGAGCAAAATTGTGCTCCTTACCGCACTCCAATACCAGCACTGCTTAAGTCAGCGGTGAGCTGGTCGTACGTGCTCGTGCATGATTTCCCCATAGGAATCAACGGGGAGGGCCGGCTGAGAAAAAGTCTAACACCTGCAAAAAAGCAGAGTAAAACTCAGTAACGCAGCCCCATTGATTCCTATGGGGAAATAAAATTTATGTTTACACCTAACACCCTAACATGAACCCCTAGTCTAAACACCCCTAATCTTACACTTATTAACCCCTAATCTGCCACCTCCGACATTGCCGAAACCTACATTATACTTAATAACCACTAATCTGCCGCTCCGGACACCGCCGCCACCTACGTTATATGTATTAACCCCTAATCTGCTGCCCCCAACATCGCCAACACCTACATATTTATTAACCCCTAATCTGCCGCCCCCAATGTCGCCGCAACCTACCTACACTTATTAACCCCTAATCTGCCGTCCCCAATGTCGCCGCCACTATAATAAACATATTAACCCCTAAACCGCCGTACTCCCGCCTCACAAACATTAGTTAAATATTATTAACCCCTAATCTGCCGTCCCTAACATCGCCGTCACCTACCTACATTTATTAACCCCTAATCTGCCGCCAACACTATACTAAATGTATTAACCCCTAAACCTAAGTCTAACCCTAACACCACCTAACTTAAATATAATTACAATAAATCTAAATAAAAATTAATATTATTACCTAAATAATTCCTATTTAAAACTAAATACTTACCTATAAAATAAACCCTAAGCTAGCTACAATATAACTAATAGTTACATTGTAGCTATCTTAGGGTTTATTTTTATTTTACAGGCAAGTTTGTATTTATTTTAACTAGATACATTTGTTATTAAATAGTACTTAACTATTTAATAACTACCTAGCTAAAATAAATACAAAAGTACCTGTAAAATAAAACCTAACCTAAGTTACAATAACACCTAACACTACACTATAATTAAATACATTTACTAAATTAAAAACAATTAAATACATTAAATTAAATTAGCTAAAGAACAAAAAAAAATAAACACTAAGTTACAGAAAATAATAAACAAATTACAGATATTTAAACTAATTA
Organism: Bombina bombina; assembly: GCF_027579735.1. Classification (NCBI taxonomy): domain Eukaryota; kingdom Metazoa; phylum Chordata; class Amphibia; order Anura; family Bombinatoridae; genus Bombina; species Bombina bombina. The sequence goes on from NC_069503.1 coordinate 635,556,716, forward strand.
CACCTGAAAAGGGCATTTGGATGGGCATTGCCCTTAACCCTTTCAGTGCTAATGACGGCTCTGAGCCATCACAGAGTTTCTCATTCTGGTGCTAATGACGGCTCAGAGCCGTCATGAGCACTCTCCCACCTTGAGGGAGATGTGGGGGCTCCTTACTGCTCCTACCCTGGCTAACGTGCCTGTAGAGTGACAGGCATCGCTGGGGCTTCACATGATGCGCGGTGACGTCACGCGCAATTACGTGATGACGTCACCGCGCAACTTTATTTATACTTAACAATGTTAAGTATAGGAGGAGGGGGCATGCTGCTTAGAAGCCTGTATCTCAGGCATCTAAGCAGCTATATACCCTCAAGACCCACTATTGGAAAGGTAATCACCTAACCTTTCCAACAGTGTAAGTTGTGGGAGTCTGCAAAAAAAGAAAAAAGTAAAAAAAAAAAGAAAAAAAAGAAATGAAAATATTAGCACCCAGGTGGGAAATGGCTCAGCAGCCAAAGGGTTAAAAGGGCAGTTGGCTCTATTGCAGGCCCAAACCCTAACCTAAAAATAAAACCCACCCAATACACCCTTAAAAAAACCTAACACTAACGCTCTGAAGATCGACTTACTGTTCTGAAAACCGAACATCCAACCGGGCCGAAGTCCTCAACGAAGCCGGGAGAAGTCTTCATCCAAGCCGGGTGAAGTGGTCCTCCAGGTGGGCAGAAGTCTTCATCCAGACGGCATCTTCTATCTTCATCCATCCTACGCAGAGCGGCTCCATCTTCAAGACATCCGACGCTGAGCATCCTCTTCTTGCGATGACTACCCGACGAATGAAGGTTCCTTTAAGTGACGTCATCCAAGATGGCGTCCCTTAGATTCTGATTGGCTGATAGAATTCTATCAGTCAATCGATAGAAAAAGGTAGAAAAAATCCTATTGGCTGATGCAATCAAAATCCTATTGGCTGATGCAATCAAAAGAGGTGTCTCACCAGCACAACAGAGTCCTTATGAACTTACAGTCATAGCTACTAGCTTGTGGTTTTCCATTTCCCTTTCTCATTTGTGTGAGTGTTTGTTCCTTATAATCACAGCCGATTCATGTGTGGGTTGGAGTACATGGGTTTTTGTGTGTGCTCTCTCTCTCTCTCTCTCTCTCTCTCTCTATATATATATATATATATATATATATATATATATATTACACCATATACTAATGCATTTGGTAGAGCCTAACTACATTTATTTATGAAGGAGCTTTATGCATTCTCATGTATTTTCATGTCACCATAGCCTGTTATACTACATGCAATATTTGAGTAGATAAATGGTTCTAAATATACAATATACCTTATTCCATATATATATCATTTACATGTATAATCAAGTATGGCCATCTGTCTTGTTATATGTGACTGTTATCATATTTGTGATTGTACTCATTTTCATATATTTATTTACATTTTATATATTGGTTCCTTGGTATCCATATGAGGTAATTCACATTATGTTTCATCCACCTAGCAAGCTGTCTCAGGCATGAAATGGTTACACTTTGTGGGCAGTTCCTATTTTAACAATTTGTTGGTTTTAACCAATTATATCAACTTGATCAGTGTATATATTTTGCACCTGGGACCGGCAAACTATGCTATGATTACGGCGCAATGCCGAAACGCGTAAGCCTGCCAGACCCAAGGTGTTCATGCATCTCATTTGTTTTGATACTTGACCTTTTATTTGGTAAAATTCAATAAATGTTATGTTTTATACATTTTCTGGATGCTCTTTTTGCTCATTTTGGTATGGTCCTAAATGTAAGCATTAGTGTTTAACTTTAATACTAATTTCACATATACATACTTTCAAAGTATAATACACAATGTAACAAATGGCACTTACAAGTTCTGATGAGTGATCAATGACACAAGTATCGAGCAATTTGATTCATTAGTGATATTATAAAATATATATTTAAATCAGATTGGCTAATGTCATAAATCATTTTATTATGCATATCCCAATCAAAAATGGTTGAAAAATTCACTAGTGTGTGGGTTGTTTAGGAGTTTGCATCAAATTTGGTGCGAAGTGGAGAGTGGGACTTGTGTTACATGCGTTAAACATAGTACAAATAGATTTATCCAAAAATGGAAGTTAATGGAAGAACATAAGCTTTCTGAGTTTTCAGACTCCTATTGATTTCTATGGCATTCACGGCCTCAAGGGTGGCGGTTTGAACGATAGGTACACTGCGGCGGAATATACGCGAGAGTACCTGTTGAATGTTTGATAAATTGGGAAGAGGGTCAAATGGAGTCAAATGTGAATTCGAAACATCTGGAATGACGCAAGCATCGATCTGTGTCGGATTGAGATCGCAGGAGCATATATTACATCACACATTTCAACATTTGACGATCTTGACGGTTTGTTAACTACGGCGGATCAATCTCACATCAAATTTTATGCGGGATTCCAGCATATTATCACTTGAAGCTTTAATAAATCGGCCCCAATATGTCATTTCAGCAATTTAATATCACTTAACACACAATGCATATATAGTATATCACAAAGAGTAATGATAACATAATATTATACACAGAGGAAAAAAGAAAAAATGAATACTGCCTAGCACTATAACCCTAATATTGCTAGGACTCCCAAAAAAATAACGATTCTCCCTAATGGTTAATGGAGAAACATAAAGCAAAGAAGGGAAGCAACGCTAAGAGAAACAATAGGGTATCTACTAGGGTATATAAATTAATAGAGGGTGATACCAAATAGCTAGTGATTTCAAATGCCAGTATTTGTTATATCAAATAGTGATCTAAAATTAAACAATTATAGTATGCAAATAAATATAAATGATATATAAAACAATTAAGTATGGGCAAGAGAATGAGTTTATTCTTAACAATACTGTATCACAATAAAATAATGATATGGATCCGGATACTCTACTCATAAAAAATGACATTATTGCAATAGTCTATGATGGACCAAGTGGTATAAAATATATAAGGTATCTAAAAAATATGAACTATATATAAAAACAATGGGGAGATAAAATGTATGCCAGCAAAATAGGGGGGGGGGAATAAAAAGTGTCCAAGTGCTATTTGTCCATTTTAGTTTCCAAATTTGGTTAACACATTTTGATTATTAAAGTGGCATCAAAATTATTTCTTTATATGTGTGTAGTATAACGTATATCAGTGATTAAGTGCTACATTACAAGATAATTGCTTTCAAAGTAAATGTTTTAAGCACAATTTTATACTTTTATTTTGATAGCAAACTTCATGTAATTTGAGTGCTTTTAATCATTCAAACATGCTGATACCTTGTGTAATGATATAATGTAGGTCCTCGGTTTTATTTGCAGCCACTTTTAATATATTTTCTTTTGTACAGTTTTATATGAAACCATTGTATCTCATTTTAGTTTTTTTATCCCAGTGGAATGTAAATGTATTTTGAGGTTGACAAGGCATAAATATTCTTAAAGGGACACTGAACCCAAATTTTTTCTTTCATGATTCAGATAGAGCATGAAATTTTAAGCAACTTTATAATTTACTCCTATTATGAAATTTTCTTTATTCTCTTGGTATCTTTACTTGAAATGCAAGAATGTAAGTTTAGATCTGGCCCATTTTTGGTGAACAACCTGGGTTGTCCTTGCTGAGTGGTGGATAAATTCATCCACCAATAAAAAAGTGCTGTCTAGAGTACTGAACCAAAAAATAGCTTAGATGCCGTCTTTTTAAAATAAAGATAGCAAGAGAACGAAGAAAAATTGATAATAGGAGTAAATTAGGAAGTTGCTTAAAATTGCATGCTCTGGGGCATATTTATCAAGCTCCGAAGGGAACTTGATGCCCCGTGTTTCCAGCGAGCCTGCAGGCTCGCCAGAAACAGCAGTTATGAAGCAGCGGTCACAAAGACCACTGCTCCATAACCTGTCCACCTGCTCTGAGCAGGCGGACAGACATCGCCGGAAATCAACCCGATCGAGTACGATCGGGTTGATTGACCACCCCCTGCTGGCGGCCTATTGGCCGGGAGTCTGCAGGGGGCGGCATTGCACCAGCAGCTCTTGTGAGCTGCTGGTGCAATGCTGAATACGGCGAGCGTATTGCTCGCCATATTCAGCGAGGTCTGTCGGACCTGATCCACACTGTCGGATCAGGTCCGACAGACCTTGATAAATATGGGCCTCTATCTGAATCACAAAAGAAAAAAATTGGGTTCAGTGTCCCTTTAAGGACTTTTCCAGTAGCCATATATTACTATCGCCCCTTTTTATACACATTAAAGCTCACAGCAGCTTGATACATGTGCTTGCATTTATTAATTATTAGGGGTGCCTACTGGTAAGCTTGCAGATACATATAGGGGAGTGGTCTCTCTCTTTTTTTTTCCTGGAAACTTTCTTAGGTTTTCCTGAAAGAGATCTTATGACAGCAAAGGAAAATTGCAAGGTTGTATGTATTGTATTAGAATAAGGAATCCTAATGCCTTTGTAGAAAACAAAATGGATGGCAGTTCCTTGATGGTTCAGACAGTTTTCCCTCCCATTATTTTTTATGAGTAATCCAAAAGCAGGTCAAACAAAGCGTCATTTAGATGAACTTCTTCCTCAGATTCCCATTCACCTGTGTCAAGGTACATTCCTTTACCGTAACTTAAACATGGTTACACCAATGGCATGGTCAGTGAATCCTTGATAGCTCTTTCTCAGATAAGCTAACTCATATTACAGGGTGTAGACCAACTTTGGCAAATGGTAATGAGATTTGCATTGACATTAGAATGCTATATCTATCCATCAGATTTGACATCGTTATGGGTTCATTTACTAGTTCTGTGAAATGTACAATGTCTGCTTTTCTGCAGTTGTTTTTCACCCAAAATTTGCATTTCAGATTGATGTTGAAACATTCTTTCATGTCATAAAAATAATTCCTCCACAGGATCTAAATTTGTTTCAGCAGGTTCTTCAGTATCACGCTTTTGAACTTTTTCACAAAGTGTCTTTCAAATAAATCTCAGAGGTTCTCAGAACTCCTTTTTGACAAAGCTTTTGTTGTTGTTGTGGAAGTTATTCTGATATTTTAATTTATTTATCTTTTCTGGATGCTAGCAACAAACAGGAGGCTCTTCTACTCATATTTGATGCTAAACTTGCCAAATATTGACACCTTTTCTAGTAATCAGAAGTGCAGCGCAAAAACATTATTTGAAATCTTTTGTGTTTGTTTTTTCTTTTTCTAATCCATTAGTAGAGCCATTTGTTTGAATGATTAAAAGCACTCAAATTACATGAAGTTTGCTATCAAAATAAAAGAATAAAATTGTGCTTAAAACTTTTACTTTGAAAGCAATTATCTTGTAATGTAGCACTTAATCACTGATATACGTTATACTACACACATATGAAGAAATAATTTTGATGCCACTTTAATAATCAAAATGTGTTAACCAAATTTCTTTTTTGACCCTCATCACTGAGTTTTATGTACCTAAAAGCAATTGTACAGCATATAAACAACCTGTACAACTGCTCTTATAATTCATGTGGACGCGGGATGCAGAAAATAATAGCAACAGCTATAGTGACTTTCATAGATAGTAATAGCCTGAATAGCTGGGGAGCATCCACAGTTCTTCAGCTGATCACATTTTGAAAACACAATAAAAAGACATGTAAGACACATTGCACATCTCATCTTGATTGTAATACAACTCATTGAGATATTGTTAATATTTTGGTGAGATAATTCTTGTATTTATTCAGCATGAGGTACATTTAGAAATGACAGATTCAGAAGATCATAGGGCAGATATTTCTGGGGACTTCAAAAGCCCCAACTATGCTCAGTAAATGAAACAGTACTAAGGGGATAGTTACAAGGTTGTAATATTATTATACATTTCCAAGAATGTTCTTCACTTTTCAAAAAGATTGTAAATCCCTCAAATAAACTGTATAGCACTTGACAAAAACAAACAACAAACAGGCCACACTTGGCCACCAACTAAAAACATTATTATATATTAGAAAATAAGAGACCATTTGCAGTTGGAGGCATATACAGTAGATATGCATGAATATTTGATTGATCATTTATTTTTTACTAGTCTTAAAGCCTGTTACACTGGCCAAAATCACCTGTCCCTCATCCCCCCTCCCTCCAGTGATGATCCGCCCACCCGCCTCCCTCCTAACTCTCCCTTGCTACCAACTTAGCTGAGTAGCGGTCCCACCCATTCTCGCCCCTCTCCAGCGATGATCCGCCCAACCTCCTCCCTCTAAACCCTTCCACGTAAGGCCTTGTGGCCTTTCTCGCACAGAAACGCGCCGCTACTGAGCCTTTCAGCATGTGCATAGTCTCCTACCGATCGCCGGACCCTGCTTCTTACGGCCAGGTATGTTTGTCCTCGCACAGTCTTTACTGCGCATGACTGCATTGGACAAACATACCTGGACTTTTATAATATAGGATTTGCCACCTGATCAAGATGTATCTAGCCATGTACAAGCGTGTGTAAATTGTCTTTGTTAATTAGTACTGTATAAAAGCTCTCATTTTCTTGCATCTCTTGAAAAACAAATAACATTCCAAAGGAGCCATACTGTTTTGTAACAGGGCCACCCATATTGCAAATGGATGCAGCTCCTGAGTGATTAAAATCCTGGAAAAAAATAAATAAACAAACCATGCATAATGACATGTAAGAAATTGTGCCTTTTACTGTTTCATTTCGGTAAGCACAAAAGGCAATTTGCATCAACATCACTATCCAGATCAATTTCCTGTGACCTGTCAATATTCCTGCACAAAGCACTTTGTTAAAATGATTTCTTTAACCATGTGTTAATCTCTAATACCAGTGGTAAGACGTTTGTAAACTCAATTATTATCATGATGTATTTATAAAGTGCCAACATTTTATGCATCGCTATACAAAAGTACATTACAATCATGAGGATACAGTATAATAAAAACGTACATTGTGTAAAACTATACAATATATATTACTGCACTTACATTAACAAACATACACAAAAGGAAAGGAGAGCCCTGCCCTTGAGCACAATCATTTCTAGATGCACTTTTAAACAAGGTGAGCTACAGTTAGAGAGGTTCTAAAATCTTACAGTCTAATGAGAACTGATAAAAAAAACTCATCTGCTGCACTTATTTTACATTCATACCTGTGTTATACGTGAGTTTTCACTATATTGAAGGGATACATCGCACTAAAGCCTTCTTGCAAAGTGCTCTACCCTCAAAGTTAATCCCTGGCGCTCCACTACAATAAGCTCTAACCACAACCTCTGCACACCATTTAAAGCATATTTGCATCACCTGCTAATCCCAAAGTAAGCCCCTTAAATCCCTGGCCCACTACAATACAATGCCTAACACCCCCACTTCTATTAAACCTAGCCATATCATCTACTGGCTCCCTTTCCCTGAACCCATTCTATGGAATAAAATATGTGTGTCCATCTCTACCACAATAAAACCTTCCTCTTATTTAAGTTGCAGTGCACCACACCCAGAAGTGGCACTCACACCCATATATCCACCCTATAAAATGTGTCATTCCAGCACAAAATCATCTCAACAGGTACTCCCAAAACCTAATGTACCTTCCAACACCCTAAATCCCCAATGAACATCATTTTAACCCCCCCCCCACCCATTGGCCCCCTTTACACAATCTCCTGCTTACTATTCCGCCCTTCCTGTGAAAGCTGCTACAAATCCTAAAACCTCAAAATGACCCAGGGCTGGCTCAAGATATTGTGCTGCCTGGGTCCAAGAATGCAATGCCCCCCCCCCAGGAGTAACATTACTCATTAGCATATCAACCTACTAGACCTGACCACTTACATTACTAAACCTGCGTACCAGCATGCAACCAATGCATATGCACAATTGTGCAATAAGTGGCCCCCCTTGACCAGTACTGTGTCTTTGTGCATGATGAGGCTATGCTGCTTGGGAGCTTGTGACTTTCCCCATGGAGAAAGGAATGGTCTGGGTGACAGTGATGACTTGGTCCCATGGTTTAGCTGGCCCTGAAAAGAGCTAATATATACATCTATATATATACAGTATATATATATAAAAGTTCAAAAATAGAGGCACTCGCTGTGAGCAAAAGCCTGTTTAATCAAAGTAAACTATCTATTTTTGAACTTTTATATGGATACTCTGAGTGCACCCCGGTATTGTTGATATTGTTAAATAGTGAGTGCTGGTATTTTTGGGATCTATATATATATATATATAGTGTAAATAAATATATATATATATCTCATCATTTTCATCATGCATGCAGTTATGAAAATTAGAGTTATTCTCATATATATATGTATAACTATGCAATTATCCATAATACAATTAGCATACTTTGTCACCTTTTAAATAAAATGTGATAATAAGCTCCTTTCCTGAATTCATATTGTCTTCTACTGTTAGCAAAATGACACAAATGCAATGTTTCTAACATGTTTAGCAGTAAAACATTTTTCACAATTTTGTATTATTCTCAGCTTTGAAATATTTAATTTGTTGTATACTGACACTTTTATTATGTATTCCATTATGAGTAATCCTTTTTTTTTGTTTCTTTTATATTTTCATTTACTTCTTTAGGAGCCCAGCTGCCGTTCGGGCTGAGAGTACACAGTCTACAGGGTCATCATCGAGCAAGCAGGAAGGCAGACCACAAAGATTAAAAAAGTTGACAAGACAATTCAGCTTGTGAGTCTTTTGAATTGGTATAATTTGTAAAGAAAGAGGGTATGTTGAATGCAGTGATGCAATTAGTTGTTTTTTTGCTGCCAAAGGCACTAGAAATCCTTTAAATGATTCAGATAGATCATGCAATGTCAAACAGCTTTCTAATTTACTTCTCAAATGTTCTTTGTTCTCTTGGTATGTTTTGTTAAAAAGCAGGGATATAAGCTCAGGGGCGTGCATATGGCTGGAGCACTATATGGCAACAGATTTAACAGAATGTTATCTATTTGCAAGTGCACTATTTCCTGCAATGCAGTGGTCCAGATGCGTACTTAGGTATCTATTTGATCTTTTTGCGCTTGACTGGTGCTGGTGGTATCTTTCTAAACTCAACTCTGGCCACGAATATTGGAATACCTAGAGTAAAGAAAGAGGGATCCCTGTTTGTTACCACCATCGGTGGTCAATCACTCAGTACTGGCTTGATAGAATATGGGAAGAAAAATTGGTAGTAGTCAACGCCAAATGAGAGGGCACATAAGCTCACTATAGAAGAACGATCACCTAACAGGATCGTATTATAAATTCAACCAAACAAAACCGGGTGAGTAAAACAATCTGGAACTTTATTTCTTCATTTTAAAATAGGCAACACGCTATTAAAAACATATAGCACAGACAAGGGAGACTAGTCTGACATGTTTCGGCCTTGACTGGCCTTAATCATAGACAGGATCGTATTATATACAGAACAAGTGAGGGGAGGTATAGGAGCACCACCAAAATAGGGGCTTAAAGGGACATGAAACCCACGTTTTTTTCTTTCATGATTTAGAAAGAGAATGCAATTTTAAACATATTTTTAATTTACTTCTATTATCTAATTTGTTTTATTCTCTTGATATTCTTTGCTGAAAAGCATATCTAGATATGTTCAGTAGCTGCTGATGGGTTGCTGCACATAGAAGCCTCGTGTGATTGGCTCACCCATGTGCATTGCTTTTTCTTCAAATAAGGATATATAAAAAATTAAGCAAAATAAATAATAGAAGTAAATTGTAATGTTGTTTAAATTTGTATGTTCTATCTGAATCATGAAAGAATAATTTTGGGTTTAGTGGCCCTTTAAGTGTGCTATAGAGAGGATACTTAGGCAAATATAGCCTTATTTGGTTCATAGGACCCTGTGAGGTCCATTATGTACATCTGAGCTCAGATTAATATTTATTGTTCTTTTTTTATATTGCTTCATGCTATACTTTTATTTTTGTTTTTAAGTTTTTATGTTGGATTAAATTTGTTTTATATGATTTAGTTTTTATGCTGGATTTTATTAGTTCTTTATAACCATTTCATATTGTTTCTTATACATATTATAGCGTGTTGACACTTTGCCTTCATACCCATATGTATACAGTAACCTTTTATGTATTCATCTCCACTTTGTCCTACTGAAGATTTGCACTTATTTTCATTCAGCCATATTGAACATACCCTAGTACTGGCTATTTCCATCTAAAGGGGAGGAGAGTCCACGGCTTCATTCATTACTATTGGGAATTAAGAACCTGGCCACCAGGAGGAGGCAAAGACACCCCAGCCAAAGGCTTAAATACCTCTCCCTCTCCCCTCATCCCCCAGTCATTCTTTGCCTTTCATCACAAGAGGTGGCAGAGAGGTGCCGAAGATTCAGAGGTCTCTTATGGAGGGTATTACTCTTCGAATGGGACAGGAGTTTTAAATAGCACTATAAGGCTTCTCAGTGAGGGCTTGGGTGAAAGTTAGAGTCCGGAGATGCAGGGAGAGTCTCTTTTGCGAAACCATTCCGACTCATATTAACAGCTAATACAGCAATTGGCGTTAACGTGTTTTGCAGACTGCTTTCTTCTCTCAAGTCCATGTCAGGTGCGCTGCTATGACCTGTCACACTTGAAGGGCCATGTTCCTGTTGCAAGGCATGGATTCTGGTAAGATCATTTCATTTTATACACAATGTTAACATAGAAGACAGGGTCACAGTGTGGCACCTTTTATCTTTACAGAATCACAAGTTAATATTACTAGTAGGGGGATTATTGAACAGGAGGGGTTTATACATGATATTGTTTATTGTGTCATTGCTGCGCTGTGCGGGATAAGGCTCTGGCAATGTGTGGAACTATCAGGTTCTTTTCTGGAAGTTTTTGCGCGGTCCTTTATTGGCGTGTTTTCTCCTTTAGGCATCTGATCTTTGACAGAGGAGACAAAGCAGTTTCTGTAGTCTAAAGTGATCCATGCCTTACCATGTTCTGTTAAGCGCAAGCGTAGCGCCTTTCAGAGCGGCCAGACTCAGGACTTGTCTTCATCGGATGCTCCTGCGTAGTGGTTCGATGAAGGGGCCCACTCCGACGCGTTGGAGGGGACTCCTTCTGGGTTGGAATCCGTGTCATCTAAAGCTCCGGCAGAGGAGCCTGGCTATAGGTTTAAGATGGAGAATTTGTGCTTTTTGTTAAAGCAAGTGCTTGCTACTCTAGAGGTTCTGGGGCCGAAGCTTCCAGAGGAACCTTCTATCCCTAAGCTAGATAAGGTTTATGATGACAGGGTGGTACCCCAGACCTTCCTGGTTCCTATAAAGATGGCTAACATTATCCAGAACGAATGGGCTCGATTTGGTTCTTCCTTTTCCCCTTCTTCGTCCTTTAAGAAACTTTTTCCCATTCCTGTATAATCAAAGAGAGAGAAAGAGGCGCCTCATGGGACAGTATCGTACCAACCGGGAATGTCATACAATGAGACGACACGTAATGTGATATACTCACAAGGATAGCGGCATATGAGGATGCCTAGTAGAGCGGGACAGGACTTTAGGTCGCCCGACAGACAAACACTACATTGCATGGAGACGTCAGGTCACGGGGCCCGTTCAGCCAATCAGCGGCCACAGAAAACCGGCATCAGACGTCAAAGCTGTTCCGGGAGTAGCCAATATCAGGCTTCGGATATGGACAGACAGGTCAGCAGACCAATCAGGATAATGAAGAGCAAGAAGTGGTATAGATAAAAACTTGTATTTATTGAGTTATTTTAAAAACAAATGGCAAACAGCAATGCGTTTCTCGACCTACGGGTCATTTCATCAGGCTAATAATGCCTACCTCACAACTTGCTCTACTTATAGTATTTGAAAACCTATCAGATGCTGACCTCACTCACACACCCCTATAGGGGGCCAATCAAAGAGCCGAACAGGGATTGGTTCATGGCCATTCACATTCGTCCAATAGGTAAGGTGTGTGTGTGACGTGGGCCAAATCGGCATTTAAATATATTTAAAATTGGAAATTGATAACAATTCATCTTAAAATTGTGTAATACTAAAACATATACAAATAACAGCTCAAATAAAAGTAATAAAATTAATACACAATTGATCACGATATTAGACAATTTCATTGGTCCTGGAAGCAACAGCTTGGAATAAATATAACCCCTTACATGTTTATATACAAGCGTCGGTGCAACCAGGAACGAAGGAATTGCATGAGTTCATGTAAACGGACATTCCTATACAATAAATGTATAGTGCAAGTGTAGTGCAAGTGAAGACAGGGCCCTGCCAAGTCCCCCCAATTCCAATGATAGATATATATATATATGTCCACAGCACTGGACACAAACAGCAACGTAAGAGTGGCAACACTCGAAACGTCGCTGTTTGTGTACCTGTTATGTACAGAGAATAAAGTATTTTGAAAAGACACAGTGCTGTGGACATATATATATCTACCGCACTCCAATACCAGTGCTGCTTACGTTAGCGGTGAGCTGGTGTAACGTGCTTGTGCACGATTTCCCCATAGGAATCAACTGGGAGAGTCGGCTGAAAAAAAGTCTAACACCTGCAAAAAAGCAGCGTAAAACTCCTTAACGCAGCCCTATTGATTCCTATGGGGAAATACATTTTATGTCTACACCTAACACCCTAAAATGAACCCCAAGTCTAAACACCCCTAATCTTACACTTATTAACCCCTAATCTGCCGCCCCTGACATCGCCGCAACCTACATTATATTATTAACCCCTAATCTGCCGCTCCAGACACCGCCGCCACCTACATTATACTTAAGAACTCCTAATCTGCTGCCCCAACATCGCCGACACCTACATTATATTTATTAACCCGTAATCTGCCGCACCAAATGTCGCCGCCACCTACCTATATTTATTACCCCTAATCTGCTGCCCCCAACGTCGCCGCCACTATAATAAACATATTAACCCCTAAACCGCCACACTCCCGCTAGCAAACATTAGTTAAATATTATTAACCCCTAATCTGCTGGCCCTAACATCGCCACCGTCTACCTACATTTATTAACCCCTAATCTGCCGCCCCCAACGTCGCCGCCACTATATTAAAGTTATTAACCCCTAAACCTAACACCCCCTAACTTAAATATAATTAAAAGAAATCTAAATAAAATTACTATAATTAACTAAATTATTCCTATCTAAAACTAAATACTTACCTGTAAAATAAACCCTGAGCCAGCTACAATATAACTAATAGTTACATTGTAGCTATCTTAGGGTTTATTTATTTATTTTTTTATTTTTTTTTTAAATTTTTTCTTTATTGAGAACCAAAAGTACATACAGTCAGATAACCAAGGAAAGAAATTACTTTCCACAAATACATCAAAACAAGTACATAGTTTTAACATATAACAATTAGGCGTATTGCAGAGTTATATACATCCATATACATTATAAGCAATGTTTGTGCTTCTATTCAGTCAATGTGAAGTGTCTACAATGTATCTAGAGGTCTCGGATAGCGGAGTATAACTCCAGTGTCGTAATAATAAGGTTGTAAGTGACAGTTATAACCACGTTTCTCAATTAACATGTCGGTCTCTGGTTTAACATGGTCATTCGGTGGTGTTGTGAGTGAGGGATAGGTTATAGGGTAGGTAGGGAGGGAGTCATCTCGTGGGAGGGGGTGGGGAAGTTCAGGTGAGAAGAAGTGAGGGGAGGGGAGGGGGTTAGGATAAAGAGCGCGTTAGTGGTGATGGAGACATAAAAGAAAGGGAATGGGGAGAGAGGGGAAAAGAGAGAAAAAAAAAAAAAAAAAAAAGGGGGGTTAGACTACCTGTGCGCAATGTCCCCTGGCCCAACTGCCTAGAAGGAGGGACAGCGGCATGTAAGTCCATGTGGATCTACTGAATCTGAATCCAGTCATCCCAAATTGCCCAGTAAACCTCCATTCGCTCTAGCGAGCTATATGAAAATTTTTCCATGTTGGCCAAGTATTGTATTACGCATCTTGATAAAGCCAGGGTTGCTGGCGAAACATGTTGATATCTGTGTGAACACCAAGAAAGAAAAAGCCTGTTTTTTTCCTGCGTACAGAAGTACTTAAGTGCAGGAGATTGAGGAACTACAAACACAAAAGCTAACTTGCGCAAGTTACAGAAACAAAAGGATTGTCTACAGTTTGGTGCTGTAATCAGAGCACTTCTACAAAGACCAGTGACAAGGTAACACAAAGAAAATTACCTACCGGAACCCCTTGTCTGAGAGTCAAACTGAGGACACATAGGAACCGCTGGGAAGCCGTGAGTAGTAACAGCTCACAAGAGAGGTTAAGAAAATCACCCCTAAACACTGTTTGGAACATTCCTTTTCTACAAATTAAGCTCACTGAGGATACAAAGAGGTAACTGTGAAACCTTAATATATCACAACATAAATATAAGGATAAAGAACACAGCCCTCAGTAATTTATCTCCAATTACTTACAAATGCTTTGATGAACTTTTTAGATACACAAAATTATAACCAATATAAGTAAACAGCCATTGTGGGGACACCATTTATAATCTTGCATTTAAATTGTTTTAACTAATTGTTAGTTTTTGCTACATATTTGTAATTTTAAAGCTGATGAAATATAGATATAAAATATCAAATAGAGACAAATATTATTAATTGTGTTGAAATAAAAGAATATATTCTATCTAAAATCTTTGAACAAAGGATACAAAAGAGCAGATAAATCCTTTTATTTGTGTATGAAACAAATGTATATCTGAATTTTAGAAATTTTATGAATTGATCGATATAGTGTTGCAACACTTAGGGATTGTGATTTATTTTATCTTGGTATTATCATGTTTTTATTTTGAAAATAAATTGTAGAAGAATTTTTCACTTATTCTGTCCAAGGTCCAGTTTTTTCTACATATTTAGCTAACGACCTCCATACACACCTTTATCCCTTTTGCAGATTAAGCGCCTAATCTCCATAACTTTTTCACAAGTATTGTATTACCTCACAGACTTCCGAAATTGTGGGTGAGGTAACCTGTTTCCAGGCTCTGGCAATACAAAGTTTGGTGGCTGCCATCACATAGATCACCAGTTGCTTGCTACATTTGGGGAGAGTTTTATCCATGATGTGGAAGAGGGCCACCCTTGGCGTCAGCTGTATAGTCAGATTCATAGAATGCAAGAGTGTCTCAACATCTTTCCATAGATCTTTTATCTTTGGGCATGACCACCACACATGAGAGTTGGAGCCTTCCCTTCCGCATAATCTCCAGCAACCTGGAGACACATTAGGAAACATTCTCGACAGTTTGGTGGGTACTCTGTACCATTGTAGTATTAGTTTCATATAACTTTCGAAGATCGTTATGCAATGAATCGTTTTTTTTGTCAGTTCGATCGCCGCTTTCAGTTCCATATCTGATATGTTTAAGGCCAACTCCTTGCACCACATTTTGATTTGACTCGGGAGGCCCTCTGAGTGATCCTGTAGCATGGCTTTGTAGTGGAATGTGAGGGGCTTCAGCGTCCCCATCTCAAGCAGCCATCTTTCTTCCCATTTAGAATGGGGTCTGAGAGTCTGAGTGCCAAATTTCCAGGAGCGAAGTAAACTGAGTACCCTGCAGCATTCAAAGTAGAGCCATAAAGGAGAACCACTTAGTGAGTCGAGTACTTGATGGACTGTCATAAGCTTACCATTTGAAAACATATGCTCCACCATGTCCATATTGTGTTGTATCCAGAATTCGAGATGGATACTCGGTAGATCCCAGAGAAGACCCCTCATCTGGTGAATCGGTGAGGGGTGTGGGGCAATCTCCGTATGATGCCTAAGTTCATGCCACATTTTAACATTTTGTTGTACTATGGGGTTAGGAACCCTATCTACCAGCTGCTTGTGTTTATGGACCCAGAGAACACTTGGTAAGTCCAGGCCTTCAGGTAGGTGTAGTTCCTCTATTTTGAACCATTTCGGTTTCTCTCTAGTCGGGCCCCAGGCCGTGATCTGTGATAGTCTAGCGGCCTCATAGTAAAGGAATATATTTGGAAAAGCTACTCTGCCTTTAGAGAATTCTCTCTGCATGGTTTTGTGGCCAATCCTAGGCATCTTTTTCCCCCATACATATTTAGAGAAAATTCGGTGAATTTGTTGTAATGTGCCATGCGGGATGTTCAGTGGGATACATCGGAATAGGTACAGCGCTTTAGGGAGTAATGACATTTTCACCGTGGCAATACGTCCCATCCAAGAGATTTCTCTGAAATCCCATCTGTGTGTTAAAGACTGTAACTCAATGATGAGGGCATCAAAATTTAGAGAGAGGATGGCATCTAGGTCTGCGCTTAAGTGAACACCTAGATGTTTGATGGACGTTGTGGACCAATGGAAGTCATACATTTCACGTAGGCTCAAGAGTTGGTCATCGGGCAAGTTGATACTGTATGCCTCTGTTTTTGAGACGTTTATCTTGTAGTAGCTAAGAAGGCTAAACTGTTCTAAGGCAGTGAAAACTGCCGGGACTGAACTTAGGGGGTTTGTGAGAAAGAGAGTAACGTCATCTGCATACAGTGCAATCTTTTCCTGACTAGAGCTTACCGGTAATCCCTCAATAGCAGGCGACATCCGAATCAGTTCTGCCAATGGTTCCATGACCAGGGCAAATAGCAAGGGGGATAATGGACAGCCTTGCCTGGTTCCATTAGAAATATTGAAGGGGGGAGAGCAAAAGCCCAACCCTCTTACTCTGGCACTTGGATTAGAGTACAAAACTTTAATCATGGTTATGGCTTCGGGTGGGAAACCAAACGTGTCCAAGACTCTCCACATATACTCCCATCTGACCCTGTCAAACGCTTTTTCAGCATCTAATGACAGGGCCAGAAGGGGGACAGCTCGTCTCTTCACCTCAGAAAAGACAGATATTAGTCGTCTCGTATTGTCCGGTCCCTGCCGGCCGTTCACAAATCCAACCTGGTCTGTATTGATTAACCCCGGCAGCAGGGGAGACAGTCTTTCCGCGAGAATTTTAGAGTATAATTTTGTGTCTACATTAATAAGTGAAATGGAACGGAAATTGCCACAAAGGGACGGGTCTTTACCCGGCTTTGGAATCGCAACTATAGTTGCTTCAAGATATTCTTTTAGTATCTGTCCTTCAGATCTGATTTCGTTATACGCGTGGCAGAGTACGGGTTTGAGTTGTGCCTGTAATTTTTTGTACAGTTGCCCCGGGAACCCATCCGGGCCCGGGGCTTTATCGGTCTTTAACTGTTTAATTGCCATTCCAAGTTCCATCTCAGTGATAGGTTCAGTTAGCTTACCCTTGTCCTCCTCTGAGAGTTTGGGTAGGCCTAGTCTCTGTAAGAAGGAGGAGATGTCCGGAGGAGACGTCGCTTTAGGTATCTCGTGAGAGTTAATGTTGTACAGGCGTTCATAAAAGTCGGCAAAAGCCTTCCCTATGTCTTCAGGGGCATGTACTTTTTGTCCCTCAAGGACGAGGTATGGTATTCGGGAGCTAGCTAGTCTCTGTTTCAGTTTGTTTGCAAGCATCGAGCCTGCTTTATTGCTTTTTGAGTACATAACCATTTTGAATCTCGAAAGGGCTCGCTTGAATTTTTCCACTTCCAGGTTTTTAATCTGTGATTTTAAATTCAAAATCTCAGTGGATAGGCTAGCTGTAGGCATTAGCTTATTTTGTCTTTCTTTCGCCCTTAGGTCGCAAGTAAGCTTGCCCAATGGGGCCCCCCATTTTTTTTTAATATTCAATGCCTTTGCAATGCAGAATCCCCTGATGTACGCCTTTAATGCTGCCCACCTGATTTGATGCGAAGTCTGGTTGGGTCTGTTAGTGTCTAAGAATTCCTCAACCTTGTCAACCAATTCTGTGACAAATGAGGTGTCTTCCCACAGAAACCTCGGGAGCCTCCATGACGGCCTAGCCAATACCGATCTCTCAATGTCGATAGACATTGTAACAGCGTCATGATCTGACCATGGACAGCTGCATATACTGGAGTTTGTGATGTTGTTCATAGACCAGGAGTCAACAAAGAAGTAGTCCAATCTCGAGTATGACCGGTGAGGGGGAGAGAAATACGTGTAATCTCGTGATTCTGGGTGGCATGCCCTCCACACATCATAGAGCTCAGACTGGTATATCAGGTTTTGAAATTTAGGAGCTGTAGACCTAGAGTAGCTATCTAAAACTTTATCTTTCGGGATTTTTTTGTCCATATAGGGGTCCCAGACTAGATTAAAATCTCCTCCTAAAATTAATGTGCCTTGTTTCAGGCCATCAATAAGATGCAGCATTGTGCGGAGGAAGGCTATCTGACCCTGGTTAGGGGCATACAAGTTTACTAGAGTGTAGAGGTGTGAATTAAGTCTGCAAACCACTAAAAGAAACCTCCCTTCCTGGTCCATTTCTATATGCTGTGGTTGAAATGCAACTCTTGCACTGATACAGATTGAGACACCTCTGGTTTTTTCATGGTAGGTCGAGTTAAGGACCACCGGGAAGTGTTTAGATTTCAGTACTGGAGTGTTAGTTGAAGCCCAATGCGTCTCCTGAAGGAAGGAAACATCACACTGGAGCTTCCTCAAGTACGTTTGTACCATGCTTCGCTTCTCTGGCGAGTTAAGTCCCTTCGTATTAAGGGAGACAAATTTGAGACCAGGGTTCATCGCGCAAAACAAAAAAAAAAAAAAAAAAAAAGGGAGTCTAAGGGATGAGGGGAGAGGAAGAGGGGGGTTAAACAGCCGTAGTTAGTGGTCTAAGAGTTGTAGCGAGTGTGGGTTGGTGGTCGTTGTCTGCTTATAAGTTATGAAGATATGGATAATAGGTCACTTAGTGAGTGCGATTGAATCTGTGTTCTTGTGCTTACTTTCGGTAAGCTATGGTGTTACCCTTGGGGGGGGGGGTGGAGAAATACAGTCCTACGACCGTATTAACTGGTGTCCAAGGGAAAAAGAAAAAAAAAAGGAAAAAAAAACGGAAAACCAGGGAAAGGAGAAAGGAGATGGGGTCCGGGCCGAGGCAAAGTCTGTAAGCAGGGGGGAGGTGGGTAGGGGAAACAGTAATGTGCTTCACGTCCCTAATAGGCAGGGTCTATTCTATGTATGTTTGTCGAGGTGTAACTATATAGATTAGTATCATTATACAAGTCATGAGGAAAGAAGGAAAGGTGGTTTTGCTTAGGATTTAACTGTAAATGATTAAAAGTGTAAATGTCAAAGAGAGAGAGATTAGATGTTGATAGATCAGTCTGCTGTCCTGATGGTCATGTAAAAACTTTATCTGATCAAAACAATTTCTTTCAAACATAAATGCGAGAGAAGTTGATGTAACATTACGGTAATCACAATAGCTTCACTCTATATAACAAAAACATGCCAACTACATTTTAGCGTATAATGGTATCTTAATTGCCTAGGTCTGATGTTTCTGTTCTGATCTAATATCTTGTATGTGGATATCTATTGACATTTAGGCTAATCTATACTCGCAAGTGCAAAAACCAGTATATCTAATTAATAATTAACTAATATAAACAATAGAAAACTAAAGAGGAGTTAGTGGGGCTCTTTTGTCAAACATGTTCAGGACTTGTCTCCTAGCAGGCACTCTAGGACCTAGTAAGTTATGACTTTTCATTTATCTAGCTATGTTGTTCTGTTAAGCGCTACTGATCTCAGTTCTGGAGGAGTTAACGATAATAAATGAACTCATTCCTCCTGAATGAGGCCCAGCAAGACTCTTTGACTGAGGCTAACAGTTTCTAGTCATGTAGTGAAACGTTTCCTTCCTATCTCAGCTACACTAACATACCCATTCTCATGTTCAATTACTTATGTGTCTCCGTTAGTACCTAGTGAGTGTATGCTAGGTTTGAATATATCTGCAGGGTTCTGTGGGCTGAGATCTATTAAAGCAAAAATAAATGTCTAGGGGTTAGGGTGTGTCAGTTGAGGTCCTGGGATATGACAAGTATTCTGGAACAAAGTAAGTGATATCTTGTCTCCTGCAGAAACCGTGAGGTTGGTCAGGAATTACCTGTTTCAAATCTCTAGACATATATAACATAGAATAAGCATAGGGCTTGTAAGTCATGATAAACAGTGCATGCAATCAATATCAAGAGTAACACATAATAACTGTAAACACTGCAAGAAATAGAAAGAATTCGAGCTTTTTCATTATTAGCAATAGGTCAGAATGGAATAGTCTCTTATTGCATGTCCATGTCCTTGCAACATATCTCCGTTTATACCTTCCATATGGGGTTTACTAATATTTGCAACAAGTAACAGAGATGCTACAAGATAAACTTAAGCATTGCAAAAAAGATATGTATCACTCAGATATTTTCACAGTTAAAGCCAAGTCAGGAGTATGATTCCTGAGGTAGAAAGTCTCTTATAATATGTATGTGACCATGGAACTTATCTTCAATCAGGATCCAATGTCTCTAGTTCTGTAGTGTAACATTTCCCCTTTCATCACAGCTATATAACTAGGGAGCAAACAAACACCCCCCCTGCAAAACATTATAACAGAAAACATTTAGTAGCAAAAGATATACTTATCAGTCTTCATCTCCTGAGGATTCTTCTGCCCTATCTGATGATAGTTGCTGAGGTGCTAAGTTCTGTCTTTTAGAGGGGGTACTTCTCTGAGCAAGGGGCCTCCATTCAAATGCTGATGGTCTTAGAATAGAGGAGGAGGTAGTGCTGAGTTCCGTATCCTGAGGGATAAGGGAGCTGTTTTCTCCAATTTGGTTGGGGATCTTGGTCCATCCCTTGAGAAGGAAGAGACCCTTGTCTGGGGTATCTGCCGTGTAGAATCGTCCATCTTTTTGAATCAGTAGCTTAGTAGGATATCCCCACCTATACTTAATTCCCATCTGTCTCAAT
Source organism: Bombina bombina (assembly GCF_027579735.1). Lineage (NCBI taxonomy): Eukaryota > Metazoa > Chordata > Amphibia > Anura > Bombinatoridae > Bombina > Bombina bombina. The sequence continues at coordinate 635,577,698 of NC_069503.1, forward strand.
GACTTTGTCACTTCACGGAATGTGCCTCTCTTTTGCATCGTATACTGAGATAAGTCTGGAAAAATTTGTATAGAGACAAATCTGGCTGGTAGAGTGGGGCGTAGAAACATGGCTCTGAGGGTTTGTTCTTTATATGTGAAATAGTGGAATCTGGCAATCATATCCCTTGGTTTCTCTGCTGAGACATTCCTCCCTCTGGGGAGTCTGTGTGCTCTGTCTATCAGGGTCTCATTGGGGAAACCTGGGGGATGGAGTATTTCGCACAGTTCAAGAAGGTACTTGCCAAGGTCAGTTGGAGTGATCTCTTCAGGGACACCTCTAAATCTTAAGTTGTTCCTGCGGGAACGATCTTCCATATCCGCCATCTTGGCTTCAACTGTGTCTAGCATGTCAACTAGGACTTGTGAATGGCTAGCCAAGTTTCCTTGCTCAACTGTTAAGTCTTCTTGGTTTTTTTCCAGGACATCAATGCGTTCGCTAATAACGCCAATATCTCACCTGAGATCCGCCGTGGAGCTCTTAATAGCTTTTGTAAGGGAATCTTGGAGAGAATTCATCCTCTGAGTAAGGGTAGTGACAATATCTGAGGCCACAGAGTCAGAGATACTGTTCTCAATACCAGCAGCTTCGGCCATATCACAGCCGTTCCCTAGCAATTGTTGTGGAGTTTCAGGGTCGGTTGCAGGTTTTCCCAGAGTGGGTTTGACTTTAAAGTGGTCTGCCACCGACTTCCTATACTCTGAGGGGTTAGCGGTTTTTCTTCTAGAACCTTGTGGCATGATAAAGACAGTGGGGGTTCAGTAGAAGTACACCAATACGAAATGATATGATTGGGCAGAGACCTCTCAGCGAAGTTTACAGGATTCGTTTCTTAGATCACATTCCTTTATGTTCCATCTTATGCCTCGGCCCTAAGGACCCCTGTCCCCTAGTGCATATTGTGAGCTATGTGGATCAACCAGTTTAAGATTAGAGCCAGCGTAGAGTTGTACTTTACCCAGTGGTGGCCTATAGTGGGATTTTCCTCAGTTTCAAACGGTTTCAGAGTGAGGAGATAGCAATTAACAGAGTGGAGCCTCCTAGAGCCACTGTCTCCCCCCGGGGATATGCCTCCTATCAGCGAAGTCGGTAAAAGGTTGGGGGGTATGACCCACAGGCACTCCGCTCCTGCGGGAAAGGGAGGGGGGGACTAGTTAAGGGTGCTGATAATAAGGTTAGTGAGTAGTACCAGGCCCTTATTGTAGTAAGTAAGTTCTGAAAATTTTGTTAGTGCAGGCTTCTGAGGGACTACAAGTAAGTAGGAGGGAGAAGTGAGCTGCAGCAAACTTCAAAGGTGTCCAGGGTATTTAGGGTTAATATAGTATTAGAAAACTGCTGCAGAAAATTCTGTGTGAGCAATTGCCTGTGCTCTGTATCTCAGAAGAAGGTAATATATGTAGTTATTTGGATCCAATAGTCACAGTCTATGTGTCTCTTATAAGTACAGCAAGGAACTCTCTACTTACAAGTTGCCACGTGGGATGCTGCTGGGGTCGCTATATCTGCCAAGTTGGTAAAAAGTAGAATCCAGCCGGTGCTTTCCCTCTCTCCTAGAGTTATTATAGGTCCGGTGAGCCTGCAAGGTGTATTATTGCCACCGAGTACACTTTTATTTCTTCGGGCCTGGTATCAAGTGCCGGTGTAGGCCGCAGCCGCGGTCTTTCCTGGAAAACGGTCCGGTTCTCCTGGGCGGCCTAATTTTGCGGTCAAAATTAACTGAAAAATCGGACAGGGAGCAGCTCTGGATAGTGTCACTAGCTGCCTCAGATGATTTGTGTGTAATTTCGCTGGGTGTATCTGGCTAAAAAGGCTAAAATACCACTTTTGCAAGCAGAGCTCAGTCTCTACACGTCCTGCTAGTTATGCTGCTGGCTCCGCCCCCCTTAGGGTTTATTTTTATTTTACAGGCAAGTTTGAATTTATTTTAACTAGGTACAATAGTTATTAAACAGTTATTAACTATTTAATAAACACCTAGCTAAAATAAATACAAAAGTACCTGTAAAATAAAACCTAACCTAAGTTACAATTACACCTAACACTACTCTACAATTAAATTATTTCCCTAAATTAAATACAATTAAATACAATTAGATTAAATTATCTAAAGTACAAAAAACCAACAAACACTAAATTACAGAAAATAATAAACAAATGACAAGATTTTTAAACTAATTACACCTAATCTAATCCTCCTAACAAAATAAAAAAGCCCCCCCCAAATAAAAAAACCTACCCTACACTAAATTACAAATAGACCTCAAAAGGGCCTTTTGCGGGGCATTGCCCCAAAGTAATCAGCTCTTTTACCTGCAATGCTGAATACGCTCTCTGTATTCAGCATTGCACTAGCAGTTCTTGTGAGCTGCTGGTGTAACATCGCCCCCTGCAGACTTGCGGCCGCCAGCAGGGAGGTGTCAATAAACCCGATCGTACTCGATCGGGTTGAATTCCAGCCATGTCTGTCCGCCTCATCAGAACAGGAGGACAGGTTATGGAGCAGCGGTCTTTAGACCGCTGCTTCATAACTGCTATTTCTGGCGACTCGCCAGAAACACAGGCCCTCAAGCTCCATTCGGAGCTTGATAAATAGGCCTCATAGTAAAATTAAGAAACAGTGTCTGGCCTCCAGCCGTAGCAAAAAAAAAAAAAGCCTCAAACAGCTGCCATTAAAGCCAGAAAAAAATAAGACTTACTGTACCTTTAAACAAGTATCAGAATGTTTAAATGTTTTAATTCAACTTCAAAGACTAATTTAAAAAAAGATGAAAGTCTTAAAATTTCTCTGAGGGATTCCAATATATCTTTGGTTTGGGGCAGACTTGAAAAATTATTAGGGCACAACAGTGAGTCACAGTATTCTAGCTGAAAAGAAACCGGTACAGCACAGAGACATTAGAGCTGGAAAATAAAGAAAAATACATACTTAAACTATAAGGAACATTATAGATTAGTTTATTCCAAATTAGATTAGATACATACTTTGTAATATATTTTTATTATAAAAAATGCTTCTATTAAAAAGATTCACTACTTAGATAGCTTTTACTGTGCGCATGACCTGCAGAGCCTATAGCTGCGTTCCCTTTTCACAATCTCGTCTGCTTGGAGTGCCACTAGTGATACAATATCCGTATGCTCCAGTCCTCTGATTTAAGAGTAGTGAAATATTTTGCTGGATACATTTTTTTTGGCTTATAAAAGATTATTGATTCTAATCAGATTTAAACTAATTTGCTTGGATTAACATGTCCCTTTAAAGAGTCTGAAAACTTTAAAGAAAGCGTCATGCAAATGGAAGTACACAGTTTTAACAAGGTTAAAGGGACAGTCTAGTCAAAATGAAACTTTTGATTCAGATAAGGCATGCCATTTTAAACAACTTTCCAATTTACTTTTAGGGGCCGATTTATCAAGCTCCGTATGGAGCTTGATGCCCCTGTTTCCGTGCGAGCCTTCAGGCTCACCGGAAATAGAAGTTATGAAGCAGCGGTCTAAAGACCGCTGCTTCATAACTTGTCCGCCTGCTCTGAGGCCGTGGACAGAAATCAACCCGATCGAATATGATTAGCCGCGAAGAACTCCTGGTACAATGATAAATGCAGACAGCATATGCTATCGGCATTTATCGATGTGCAGCGGACATGATACGCTAGATTATATCATGTCCGCTCGCACTATAATAAATCTACCCCTTAGTATCAAATTTGCTTTGTTCTCTTGGTATTCTTTGGTGAAAGCTAAACCTAGATAGACTCATTTGCTCATTTCTAAGCCCTTGAGGGCCACCTCTTATCTCAGTGCATTTGGAAAAATGTTCACAGCTAGTTAGTGCTAGTTCATGTGTGCCATATAGATAACACTGTGCTCACTCCTGTCGATTTACCTAGGAATTAGCACTGATTGGCTAAAATGGAAGCCTGTCAAAAGAACAGAAAAAGGGTGCAGTCTGCAGAGTCTTAGATCACAGAGGTAAAAAGTATATTAATATAACAGTGCTGGGTATGCAAAACTGTGGAATGGGAAATAAAGGGATTAACTATATTTTATATATATATATATATATATATATATATATATATATATATATATATATTTTTTTTTTTACACACAGCATATATATATATATATATATATATATATATACATTGCAGTGAATAAAATATACTTAGTATAGTAGACACAAATTATCTTTTTCAGCTATCAAAGCTCACATGAAAGTATATATTCAGTATGAAAGAAAGCTTTCATTTATGGTTCAAACTATGACATAGTTTAAGCTAATTTAAATCCATAAAGCATTCTTACTTTTAATCTGTATGCTTCCTAGATTACATATTGCCGTTTACATAGGCTAAATCTTATAATCCACATAGATCCCCATGCTAATATCTCTTTCTTTCTGGTATTTTTGCCTAAGATATTGTTTGAGAAAATGTAAAAATATTACATTTAGTTTAATCAAAGATTATTGATTGATCATTGTACAAAGAAAAGTTAATAAAAGCATTTTCTTTTGTGCTCCTTAGCAGGTGGTATTATACTCCAGACAGGTTAGGTAAAATGATAACAAATTATCACGCTGACTGCTGGAGGGGGTGCTCAGACAGAGGAACCATCACACATATCTGGTGGACATGCCCTATAGCTCAACAATATTGGTCACTCATCAAGAATGAGATAGAATTGGTTATAGGGATCTCGATACCACTTCAACCTTGGGTGTTTCTGTTCAACGTCTTTCCTCCCTTGAAATGTTTACTGCGTCTTAAATTATTAAACATTATGGTAAATACAGCTAAACGTTACATCCCATACTATTGGATAAAACCTACTTTACCATCCACTCAATTCTGGAGAGATAGGGTCACTATGAATATAGAACTTGAACAATATCATTACTTGAAACGCAAGAAATTAGATGAATTTCTCTCAATTTGTCTACTATGGGAAGAATATCTTAACTCCCTAAAGCACACATAATATATCGGCCCTACTATCACAAATCCTTTTGAGGGTGTTTGGATGTTAGGCATTGATCACTGTATTGTTTTGCTGGGCATTCATTTCTGTATTGTTTTGCCATATGGTAATCTATTTAAATTGACTTTGTTCTGTCCTAATAACAATAGTGTATGCGCTGACACTGCTCACTGTTTTTGTGTTTTTCTCCTTTATTTAAAGCTTCTTCTTATAATTTATTAACATTATTATATTTCATGATTGTTAAGCACATGATGTATTACTTCTCTGCTAATATTGACTTATTACATGTGGACTATGATATCTCTACTTAAGCAGACTAACCTGTTCATGAACATAACCTGTGCTTAATGTTTATTCACTGAATGTATGTTTATTTGACATTAATAAAGCTTTTTTGAAAAAAAAAAAAAAATGCTTGTGCAATGCCGTCCCCTGCCCATTTGCGGCCAATCGGCAACTAGCAGGAGGTGTCAATCATGATTGCTGTCCACCGCCTCAGAGGTGGCGGATGAGCTAAACAGCAGCGGTCTTAAGACCACTGCTTCTTAACTTAAGTTTCTGGCGAGTCTGAAGTCTCGCGCGGAAACAGCAGCATATGCTGCTTCTTAAGTCAGCCCCCCATAGTGTCACACCAAAATTAAATAACTTGTGTTAATAATTTAAGACCTCAACTGCAAAACATAAACTACATCATCCTTCAGTAATAGCTGCTATTGTAGTATATATGAAACATATTTGTATTGATTTATAGAAGTGTCTACTAAGTAGTGTGGTTTAGTAAAATAGATAAACTTTTATACGATAGTTTAGATGTGAGAACAAAACCTGTGTTTTAGGTTATCCCCACTGGTTGATAGTAGGGATGGGCGAATGTTTCGCAACATTCGAAAAACGGCACAAATTTTAACACATTCGTTCGTTCAAATCGAATTTTGAATGTTTACATAACATTCTAACATTCGATTTTCGAATTTTCGGTTTCGAATTTTACGATTAGATTCGAAAATATTCTTTTAGAAAAATTCGAATTTAGATTGTAATAGTATTTCTTATGCTTTTTCTTTAAATGTAATATTCGAATTATGCAATATTCGAATTCGAAAAATTTGAATTTAGATTGTAATAGTATTTCTAATGCTTTTTCTTTAACCCCTTAGTGACCAGAGCACTTTTCCATTTGTTGACCGTTTGGGACCAAGGCTATTTTAACATTTCTGCGGTGTTTGTATTTAGCTGTAATTTTCCTCTTACTCATTTACTGTACCCACACATATTATATACCGTTTTTCTCGCCATTAAATGGAATTTCTAAAGATACCATTATTTTCATCATATCTTATAATTTACTATTAAAAAAAATATAAAATATGAGGAAAAAATGGAAAAAAAAACAATTTTTTCAAACTTTGACCCCCAAAATCTGTTGCACATCTACAACCACAAAAAAACACCCATGCTAAATAGTTTCTAAATTTTGTCCTGAGTTTAGAAATACCCAATGTTTACATGTTCTTTGCTTTTTTTGCAAGTTATAGGGCACTAAATAAAAGTAGCGCTTTGCTATTTCCAAACCACTTTTTTTCAAAATTAGTGCTAGTTACATTGGGAAACTGATATCTGTCAGGAATCCCTGAATATCCTTTAACATGTATATATATATTTTTAGAAGACATCCCAAAGTATTGATCTAGGCCCATTTTGGTATATTTCATGCCACCATTTCACCGCCAAATGCGATCAAATAAAAAAAAAGTTCACTTTTTCACAAATTTTTTCACAAACTTTAGGTTTCTCACTGAAATTATTTACAAACAGCTTGTGCAATTATTGCACAAATGGTTTTAAATGCTTCTCTGGGATCTCCTTTGTTCAGAAATAGCAGACATATATGGCTTTTACGTTGCTTTTTGGTAATTAGAAGGCCGCTAAATGCCACTGCGCACCACACGTGTATTATGCGCAGCAGTGAAGGAGTTAATTAGGGAGCATGTAGGGAGCTTGTAGGGTTAATTTTAGCTTTAGTGTAGTGTAGTAAACAACCCCAAGTATTGATATAGGCCCATTTTGGTATATTTCATGCCACCATTTCACCGCCAAATGCGATCAAATTAAAAAAAACGTTAAATTTTTCACAATTTTAGGTTTCTCCCTGAAATTATTTACAAACAGCTTGTGCAATTATGGCACAAATTGTTGTAAATGCTTCTCTGGGATCCCCTTTGTTCAGAAATAGCAGACATATATGGCTTTGGCGTTGCTTTTTGGTAGTTAGAAGGTCGCTAAATGCCGCTGCGCATCACACATATATTATGTCTAGCAGTGAAGGAGTTAATTAGGTAGCTTGTAGGGAGCTTGCAGGGTTAATTTTAGCTTTAGTGTAGAGATCAGCCTCCCACCTGACACATCCCACCCCCTGATCCCTCCCAAACAGCTCCCTTCCCTCCCCCACCCCACAATTGTCCCGCCATCTTAAGTATTGGCAGAAAGTCTGCCAGTACTAAAATAAAAGTTTTTTTTTTTTTTTTTTTTTTTAAATAATTCTTCTGCTGTGTAGGACCCCCCTTAGCCCCCAACCTCCCTGATCCCCCCCAAACAGCTCTTTAACCCCCCCTCTGCCTTTATTGGGCACCATATTGGGTACTGGCAGCTGTCTGCCAGTACCCAGTTTGAAAAATAATAATGTATTTTTTATTTTTTATTTTATTAAATATTTTATTTATTTCTGTAGTGTAGCTGCCCCCCCCCTCAACATCCAACCCCCCACCCTCTCCCAGATGCCTTGATTTTAAAATCCCACCCTCCCCAGTCCTCTCTCCCACCCTCCAGATCTACAGCATATTGATGCTGTTTTCATAGACCTAACGTGCACGCGCGCGCCCGTGCACGCGCATGCACGGCTCTTGTGCACGCGCGTGCATGCGCCCGTGCACGCCCACGCACCCGCACTAGATCCCTCCCCCCTCCTCCACCAATTACTGCCCACCCGCCTCCCTGGATGAGCTCCCACCCACCAACGATAACGGCCATCGATAGCCGATGCAGAGAGGGCCACAGAGTAGCTCTCTCTGCATCGGATGGCTATAAACAGTTATTGCAGGATGCCTCAATATTGAGGCATCACTGCAATAACATGAAAGCAGCTGGAAGCTATCAGGATCGCTTCCACTGCTTTCAAAGACCAACGACGTATGGGGTACGTCCTTGGTCATTAACTGCATTTTTTTGCAGGACGTACCCCATACGTTGTTGGTCGTTAAGGGGTTAAATGTAATATTCGAATTATGCAATACGTGTATTCGAATTCGAAAAATTTGAATTTAGATTGTAATAGTATTTCTAATGCTTTTTCTTTAAATGTAATATTCGAATTATGCAATATTCGAATTAGAAAAATTTGAATTTATATTCGAATTTGAAAAATTAGAATTTATATGTTTGTAATAGTATTTCTAATGCTTTCTTTAAATGTAATATTCGAATTATGCAATATTCTATATGGAAACATTTGAAATGATATATTTGTATCTATTATGTATCAATTTACTAGATTCCCGCCCTACCACATGAACTATTGAACTTCTGAATAGTATTTGTTAAATAGAATGTTAAATTCGAAATTTCGAATGTGGACATTCAATATAATTATAAACATTCGAATTCGAAAGTGACATTCGAAAACTGTAAATAACATTTGATTTTCGAATTTTTAAGAATATTCGTTCTTATCGACATTCGGATTTAGAATTCGAATTTCGGTAATAACATTCGTTCTACATTCGAAATTCGAAAATGTACACATTCGCCCATCCCTAGTTAATAGTATGTATGTATGCAGTTATCTATAATAGAATTACTACAGTAATTATCAACCTGAATATCGCAACTGCAATTCACTCTGTTTAGTTAATGTTCATTTTTGAGTCATACATATTGGGCATTGTAATTTTTTCTATTTCTATTAAAAATGTCTTGGATTAACTGCAGTCAACTGCCCTTGTAAGAAAGAAATCGGGTGTGACTGTTGAAATCACACTATCACTGACATCAGAATTTTGAAAAATGCAGCATACTATACAATGAGCTAACCAATCAAGCTTGTTTGTGAAACTCATATCTCACTAAAAACTTGCTGAAACTTTGAAACTCAATAATTAAGAGTGTCATGTTCAGGTTCATTCAAATCTATGGAATTTGACTGTCAAAACAATGTCTTCAAAGCCTTACAATACAAATGAATAAAAAAACAAAATTATACAATCTATAAAGCAGCCCCCACTCTAACATACATACAAAATAAAACTTCCTTAGTATTGTGGCTGTAAGTGGTTCTCATTTGATGTGAGATGCTATGTATTGGGTCACTTGAAGGGACATGAATCCCCATATTTTCCTTTCATGCTTCAGACAGAACATACAATTTTAAACAACCTTCCAATTTACTTCTATTATCAAATTTGTTTAATTATCTCTCTTTCTTTTGTTGAATTGGCAGCAATACACTACATGGAGCTAGCTAAACTCATTGGGTGAGCCAATCACACGAGGCATATAGGTGCAGTCAATCAGCAGATAGCTTCCAGTAGTGCACTGCTGCTCCGGAGCCTATCTAGCTTGGCATTTCAACAAAGGATACCCAGAAAGAGAAGCAAATTAGATATTAGAAGTAAATTGGAAAGTTGTTTAAAATTGTGTTTTATCTGAATCATGTGGACTTCTACATCTTGTGTATTATATCTCATACGTAACGGCTCGTGGACTCTCACCAGAAAATATAATTTATGTAAGAACTTACCTGATAAATTTATTTCTTTCATGGTGGTGAGAGTCCATGAGGCCCCACCCATTTTTGGTTATATTTTTACTCCTTAACCACCTCACTACTTGGCTATTTGTTAAATTGAGGTATATGTGAGGCGGGAGGGATATTTATAGGCTTTGTGGTTTGAGATACTTCGCCTCCTCCTGGTAGGAATGTATATCTTGTACTTAACAGCTCATGGACTCTCGCCACCATGAAAGAAATTAATTTATCAAGTAAATTCTTACATAAATTATGTTTTTAATATTTCTAAATTGTTCTTTAATTCTTCCTCATTTGTTTAAATGAGAAATGTAAATTAATTCACAATCAGACATGAGTGTCAGACACGAACTTGAACCAGCACCCACTTCACAGAATGCGAACCTTCGTTTTCACATTCGATTAAAATAAATCCAGCCATGCAAAAACCACCAATTTCCGTGCAGCTCACTCTTGAAACATAGAAATGTTTTTTTTCTAGGGAACATCAGCACTACAAAAAGAAGCTGTTTCACCTAAAGTTTTGTAGTCTTAAAAACCACCCAGCCTATCTCTGTAATTATTACAGTGTAACCTATCTCTTCATTTAAAAAGCCGAAACAACTTGAGAATGTTACACAATACCATTGCACTGCTTTTGACTGGTTCTTTGTTAACAATGGCAGCTTGTTCCACCACTTTGCATAAATGGATTGAGAAAATCCTTAGTCCAGTTTTCATGTGCGTGGCCTTTTTCTTGTGGTAACCCATTCCCCAGTTTTGCATAACCAACACTGTTATTTTAATAAACGTTTTACCTTTTTGATTACCTCTTATTTAAGCCTCTGCAGACTACCCCTATATCTCAGTTCTTTTGACAGGCATGCATTTTAGCCAATCAGTGTTGACTCATAAATAACTCCATGGGAGTGAGCACAATATTATCTATATGGCACACATAAACTAGCACTGTCCAGCTGTGAAATTAGCATATGAGCCTTCCAAAGGTTTAGCTTTAAACAAAGAATACCAAGAGAACAAAACAAATTTGATGATAAAAGTACATTGGAAATTTATTTAAAATGTAATGCCCTGTCTGAATCATGAAAGTTTAATTTTGACTAGACTGTCCCTTTTAGCAATCATGAATCAGACAGAGCATAAAATTTAAACAACTTTCCAATTAAGTTTTATAATCTAATGTGCTTCATTCTCCTAGTATACTTTTAAAAATAGCATACCTAGGTAGGCTCAATAGCAGCAATTTACTGCTGAGAGATAGCTGCTAATTGGTGTTTACACATACAGTATATGTGTGTTGTCATTGGCTCACACTAGTAACACATTGATGCTCCTTCAATAAAAAATACTAAGACAATTAATACATTTGATAAAATGTGCAGCCACCAATCAACAGATCCTGAGCCTACCTAGGTGTCCTTTTCAATAAAAGATACCAAGAGTACAGGGGCGGACTGATCAGCTGGGTAAATAGGACCTAGACCGAGGGCCCAGCATGTAGGGGGGCCCATATATGGCATCTCTACAATGGCCCTATCAATAACTAAGCAGTTAAGTGTGGGTTTAGTGGGGGCCTTGACCCCAGAGTGCGGGCCTTGTGCCTGGATGTGGGGCTTGTTGCTTGGCGGGCCCTAAAGTTTTGAGGGGCTGTCACTGTGAGGGCCGTGGGGTTTGGCCCTGAAGGTTGGGGGCCCTGTCTCTGGTCCTTGATACTGGGGGTCCTGGCCCTGGAAGTTGGCGCAGGGAGGCTACCATGTTCATTTGCATAACTTTGCATACATTTGGGTCAGTGTGAGACAGTGGGGCCCTTCCCTAATTTTTGCTCGGGGCCCTGATTGGCTTCAGTCCGCCCCTGCAAGAGTACAAAACAAATTTAATAACAGAAGTAAATTTGAACCCTATTTAAAATTACATGCTCTTTCTGAGTCAGATATCTGTGTTTAAAGAGATATTAAACTCAAAAAGAAATACTCATCAAATGATTATTTATGCATAAAAAATGACTATACAAATTAGTTTCCACATTTATTTTGTTGGCTTTTCTTGTAATTTATTCTATTTTCCTTTTCCATTGTTCTAAGATTGGCTGAAGTAGAACATCACAGACTAAAAGGGACTTGTATTAGTAGACAATTGCCTAGATTCAATAAAATGTGTTTGTGATGGTAATAACATACTGAAAAAAACGTCCCACAACATCAAAACTCAAAAATTGTGAAATTGATAAAGTTTTGTACCTACCCCTCTTCACAGTCACCAGTTGTAGCATATTGATGCATAGAGCATTGCATAAATGCCTTCAAAACAATACTAAACAAAGAAACATTTTTTTTTTTAAAAAACTCCCTGATAATAGTTAAAAAGGGGTCCTTCCAGGCAGTGACATGATTGGTTGCATAGATGTTTGCTGCGTTAGCTTTTAACCTCCTTTTATATAAAATCATCTATTACAAGCATCATCTGGAATAAAATAAAGCAGATGTATAATCATCTCTTGAGCTCCTATCAACCCATATCCATTGTGGATATTGGCATCGGCTACACAGAGCAATTTTGATTTTGCAGCCTCTTATTAACCCCCCAGCAGGATACTCACACGTTTGCATTTACTTTCAACTTATACGGGTGGTTTAACTTGCATGCAAATGGCAACAAAAATCCCGATACCACTCACACACAAATGATAATTCTCCACTCTAGCCCTATATGTTTCTATTCCACCAACGTAAGGCTACAGTTTATTGCAGCAGCCACTACAGTTGTATTATATAATCATATCATAATGATTCTATGGGGTAGATTTAATAAGCAGCGGATGCTTCAATCTACCCCCAAAGTTTCCGATTTGCCGGAAACATAAGTTAAAAAACATCGGTTGTAATTTCACAAGAAATGTTTGTGCAATGTTAAATTCGGACAGCTGCAAAAAATCATGTCCGCCTGGCATTTGTTAAATCTGCCCCTATATGTCTGTTCTAATCCTGCACTGAAAGTAATTGTATTTAAATGGCCTTATGATCTTCTATATTAATGGAATATCCCAATGATTGTATTTATTATTTAATATTATTAGGGCCTCTTTAACTTTCATCTAATCATCTATATATTATGTTAAATTTTTGTATATGTTATACTAATGTTAATTCAGAAACAGAAATTGTATATTTATGACTACATCTTTACTTTTACTGAGCAAGATTACAAGTTGTGTGGTATAGCCGTAGCGTACACACAGCACAAAATGTGTCCGTACTGCTATTTCTATACTGCTGGTATTGCAAGTCACTTTATTTTGTTGTGCCGTATGGTGCGGTAAGCTGCATACCGCACAAGAACAAAGTTTAGACAACCTAATATAAACCCCTAGTCTAATAACGCCTAAACCACCGTCCCCCCACATTGCCAACACTAAATAAAGCTATTAATCCCTAAACCGCCACCGCCCCCCACACATTGTGACAAACTAAATTAAACCTTACACCCCCAAACTTTAAATAACATCTGTGGCATGGTGGGCGGGGCTGGGCGGGACTGCTGCACTGCAGAAAATGGCCCATGTACACGGGCTTTAGGACTAGTCTAACAATAAACTACCAATAGCCCTTAAAAGGGCCTTTTGCAGGGCATTGCCTTAAATAAATCAGCTCTTTTGCACAAAACAATACAAAGTCCCCCCTAACAGTACAACCCACCACCCACCCAACCCCCCAAAATAAAAAAGACTTGACTTAAAAAATAAAAATTTACCCCAAGGGGCATTTGTATGGGCATTGCCCTTAAAAGGGCAATTAGCTCATTTAGTGCCCATGAAATAAAAAAAAGCCTTAATCTAAAAAAAAAAACACCCCAAAAAAATTTAAAATAAACCTAACACGTACCCCAAAATAGGTATTCACCATTCCGGCGGTGAAGGCCTTCTTCCAGACGGCTCCATAGTCATTCCGGTGTCGCAGAGCAGAGGAGCCGGATTTGCGGCGGCGCAGTGATCCAATGTGGAGGATCCTCTTCATGCGATCGTCTGCTGCTCACGGAAGATTCAATGCAAGGTACCCCTTTTATATTGGGGTACCTAGCATTCCTATTGGCTGAAAAATTCAAATCAGCCAATAGGATGAGAGCTGCTTAAATCCTATTGGCTGCTTATCCGCCTCCACCAGGATGAAGATTGAAGATGGTTCTGCGCTGGGTGCAGATGGAGTGAAGCTCTTCAGGAATGGTGAGTACCGATTTTGGGGTTAGTGAAAGGATTTTTTTTAATTTTTGGGGTGGCTTTTTATTTATAGATTAGGGGTTTTTATTTTAATGGGCACTAAAAGAGCGCTGCAACCCGCCCCACCTGTAATTTCACCTCGCACATTGGGGTATCCAATAAACCCCGCCGGCCGCTCATAATGTGCCGTAAGTCTGAAAAACTAGCGATGTCCAGAAATAAGCGTAAATACAAATTTCTGGAGTCGTTAGTGACTTACGCACTTTAGAAAAAAAATATATAATCTCCTGTAAAAGTCTAACATGCCTCCCAAAAATAAGCCCGACACGTAAAACCCCTATATCCGCAATCCCCCCTCTCACAACTAATAATAAATGTATTAACCCCTTAAGCAACAAACACCAACAACGCAATATGCCTAATTAAACTATTAACCCCTAATCCACCACTAACCCACAACACAAACTACCTATTAAAGTATTAACCCCTAAACTGCCACACAACGCAATAAACCAATCAGCCAATGGGATTGAGCTCGCATTTTATTGGCTGATTGGAACATTGATTTTTTCAACTTTTATTCCGATTGGCTGATAGAATTCTATCAGCTAATCGGAATTCAAGGGACGCCATCTTGGATGACGTTACTTAAAGGGACAGTAAAGTCAAAACTAAACTTTCATGATTCAGATAGGACCTGCAATTTTAAACAACTTTCCAATTTACTTTTATCATCAAATTTGCTTTGTTCCCTTGGTGTTATTTTTGAAAAGCTAAACCTAGCTAGGCTCAAACTGATTTCTAAACCGTTGAAAACCGCCTCCTAGCTCAGAGCATTTTGAAAGTTTTTCACAGTTAGACTGTGCTAGTTCACATGTGTCATATAGATAACATTGTGCTCACTCCCGTGAAGTTATTTAGGAGTCTTCACTGATTGACTACACTGCATGTCTGTCAAAGGCACTTAGATAAGGAGGCTGTCTGCAAAGGCTTAGATACAAGGTAATCACAGAGGTAAAAAGTATATTAATATAACTGTGTTGGTTATGCAGAAACGGGGAATGGTTAATAAAGGGATTATCTATCTTTTTAAATAAGAAAAGTTTTGGTGTAGACTGTCCCTTTAAAGGAACCTTCATTCAAGAAGAGCCGTTGTCAGAAGAGGATGCTCTGCGCCGGATGTCTTGAAAATGGAGCCGCTCCACGCCGGATGGATGAAGACTTCGGCCCGCTTGGATGAAGACTTCTGCCGGCTTCGCTGAGGACTTCTGCTGCTTCGTTGCAGATGGATGTCGGGTCTTCAAAAACTGTAAGTGGATTTTCGGGGGTTAGTGTGAGGTTTTGTTTTTTTTAAAGGTTTTATTGGGTGGGTTTTATTTTTAGCTTAGGGTTTGGGCAGAAAAAGAGCTAAAAGCCCTTTTAAGGGCAATGCCCATACAAATTCTACAAATTCCCTTTTCGGGGCAATGGGGAGCTTAGGTTTTTTTAGTTAGGATTTTATTTGGGGGGTTTGGTTGTGTGGGTGGTGGGTTTTACTGTTGGGGGGTTGTTTGCATTTTTTTACAGGTAAAAGAGCTGATTTCTTTGGGGCAATGCCCTGCAAACGGCCCTTTTAAGGGCTATTGGCAGTTTAGTTTAGGCTAGGGTTTTTTTTATTTTGGGGGGCTTTTTTATTTTGATAGGGCTAATAGATTCGGTGTAATTAGTTTAAATATTTGATAATTTGTTTTTTATTTTGTGTAATTTAGTGTTTTTTTGTAATTTAGTTATTTGTATTTAATAAATGTAATGTATTTAATTGTAGTGTAAGGTTAGGTGTTAGTGTAAGACAGGTTAAGTTTTATTTTACAGGTAAATTTGTATTTATTTTAGCTAGGTAGTTAATAAATAGTTAATAACTATTTACTAACTAGTCTACCTAGTTAAACTAAATACAAACTTAGCTGTGAAATAAAAATAAAACCTAAGATAGCTACAATGCAACTATTAGTTATATTGTAGCTAGCTTAGGTTTTTTTTTATAGGTAAGTATTTAGTTTTAAATAGGAATTATTTAGTTATTAATAGTAGGTTTTATTTAGATTTATTTTAATTACATTAAAGTTAGTGGGTGTTAGGGTTAGGTTTAGGGGTTAATAACTGTAGTATAGTGGCGGCGATGTTGGGGGCGGAAGATTAGGGGTTAATAAATGTAGCTAGGTGGCGGTGATGTTAGGAGCGGCAGATTAGGGGTTAATAAGTGTAATGTTTGTGGCGGCAACATTGGGGGCGGCAGATTAGGTGTTAATAAGTGTAATGTAGGTGGCGGCGACATTGGGGGCGGCAGATTAGGGGTTAATAAGTGTAGGTAGGTGGCAGCGATGTTAGGGGAGGCAGATTAGGGGTTAATAAGTGTAATGTAGGCGGCGGTGACATTGGGAGCGGCAGATTAGGGGTCAATAAGTATAATGTAGGTGGCGGCGATGTTAGGGGCGGCAGATTAGGGGTTAATAAGCATAGGTAGGTGGCGGCGACATTGGGGCGGCAGATTAAGGGTTAATAAGTATAATGTAGGTGGCATCGATGTCGGGGTGGCAGATTAGGGGTTAATAAGTATAATGTAGGTGTCGGCGATGTCAGGGGCGGCAGATTAGGGGTGTTTAGACTCTGGGTTTATGTTAGGGTGTTAGGTGTAAACATAACTTTTGTTTCCCCATAGGAATCAATGGGGCTGTGTTACGGAGATTTACAGGGGCGGCAGATTAGGGGTGTTTAGACTCAGGGTTTATGTTAGGGTGTTAGGTGTAAACATAACTTTTGTTTCCCCATAGGAATCAATGGGGCTGTGCTACGGAGATTTACGCTCCTTTATTGCAGGTGATAGGCTTTTTTTCAGCCGGCTCTCTCCATTGATGTCTATGGGGAAATTGTGCAGTGCTGGTATTAGAGTGCGGTATGGAGCTCAATTTTGCTCTACGCTCACTTATTGCCTGCTAACGCCGGGTTTATGCAAACCTGTAATAGCAGCGCTATAGGTAAGTGAGAGGTTACAATAACTTGCAAGTTAGCACCGAGCAGCTCTTACTGCAAAACTTGTAATCTAGCCGATGGTCATTCAACAGCTTATATCAACAGACATCAGGAAATTACAAAGATAAATTGCAAACAAAGAAAAATGTGATAATTTTTATACAACTTAGTTGGCCAGTAAATTATTTTACTTTTTTTTACCAAACAAAAAGAAAACACATAACATTAGTGGGAAGAGAGAAAAAAGAGGAGGAAAAATCACCCATATAAATATTTGAATTAACCACCCCTCCAAAATGTCGGGTATCTATCTGACAAAATCAGTTGTTGAAATAGGAGAGAGTCTAATAGCGGGGATAAAATCTGAATTTGAGTTTGATCTGGAAGAGATATTATAAAATTTTCCCATTTAGCCAAAAAGGCTGTCAGTTTAGTATCTAGAAAAAATAGAGGATCTTTAATGTCTATTTGTAGTCGGAACAGCATATTCTTGACGAAAGCTGCTATGCCAGGGGCTTTTTTATCCTTCCAGCTTCTTAGAATCATCTGTCTCACAACTAATATGGCTGTATTAACTAGATATTTGTTCTGTATATCCTTTTCATAGGTGAGAAAAAGAACTTGTTCTAGCTTGAGTTTGATTTTAATAGGTATAAATTTATTAAGGCAGAATGCTATTTTGCACCAAAAATGCTGAATTTTTGGGCAAAAATAGAAGGCATGTGTCAGGTCAGCTTCAAAAGAGCTGCATCTTGAACATATAATAGTTTCTTGTCTATTCCATTTAGACATTAGTTTTGGTGTTAAAACTTAAAAATGCTCTGTTTAATAGTTTAATATGTGATTATCTGAAAGAAATTGCACGGGTATACTCTGAAATCGATATAAAACTCTTTTTGAAGTTTTCAAGATTTCGATTACTAACATCCAGACGCCATTTAGCATACAGATCTAATAATTTGTCTTTGGCTTCTAGGGAGGTTATGTTTTTGTATAGATAAGAAATTGAGTGTTTCCCAGACCGATAGATATCAATGATTGAGTCTATATTCCCAAAACTATTTGGATTTTATTGTGCCAATTTATTGGAGTCAACATAGTGTCGGATTTGTAGATAAACAAAATATTGAGTTCTCTTCAGATTATATTCTTTAACTAAAGAATCAAAAGTTTTAACAGATTTAATCTGCGTATCAATTATTTGACATACTTGAGTTAGCCCTTTTTGAGCCCAATCATAAAAAGCATAGGTTTCTATACCACTTATAAATTGTGGATTACCCCTTATAGGTAAATATTGTGATATTTTGTAGTTAATCTGTAAGCTTTGACATACTTTTTTCCAGGCTACTACTATGTTGTATACAGTATATTTAAAGGCCATTTTTTCAGGGGATTTAAGAAGAGAAGCCCTAAGAGATAAGGGAGAGATTACGTCCTCCTCACTTTGGTAATTAGTTATGTATTCTGCACCTGTTAGCCAGTCTACTGCAATTTTGGCCATACATGTCCAATTATATAATTTTAAATTTGGAAAAGCAAACCCCCCGTCCAATCTAGTTTCTTAAACGCTATACGAGGCTTCCCTTTACCTTCAAATAAATTGAACACATTGTGAGTTAAATCTATGGAGATCTTTAGAAGGGATAAAGACTAGGATATTTTGCATCAGAAACAGAATTTTAGGAAAAAGCATCATTTTAATGAGAGAGACTTTTGCAGATAGAGATAATGGTAATTTTGACCAGTTTTTTAGGCTCGATAAGCATTTCTGCCAGACTGTCGGAAAATTCAGCATGTACTATTCACCAGGATTCTTAGATAGAGTTTTTCCTAAATACTTGATTTTACCAGGTGCTTGTCTAAAAGGATTTTAAAGCATGCTATTCCTTATTTTTAAAATCCACAGAATTTCTGACTTGTTTAAATTTATTTTATACCCTGAAAATTTACTAAATTTACCAAATGAGTCAAGAATAAGAGGTATATTTCTCCTAGTATTGCTAATGTAGAAAAGGATGTCGTCTGCATACATGGATAAGGTGATTTTCTTGTCACCCTTTAAGATCCCTTCTAGTCTTTCCCTGCAATATATAGCCAAAGGTTCCAATGCTATATTAAAAAGTAATGGCGAAAACGGCAGCCCTGTCTGCTTCCTTTCCGTAATGTTAGACTTGGAGAGGTTAGTCCATTTATGTTTATATAGGAAACTGGATCGTGATAAATTAGTTTGATGTACTTTATAAAATTGCCTGCTATCCCAAATCTATCTAAGGCTGTAAAGAGATGATCCCATGAAATACAGTTAAATGCCTTTTCGGCATCAACCGTCAACAAGGCAAAGTCCGACTTGTCTACAAGACTTATCTTTATTACCAGCAAGCATCTGTTCTATTAAGAACATGGCAGTTCTGATGTTCTTCTGTGCAGTCCTACCCTGCATGAATCCATTCTGATCTGTATGGATTATGTCCCCTAACATTCCCTTAAGCCTATTTGCCATGATACTGACTGCAATTTTGTAATCAACATTAAGTAAGGAGATTGGGCCATATGAATCCATTAATTCAGCGCCTTTATCTTTTTTGTGAATTAATGTAATATTCACTGCCGCACAATATCTTGAGGGTTTAATATTATTAACAAAGTAATTGTTGAGTAAGCCTACAAGGATATGGGTTACCTTCTCCTGTATTATTTTATAAAATTCAATTGGGATTTGGTCTGGGACAGGGGCTTTGCCATTTGCTTTATAGCTTGTATGAATTCTTCAGTGGTTATCTCACTATTGAGCAAATTTAGCTGGTCTTAGCTAATCTTTGGGGTGATAATGCTATCCCAGAAACTATATTTTTCCTTTTGATCAATTTTATCAGCTGTATATATTTTTTGAAAAAAAGCATGGAACTGGGAGACTATATCTTTAGGAGACGTGTATTTTTTACCATTGGCATTAATAAATCCAATATAATTGTTCTTTTTCCTGCTTTGACTAAGTTGGCTAATGATTTAGCCACCTTCAGGGGGAATCTGTTAAATTTAGCATTATTATTAATATTACTTCGTGTAAATTGTTGGTTTAAAAAGGTTTCTCTCTCTAACTTTGCTTTTTGGTAGTCTATCCAATTTGCCATATTTTGATTTTATAGATATCTTGAATATTTATTTTTTAATTGGTTGGCTAATTAGGTTTCCCTTTTGCCTACCACCTTCTTTCTTATACCCATATAAGCCTTTCCCTCTAAAGAAAGCTTTAGCTGTTTCCCAGAAAATTTCTATTTTTGGTAGATAAGTTTTATTATGATAGAGGAATTCCCTCCATTTAGATTGCATCCAATTTCTAAATGTAATGTTTGAAAGAAGAAACAAAGGGAAATAGAAACCTGTCTTTCTATCATGATTAAAATTTAATTGACTAATAGATAAAGAAATAATTGCATGATCTGATATCAAAATGTTGGCGATGTCCGTTGAGACCTCGGCACCCAGAAGAGATTCATTGATCAAAAACATATCAATTCTCAAAAAATTCTTGTACATCTTAGACTCACATGTATAAGCTCTCTCATCTGGGTGCTGGAGTCTCCAGACATCTTTTAGTTTAAGGCTTTTAGCAAATTTATATAAACCTTTAGCTTCTCTTTTATATCTGTCAGCCTGGGAAACTTTAAAACGATCAAGATAAGGGTTAAATCAACTTTTAAAATCGCCTCCCAATATTACTTGCAAGTCTACAGAATCCATAAGTTTAGTAAACAAATCATTCCAGAAGGCTGGCTGATATTTATTAGGAGCATATACATTACAAATAGTGAAATTTAGTCCCTGTATGGACAGTTTTAAAATTAAAAATCTGCCTTCTTTATATAGCAATTGAGATTTTATCTCATATTCTAAATTTTTATTAAGTACACATGCCACACCCCTTTTCCTTCCTATTGCCGGAACTGCTATCACTTCACCAATCTATCCCATCTTCAACTTATCTGCTTCCAGCTTATTTAAATGTGTTTCCTGAAGGAGCACAATATCTAGAGCAGTGATTTTTAACCTTTTTTTTGCCGTGGCACACTTTTTTACATTAAAAAATCCTGTGGCACACCACCATCCAAATTTTAAAAAAATCACACATTGTAGCCTAATACAGCATATATATATACACATGCACACAAACACACACATACTGTATGTATTGTGCTGTTATGCCATGCCTCCTACAAACTACCCCTGCACTGGGAGTAAAAAACAAGCAAAGTTTAAAAAATATGTCACACTGTTGTCAGTCTGCCGTGGCACACCTGAGGATCTCTCACAGCACACTAGTGTGCCACGGCACACTGGTTGAAAAACACTGATCTAGAGTGTATTTTTTAAGATATTGTACTATTCTTTTTCTTTTAATCGGGGAGGATATACCTCCGACATTCCATGAGAGGATTTTAATTGAATTTTTCATCTATGCTAAATTCCTTTTTTTTATTCTTTTCTTTTAACCCTCAAAGGGAAAGCAGCATAGATAAGGCAGAGCATGTGGGAATGGGGGAGAAAAAAGAGGGCAGGGAAAAAAAAAAAGAAAAAGAAAAAGAAAAAAAAAATTCCCCTCTGCATCTTTTAAAACAAAGAACAGTTAAAAAACAAAAAAAAGACAGCTTGCTGACCTCTAATATACAGCTGATCTTATTACATTTCAGAAACGTGTTGAGTCTTTGCATTTTTTATTAATTGTTTAGCTTCTTCGGAATTATCTATTAATATCATCTTAGAATTGTGGAGGATTTTTAATTTATCCGGGTTAATCATTGTGGCCTTAATTCCAATATCTATCATTTGTGTGCACAAGGGTGCAATCTCCCTTCTTTTATTCAATGTTTCTGCAGAGAAATCCTGAAATATCAGGATACGTTTATTATTAAATTCAAATGGATTGAACTTGCAATATAAAGTTAAGATCTTATACTTATCCTGAAAGTTTAGAAATCTTGCTATGATTGGTCTTTTTAACATAGAGGAACCTTCTTTTAGCTTAATGGGCCCTACTCTATGGACTCTTTCAATAATTAGTGAAAGCTGGTCCGGGGGAAACCCCAGTGCCTTAGGTAATGAAAAAGAGATAAATTACATGATATCAGCAAATTCGTGAGATTCTGGGACTCAAATAATGAAACTACAAATTTTAAATTATTTCTTCAGGACCTATCTTCTAAGTAATCTATTCACATTTGTAAGGTTTGGATTAATTAAGCCTGTGAGTCTAGGGAAGATTGTTGACTAAATTGTAAATCATCTATAGCGGAAATTCTAGTTTCAATCTCTGAGAGTCTATTTGAAAACTGCTTAATTTCATTAGACATGCATGATATCTCCCTTTTTATGTTCTCGAGTTGTGGCATAAAGATGTCAGAGATTTGTTTAACCAGACTATCTGTGTCAATTTGGTTGCCCATAATAATGATCTTATCAGCTTGTTCTGTGTCTGTTATGCCCAGACTGTTACAGGGTTTTCTGTCTCTAAATTGTTTAGGAGGCATAGTCTCAAAGTTACCTTTACTGCCAGTCAGGAATCTATCCATCGACTAATATTAAAGAACAAAGGTTCCCTGTGTAGAAGTGTCTTGTGCAATCCTTGAGTGCTTTGTATACCCTTGGGTACTATCAAATTTTAGTTAGTGACAAAAAAAAAAAAAGAGGAAAAAATATGCGTGGTGAATACTTGAAATTAAGTGATAAAAAAATAAAGTTTATAGTAGGTTACCCTGTGTTCTCCAAAGCAGTGCCTACTCCTTGATCCTTGCTTATGGCAGTAAGGGCAGTTTGGCCTAATATGTCTTGAAGTAGAGGTCTTCTCTTTCCCTATCCCTTCCTTTTCCTCTTTCTCTTAGCACCCAGGCAATTGTTTTGAAAACAGAGAGTGCATGGAACTTTTAAAGGCTGTATATATATATTCAACTCTCTGATAAGGATCATCTTCATTAAAGGCGTGGACTATTGCCAGAATAAAACTTTTCAAATGAACGCGTTTAAAGATGCGATGGATGCTGGATTTTGGGATTCCTGTCTCACTGGCTGTTTGCCAAACAGATTTTCTTGGGGATTGGTTGAGAGTTTCCAACATCGCTGCTTCTCGTGTGGGACTGGTGGATGACCGCTGTCTTCCAGTATGCCCTTTATGGACATCTTGAACAGTTCCATTTGCTTCAAACGTATCTTTGAAATGAATAGGTGAGTATGGTGAGGGGATCTGTTTGGAACTCTCTTCTAAACTGTCTTTGCACTTCAGGTATGTTCTCACACTTCTAGTTGCACTTTAAGATATATTTCAGCTTGCATCTTCCATTATTTCACATAAGTTGCACTTGTAATAAAACTTAGATAAAAGAAGTAAATTGAAGAGTTGCTTAAAATTGTATGCTCTATCTGAATCATGAAAGAAAACATTTGGGTTTTATGTCCCTTTAAACAATTAAAAATGCCACAAGATTTCTTCATCCATGAAAATACATACTCAGGAATTGACTTCAAAGATCAATGTTCTACATATTTACGAGAACATTTCCATTTAGTTTCAGATTTGCTGCAGGTGCATAAAATCCAACACATAGCAATGAAATCTCCATAGACAAACATTGGCAGTACAATGGGTCATACTGAGAAGCTCAGTGACTTTAAATGTGGCACTGTCATATGATGTCACCTTTTCCACAAGTCAGTTTGTGGAATTTCTGCCCTGCTAGATCTGCCCCAGTCAACTGTAAATGCTATTATTGTGATGTTAAAACTTCTAGGAGCAATAACAGCCCAGCCACAAAAGCTGTGTGTTAGGAGCTTTATGAAATTAGTTTCCATGGCTGAGTAGCTGTAAGCAAGCCTCACATAAACGTCGAAAGCAGTGGAAACATTCGCTGGAGGGATAAATCATATTTCACAATCTGCCAATCTGATAGAACAATCTAGGTAGGGTAGAAGACAGGAGAACACTACCTACATTAATGCATTGCCTACTGATCCAACGGTAAAGTTTGGTGGAGGGAGGGATAAGAGTCTGGGGCTGTTTTTTAGGGTTTGGGCTAATTCCAATAAAGGGTTATCTTAAAAATACAGGGTCCAAAGAAATTTTACACTAATGGGTGCTTCCAACTTTGTTGCATTAGTTTGGGGAAGGCCTTTTCCTGTTCCAGCATGACTATGCAATGAGGTCCACAAAGACAGAGTTTGATTTTTGTGGTGTGGAGGAGCATGAATGGCCTCCATAGAGCTCTGACCCCCACTCTACGGAACTCTTTGAGATGAGTTGGAATGCTTATTGTGAACCATACCAGAGTTTTGGCTGTTATAGGCGCCAAAGGAGATCCAACTCTATAATAATGCAGATGGTTTTGGAATGCTATGTCCAACAATCTTATATAGGTGTGGTGGTCAGGTGTCAGCATACTTTTGACCATAAAATGTATGTTTTTCCTTTGATGGTATGAGCAAGGGTGAAAATGTGGGGATGTACCTGGTGGGTCTGTGTAAATATAGGATATCTGAGTATGTACATGTAAGTGGGATTTATGTCTGCATGTGTGTAAAAATGTGGGTTCCTGGTGGGTGGGCATAAGACCTGGAAAGCACCTGGTGGGTGTGTACAAGAGTGAGAGAGTGCCTAGGATGAGTGAATAATGTTGGGAGAGCATCTCAGTTTGGGTGCATAAGGTTAGGAGTGCACCTGGTGGATGTATAATGGAGGAAGAAGCAAATTTATGTTAAACCTCATAATCCCCCCCAAGTTGCAGTTTCATAATCTTATTTTGAGGGAATGAAAAGAATCTGACATCAGTCCCATAGCCTTCAGTTTTCTGCACATTTGTTGTATTATTTTTAACTTAATCTTAACAAAAAGAGCTTTAAAAACCCCCACCCTGCTGCATAATTAATTCCCCCTCAGAATACTTAAGTCATGTTATAAAAGCACATAGGCAGGTACCCTGTTGATCTATTAAAGCTGGAAGGTTTAACACTGCAAAGTGTAAATATGTTTAATGTATCTTAAAACAGATCAGGAAAATCAGAAAATGAATGTTTGTTAGCAACTAATCCACAAGAATGTTCAGTGGTTGAGAAAGAAAATGTATTAGCAGACAGGGAAAACCTCTACCAGCTTGTAAATAAAAGTTACATTCAAAAAGAATATATATATATTTTCAAAACAAACAGACAAATAGCTGTAATGCATTTTTTTCATTTTGCACTATAATATCCTTTTAATAAAGAACATTTATTGTACAACAATGTTATTTTATTTTTACAATAATGATTTCTATTAATAAAAATACTAAGAAGATATGTGCTCATAAAAAGCTATAAAATAATGAAATATTTTGCATTGTTTATACAATAGTCTATCATTTATAATCAATGAGTCTTTATGTATTCATGACTTCAGCAAATTGGTTTAATATAAAATAGCACAATCTTTATTTATAGATTTACATATAATTTTAGATTTGGCCTATTAAATAAGTTGAATAATGATATTATACCAGTATACTGTGTATGACCCTACAGCAAACTCTATAATGCTCTAAAGTATGTGTGTCCATTATACATGTGTAAAACTTCCTCATTTGATGCTATATAAATGAAATGTCAGGAAGGCACTTCTGATGTCAAGATTGTGCCATTGCTGAATTTTCAGTAACCTAATTACTACTCCCAACACATCTCAGAAAATACTTAGTAAGTGCATTTTGTCTCTAGAGGTTTTATGATGAGCACAAGACATATCCTGTTAACACAATGTTTTTTTTTTCTTTCTTTTTTTAAGCAATCACAGTGATGAAGATGATCTTCCCCCTGCACTAGCAGCGGTAGCTGCTGAATCAGCTGCTGAACAGAAAGCAGCTGCCCTTATGCAAGCTACAAATGGTCATTCCCAGTCATCGTCTATTGAGAAGGTACACAAAATTATTATCTGCCCAATGTATTTTTATGTGGCTCTATGAGATACAATACATACAAATAAAAAAGCTATATATATATCTTACATGTTTAGTCTTCACATAGATAAACAAAGAAAATATGATGTGCTTATTAACATATACAGAATATATTTATTAAAGGCATGTGACACATACAGGCTTCTTTTTAAGCAACAATGCTATACAAATTAAAGTACTACGAGTTACAAAATAGACAGACAGATTAAAAGTTGGGCTTAAAATACTTTTATACTTAAAGTGATGGTAAATTTGCCTCCATAACTTTACATATTCTGAAAGCTCTTGTCATTACTAGCATATTGATGTGCTTATTTTTTTCAAAACTCAATCAAACTTCTAAAAATCAGCGGTTTTTTCAGGCTCCGTTACCTGATTCAATACAGCCCCTGTCAGAGATTTTCTGATTGTGGTATTTGATTGGCATCTCTTTCAGCCAATAGGAGCCTCAACATGTGCCCCATGGATTTTACTCACAGCACGCACCCGTGCTTGTAACTCTGCCTGGAAGTAAAACTGCGCATGCGCAACTCAATACGCTATTTGTGCAACTAAATACGTGTACCCGTTAGCAGCCTCCCTGTTTTAGTTGCGCAAATAGCGTATTGAGTTGCGCATGCGCAGTTGCACTTTAAGTAGTCTACCCCTTTACCAGCACCCCACACTGTCTGCAAAGTGCTCTTCTCTATAAGCATGCTGTAATAAGTGCAGCATCTCTCTCAGTCACCATGATGCTGTTCTTTTGACATGTGGCTAAGATAATGTGATGATAAAAAAAAAATGATACCCAAATGCACCCCACACTAGTTTTCCTAATAAGCAGTAGTGATGCAGACACACTTAGTAGTGTAAAGATTAAGTTCACAAAAATACAGTGGTGTCTTTGGAGGTCTTAAATAGAGAACAATCGAATAATTGAAATGCTTGGCCTTTCTGCTCCTACATTTGATACTAAACAAAAGATCTGCTTTTTACCTTCTGCTTATTGTCTGTACATAGCTTGCAGCTAGTTCCTCGGATACTTGGCATAAATGCTTTTCCATCCCGGTTTCTCCTTGCAATATTGTGGGTGATTGACTGGTTTTAATCGACTGACATGTCTTCTTTCAGTACACTGCTTGCAAGCTCTACAAAGTCTGATAAGTTCCTTATTGCTAGTATATGTCTCATCACATTGGAATCTGTCAAATTTAAACTGCCCTTCCTAGATGCTGCTACACCTTGGATTGTTGCCTTGTGAAACTGGAGGAATCTTAAGTGTCAACCCTTTCAGTTCTGGATTGCTTACAGTGACGCTGCTAACGGGTACAGGTATTTAGTTGCGCAAATAGCGTACTGAGTTGCGCATGCGCAGTTTTACTTCCAGGCAGAGTTACAAGCACGGGAGCGTGCTGTGAGTAAAATCCATGGGGTGCATGGTGAGGCTCCTATTGGCTGAAAGAGATGCCAATCAAATACCACAATCAGAAAATCTCTGACAGGGGCTGCATTGAATCAGGTAACGTAGCCTGAAAAAAATGCTGATTTTTAGATGTTTAATTGAGTTTTGAAAAAAATAAGCACATCAATATGCTAGTAATGACAAGAGCTTTCAGAATATGTAAAGTTATGGAGGCAAATTTACCATCACTTTAAGGAAGAAGACCAATATGATGTGCTCATTTGACATATTCATTGCCCACCTCATGTTTGATGATAATTTTAATATCAATCTAATTTTGTTTAAATTAATAAACAAAAGTATATAACAAAAAAAGATATGTATCATGTAACAAAGTACATACATTTTATATCTATTGTTAGATTATTACTTTTTACAGTAAAACAAAAACAAACTCTTTGAAAGAAATAAAAACTTTATACCACCAAATATCTGGTTTATGATAAAGAATGTTAGTACCTTCATCAACATCTAAATTAGTAAGCTGATTCCTACCCAAGGCAACCTGGTCACACTCCTTCACTTTATGATAACTTGCTAAAAGACCATAGATTGCTATATGTGTTGTATTTGAAAGGGCACATTTTAAATTGGCTGTAAGTGGTTCTTCTCAACCTTTTCAGCACATTTATTTACTTGCTTAGATGGTATTTTGGCAATTGCCTCACCTTTAAATGCAGAGTAACCATATTAACCAGCTAATTGAATCCTCTAACCCATTTACTTTCAACTTAAGATGGGTCAGTTAAAGTATCCAGTAATCAGTTTTCCTTAAAAGCATCTTGTGTTTTTTTGTTTAAAGTACATTGGCACATTATTACAACCTTATCTCAGCCTGTAAAATAATGTTTAATTTGAATCCAATAATATATTGGTTAGATATTAATATAATGCAAGCCCTTGTTGTCTTTTTTCAATGAGAACTGCTTCTTTCTGCTCAAAATGTACACCTCTTGTTTATAATAGATTATTTTTGTCATTAGAAGCAATGTGGACTTTTTACAATTAACCTTATTAGCATATCAGAATGTTGAGGTTGGTCTATTCAGACTACCTTGGATGACATTGCTCCTCTAGCTACATTTAGTCTGGGGTTGTCATAATCCTTGAAGAAAGATTTGGCCATAAAAGTTTCTACTTCTTTTAATGCATTAGCATTGCTGGTAATCCAGATTGACAGCTATTTTATGCAACAGTGTTTGGAGAAAGGTTAGCTATCTATGCATAACATATATTATGGCACCTAAAATTGCTAAAAATGCAAATTTATTTTTTAACTGCTGAATCTAAGGCACCAAGCCCGAAGCTAAACCTGTATAGACTGGTTGCTACTGCAGATCAGTCACTCTCTCTGAACAAACCCCCTGAATATACTACTCAATACCTACCCAACTTGCATAGATGGCCAACCTGAAAATACCAATTGGCACTCATCCAGCTAGATCACTAACCTGAACATAATACTCAACATCTACCCAACTTGCCATTTTAATTCCAAGAGAAAGAAACAAACCATCATTGCTTTACATACACTTGGGAATATTGATTTGGCTTCTGTATCTTAATTTGGTAAATACTTTTTTCATTGCTGTGAATAAATCATCATCAGTAGATGATAGTGATTATTGATTATGGAATACTGAAAGCTTTTTAGATGCCTCTTTTGCTACTTAGAGGAACATATCCTGCATCCTAAAAGAGTGCGCTGTACTATTCAAATTTATTAATAAAATCCCTATTTTGCAAATCAATTACGCATTTAATTATCTATGCAATTTAACATTGTGTCTAAATTACAATCAGCCACCAATTGTTTTAGTCTTACTCAGGATAAGATTACATAGTCCCACAGTAAATGGACATTTCAAACAGAATAAACTTTCCTCTATTTCCCATTTCAGCTTCTCACCATATAGCCTCTTTATCATCAGCCACTTAAGTTTTCCTAATTGTCTATCTTTGAAATTAGGCTTGGAGTATTCAGAATTCTTTGATGTCTTTAGAAAAATACAGTAAAATGATACCCTCTTACATTCCCATTTGCATGAAAATCTTTATTTTACAAAAACTCTAATATATGAATATTCCCAATATTGAAACAACTGATACACCTGCAAGCAAATGTCCAAAATAATTTTGTTTGCCTCTTTAATTCTTAACCAAGTGCTGAAATCAGACCCATTCACCACTGTTAGTCATCTGGATATAAAGAGTTTATTTTTTTCTGCAGCCATCCTGATTAATTTGCATCTTATTTTATTCGGGTATGTGCTATCAAACAAATGTCTGCTCAGATCTTCCTCAGCACACCCATGAACTAGTGCATCTAAATTCTCCCTTCCTCCCTAGCTTTGTAGGACTAGAGGAATACAAGGGAAAAAAAACAAAAAAAAAAACAACTTAAAGTATATCGTGTATTATTCCTCATCTCTTTCAATTTAAAATGATATATTACAGTATGTCAATATGCACACACAAATGTATTTTACCATGTTATACATATACTAGGCGATAAGCCTGCCCAAAGGGCAGTCTATTTAAAAAAAACGACAACCCCCAAAGCTAAAATTACAAAAAATTTAAAATGTAAAATTACAAAAAAAAATGAAAAAGCTATCCAAAATAAAAAATGTAAACCTAAACTAATACCCCTATAAAAATGAAAAATCCCCCCCAAAATAAAAACACCCCCTAATCTAATACTAAACTATCAATAGCCCTTAAAAGGGTTAAACAGCTCTTTTACATTTAAAAATGACTAAATCCCCCCTAACAATAAAACACCAAACCCCCCAAAATAAAAAAACAACCCTAAAAAAACCTAAACTACCCTAAAGGGGCATTTGTATGGGCATTGCCCTTAAAAGGGCATTCAGCTCTTTTACTGCCCTTAAAAGGGCAATCACCTCTTTCCAGCCCATTAAATCCCTAATCTTAAAAATAAAATAAAATAAAAAATAAAAAAAAATCCTAACACTAAGGCCCAAATAGGTACTCACCGTTCCTGAAGTCCGACGGAGAAGGTCTTCTTCCAGGCCGTTCCATCATCTTCTATCTTCATCCAGAGCGAAGGCGGCGCAGAGCTGTGGATCCTCAGCGGCGGTCCTTACCGGCGGAGCAGAGGTGCAGAGTTGTCTCCAGGCAGTTCCATCATCTTCTATCTTCATCCAGAGCGAAGGCGGCGCGGAGCGGAGCTGTGGATGCTCAGCGGCGGTGCAGAGCGGAGGTGTGGATCCTCAGCGGCGGTCCTCAACGGCGGCGCCGGTCCTCGGCGGCATGGAGGCTCCTCTTCATCCGATGTCCATTGTACACTAAAGATTGAATGCAAAGTACCGCAATCAATTTGGGGTACCTTGCATTCCTATTGGCTGAAATTTTGAAATCAGTTAATAGGATTAGAGCTACTGAAATCCTATTGTCTGTTCAAATCAGCCAATAAGATTTCAGTAGCTCTCATCCTATTGGCTGATTTCAAAATTTCAGCCAATAGGAATGCAAGGTACCCTAATAAATATGGGGTACCTTGCATTTAATCTTCAGTGTGTGATGGATGATCGCATGAAGAGGAGCCTCCACACCACTGAGGACCGCCGCCGTTGAGGACTGCTGCTGAGGATCCACGCATCGGAGAAGCCAGCTCCGCACCTCTGCTCCTCGTCACCTTTGCTCTGGGCGAAGATAGAAGAAGATCATGGAGCCGTCTGGAAGAATACCTTCTCCGCCGGACTTCAGGAACGTTGAGTACCTATTTGGGGCTTAGTGTTAGGATTTTCTTTTTTTTTTTTTTTTTTTTACAATTAGGGATCTAATGGGCTGGAAAATTTTAAGGGCAGTAAAAGAGTTGAATGCCCTTTTAAGGGCAATGCCCATACAAATGCCCCTTTAGGTGCAATGAATACTTTCGTTTTTTTTAATGTTATTTTTTTTTTTATTTTGGGGGGTTTCAATTTTACTGTTAGGGGGGATTTAGTAATTTTTAAATGTAAAAGAGTTGTTTAACTTAGGGCAATGTCCTACACAAGACCCTTTTAAGGGCTATTGGTAGTTTTGTTTAGGGGTATTTTTATTTTGGGGGGGCTTTTTTATTTTCATAGGGATTAGGTTTAAAAAAAATATTTTTGATAATATTGTTTATTTTTTTCTGTAATTTTAGAGTTTATTTTTTGTAATTTTAGATTATTTGTAATTTAGTATTGGGGTTAATTTAGGGGGTGTTAGGTTAGGGGGCTTAGTAATTAAATTAGTTATTTGTGTTGTGGGGGGTTGGCTGTTTAGGAGTTCATAGGTTAATTAGGTTTATTGCAATGTTGGGGTTTGGTGGTTTAGGTTTTAATGGGTTAATTAGGTTTATTGCGATGTGGGGGTTTGTCGATTATGGGGTTAATAGGTTAATTAGGTTTATTGCGATGTGAGGGGTTGGCGTTAAAGGGGTTAATATTTTAATTATGTTATTTGCGGATTAGGGGTTAATTATTTATTATTTTGCAATGTGAGGGTTTGCGGTTTAGTTGTTTGTTAATACTTTGTGCGGGAGGTTAGTTTTTTTTGTTATACTTTGTGCGGGTGGTTACGTGTTTTTTATTTATTTCTTGCGGGTGGGTACGTGTTTTTTTCGATATTTTGTGCGAGCGGTTGAGTGTTTTTTTATTTAAGGCTTCGGGTTTGCCTACGCTGCATCCAGGTGAATTCTGAAAATGGAAAGTTGGTGATTCTTTCACCACCCTGCCATTTTCAGAATCCACCGGGATGCAGCTTCGCTGCATCCAGGTGGATTCTTTTGGCAACTGGCGACACCGACGGACGCGTTACAAACATGATTATAGTATAGATATATATATATAGTCAGTTCAATAGGATGCACTCCATGCAACTGAGTTGTACCTGCCACGGTGCTATACAGTTAATAGGAAAATAGTAGTACCATACTCCATTAGTTATTGATACATACAGTCAAACTGATATTATACCATATATATAGTCTTTTATTGTTTTCTTTTAATGTTTAGATTCACGTAGATAAATTATTTCATACTGCACGGTTGGTGTCTCAATGATGGGTAGCCGCATTTCCTTAATTTGCCAGTAAACAATGTATTCCGTTACTGTTTATGGTTCTGCTATACACGATAAGACAGTAGGATACACACGATTCTGACAGCTGTCAAAATCAGCTGATCTATACAGTCACATGGTACGGAGCCGATCTGCACCACGGGATGACGTCACTCATGTGTCACCTATCATTGACCCACACGCACATGGATCGGATAACGTTTACGCTGCACAGGTGCAAAGTATGCAATTAGGATGAATATATATATACAGGGAGTGCAGAATTATTAGGCAAGTTGTATTTTTGAGGATTAATTTTATTATTGAACAACAACCATGTTCTCAATGAACCCAAAAAACTCATTAATATCAAAGCTGAATAGTTTTGGAAGTAGTTTTTAGTTTGTTTTTAGTTATAGCTATTTTAGGGGGATATCTGTGTGTGCAGGTGACTATTACTGTGCATAATTATTAGGCAACTTAACAAAAAACAAATATATACCCATTTCAATTATTTATTTTTACCAGTGTAACCAATATAACATCTCAACATTCACAAATATACATTTCTGACATTCAAAAACAAAACAAAAACAAATCAGTGACCAATATAGCCACCTTTCTTTGCAAGGACACTCAAAAGCCTGCCATCCATGGATTCTGTCAGTGTTTTGATCTGTTCACCATCATAATTGCGTGCAACAGCAACCACAGCCTCCCAGACACTGTTCAGAGAGGTGTACTGTTTTCCCTCCTTGTAAATCTCACATTTGATGATGGACCACAGGTTCTCAATGGGGTTCAAATCAGGTGAACAAGGAGGCCATGTCATTAGATTTTCTTCTTTTATACCCTTTCTTGCCAGCCACGCTGTGGAGTACTTGGACGCGTGTGATGGAGCATTGTCCTGCATGAAAATCATGTTTTTCTTGAAGGAAGCAGACTTCTTCCTGTACCACTGCTTGAAGAAGGTGTCTTCCAGAAACTGGCAGTAGGACTGGGAGTTGAGCTTGACTCCATCCTCAACCCGAAAAGGCCCCACAAGCTCATCTTTGATGATACCAGCCCAAACCAGTACTCCACCTCCACCTTGCTGGCGTCTGAGTCGGACTGGAGCTCTCTGCCCAGCCACGGGCCCATCCATCTGGCCCATCAAGACTCACTCTCATTTCATCAGTCCATAAAACCTTAGAAAAATCAGTCTTGAGATATTTCTTGGCCCAGTCTTGACGTTTCAGCTTGTGTGTCTTGTTCAGTGGTGGTCGTCTTTCAGCCTTTCTTACATTGGCCATGTCTCTGAGTATTGCACACCTTGTGCTTTTGGGCACTCCAGTGATGTTGCAGCTCTGAAATATGGCCAAACTGGTGGCAAGTGGCATCTTGGCAGCTGCACGCTTGACTTTTCTCAGTTCATGGGCAGTTATTTTGCGCCTTGGTTTTTCCACACGCTTCTTGCGACCCTGTTGACTATTTTGAATGAAACGCTTGATTGTTCGATGATCACGCTTCAGAAGCTTTGCAATTTTAAGAGTGCTGCATCAATCTGCAAGATATCTCACTATTTTTGACTTTTCTGAGCCTGTCAAGTCCTTCTTTTGACCCATTTTGCCAAAGGAAAGGAAGTTGCCTAATAATTATGCACACCTGATATAGGGTGTTGATGTCATTAGACCACACCCCTTCTCATTACAGAGATGCACATCACCTAATATGCTTAATTGGTAGTAGGCTTTCGAGCCTATACAGCTTGGAGTAAGACAACATGCATAAAGAGGATGATGTGGTCAAAATACTCATTTGCCTAATAATTCTGCACTCCCTGTATATATAAGGTAAAATTTTGTATTGCATTTGACAAAGGAGCCAATTAGGCTTCAAAACGTTATGCTGTTTTAATATGGTTATTAAACGATAAGTTTTATTTTGAAAGACCACTGAGTGTTGATTTCTGTACTACTATATATATATATATTATTCACACATTTTCTTGACTGAAATTAAAACAGTACTGGACACAATTAAACCATTCGAGACCACTAACCAATATAAAGACTATACAATACAACTGGAAGAAACCATTAATAAACTAGACACAGATTTATCCAACAGAAAAGTGTCTAAATATAATTGAGACACTAAGGACTATGACCTTAACATTGTTTACTCCTGGCAGCAACATAGACCTACCATGGGCAGGGGTAACTCTAACACCTCCAAGTCAAAAAATAAAAATAACAAATATTGTAGTTATTCCAATAAGAAAGTAACCTTCTCTAGCATAGATACTGGCGATTCTGATTCGTCCCTCCCACAATCTTTGGGTTTCCCAGCATCAGAGTCCCAAGAGCCCATAATTTCATCTGATACGGGAGCTAGTACATCACCCAGAGTCACCTTGGCTACTTTAGTTAAACCTCCCAACCAAACCAGCACTCCAAAAGCTACTAGTCAAGCACACAGATACCCCAGCAGGACAGCCTCAAAAAACAAAAATAATTAAATTATGTAATTAATTTATCTAACACCCAGCTTACATCTGCACAAGTTTCTATTCTGAATAAAGGCCTCACTTTTGCACCCAGCACCAATTTTGATGTTTTTTCCACCATGATTGACATAAATAGATTAGTGCGCAAGTTCACTTTAAAAAAATTTTTTCTGACACTACAACCAACCAACCTTCTCCAGTACTTTCTTTGCCCACACAATTGGATAATATTAACACAGGTCTAGTGTTTAAGGACCAGTGTGACTTTAACACCCTTTTATCTTTACAACACACAACAGGTGGTCCCACTATTTCTACTCATCAGTTTATTCCCACAGATCGGTCCTACTTTTATCCTATTCAGGCTAGAAGCCGTAGCATTGAGCTATATCAGGAAACTGTAATAAGAAACATTATGTCCCTTAATGACACCCTAAATAACTCAAATACAGTCAGACAACATAATGTCACCTCCTTAGAAAGAACAGCCTTAAAGGAACTCGAGGATAATCCTGATATAGTGATTACCCAAGCAGACAAGGGAGGGGCGGTAGTAATACCCAATACCTCAGATTATGTAGAGGAGGCTAACAATCAACTCAATGATACTAACACCTATATGAAACTCACTTTTGACCCTACATCCATTTATAGTCAAGAATTATCTTCTTTCTTGGACACAGCTCTCGAGGAGGGTTTCATTACCAAAGAGACCATGGACCACCTGCTTATTAAAGATCCACTTATACCCACCTTCAGAGTTGTGCCAAAGATTCACAAAACCCTCTGCAAACCCCCTGGGAGACCCATAGTGGCGAGCATGGGGTCCCTGTGTGAGAGATTGGGAGCCTGGCTAGACTCAGTACTCCAACCAATAGTAAAGTCACTCCCAGGTTACATCAGAGACAGTGCCCATCTTTTACATCAATTGGAAAACATCAAATGGCAGCCAGGGTTTCAGTGGCTCACTATAGATGTAACTGCCCTCTACTCAAGCATCCCACACTGTAAAGGGATTGAAGCCTTGGGCCACATGGTTAGGAGGTATACTCAATTTTCAGATGAGCCCTTTGAGAAAGCCAAGTTCCTCGGCGAAACATGTCAGGGGAGGTTGGGAGATAATGGGCTCCTTATAGTCAATGTTATTTTTAAAAACAGGAATAACTTAAAATCGTAAAAACTTACTTTGGCACGTAGAGCTTAGTCTGGTGTATATTCTTAAAGCCATATGAGAGGCTTAGATGTAATTTATTACTTTGTGCATCAGCTAAGTTGTCTAGTTGTTTAATTATATTAAGCAATAGTGAGGTGATCCTCAGATGTGTATTAGCACACTTCATTGCTAACAGAGCAATACAGAGATACAGAGCATTACAGGCTTAAGCAGAATATCAGTAGTTATATGTCAGTCATTTGTCTAACATCTCGTTGCTGCTTTTAATTTCAATCTGCATATATTACTTAGAATCAATTGGAGGTTTAAACTAACCGAGACAATTTAGGCAGTATTATAAGCACAAGACTGTGGTGTCAATATTGTAACACGCTATCATTCTAGTTTATAACGAACCTACATTTTTTTTTTATATATAATCATATGGTTTAGACTGAAAGGTATATATACAAACGGTCACCATAACCAGCAGTTACAAATAAAGGCAACAGACATTGCCTACCTTTAGTACAAGTCGGTTTTATACAACATTTTACAATACCTCCTTATTTCATTATAAGTTTAATAATACTGCAAAGTCAAAACAAGATGTGCTTAAATGCGAAAAATCTGTTGTTTTAACGTTAACTCACTTATTCCCCATTGTGGATACATTAAATACTGAGTTAATTTTATTAAAAACAACACTACTGAAGGGCATATTACTCTCAGTACTCAGTTATACTTTACTTTAACCTAAGCAGGGTCGGCTCTAAGGGGGGGCTTTGGGGGGCAATGCCCCCCAAATGGAATGCTGTACCCCCCAGGGCAAAAGAAGTGATTTAAAATTATTTTTTTTTACATTTTAAAAGTGACGGAACGTCCAGGGTCCCAAATGTTACATCAACCATTTGCAAAAACAAAAGAATAATAGGGGGCGCCCTTGAGAACACACAAAGTGAATATATATAATTATAAATAGCTTATACTAAATATATAGATAGATTTATGTAAATATATAATAGCACACCATAGAGTTTTGAGATATAACCTATTGGTACAAGATATTAATTAACACACAGTAATCGTAGAACTAATTAGATATCACCCAATGGAGATAGATATCAACTGAAGGTACAAAGAGAGTAAGATGTCCTTTAGTGAAAAATCTTGGAAGTAGTATACAGAGGCAGCAATCTGTGGTGGTCCAGGCCAGGATCCAGATAGAGCAATCTAGAACAACAAACAAAAACAGATGCGCCACATGGCCCAATATTGCAGGTTCCAGAGGATGATATATATGATAAATGATTGCACTCACATATATTAAAGCACCTCAATTGGTGCTAATGACACAGTCTGGGATCTATAACAGTCACCCAGCAGACCGACCTCCCGGATTGATGCAGAGTCTGTATAAAAGATAGAAAGCACAAAAAGCCTATATGGCCTAGTATTGTATGGCTAGGGTTGTAGCACACCAGTAAAATATAAAGTTTAGACTCACATTTAGTAGAGCATCTCCAGTGATGCTATAGAGGCAAGCTGGGATCAATTCAGTCACCCAACAGACTTATACCAAGGCATACAGGATACAGCAGTCCTCTTTGCTTGTCTATAGGTCAGTAAGGTCCTCAAAGAATAACCAAATCTCAGGCAGCAAGTGTTTTTAGTAAAAGTTAAAATCGCTTTAATAAAATATAGAATAATTGCGACGCGTTTCTCAGTCACAGACTGTTTCCTCAGGCATAATAAAATCGTTTACAAACACTTGCTATAT
This sequence comes from Bombina bombina, assembly GCF_027579735.1. Taxonomy (NCBI): domain Eukaryota; kingdom Metazoa; phylum Chordata; class Amphibia; order Anura; family Bombinatoridae; genus Bombina; species Bombina bombina. The sequence goes on from NC_069503.1 coordinate 635,615,632, forward strand.
ATACCTAACCAAACCAATTACCATAATTGATACCACTTGTTGTGGGTGTAATCTATGACATCATTAGTATCCTAGCTACAGAAATGCTTTTGCAACAAAAGTAAACACAGTTTGTATGTTTTAAATCAAACAATAAAAATGCACGTTATAGCATATAATGCATGAAATGATCACAGGTAAATTATACAATAAAAATACAATAAAAACAATTTGCATTTGCAACAAGTGGTATCAATTATGGTAATTGGTTTGGTTAGGTATATATAGCAAGTGTTTGTAAACTATTTTATTATGCCTGAGGAAACAGTCTGTGACTGAGAAACACTTCACAATTATTCTATATTTTATTAAAGCGATTTTAACTTTTACTAAAAACACTTGCTGCCTGAGATTTGGTTATTCTTTGAGGACCTTACTGACCTATAGACAAGCAAAGAGGACTGCTGTATCCTGTATGCCTTGGTATAAGTCTGTTGGGTGACTGAATTGATCCCAGCTTGCCTCTATAGCATCACTGGAGATGCTCTACTAAATGTGAGTCTAAACTTTATATTTTACTGGTGTGCTACAACCCTAGCCATACAATACTAGGCCATATAGGCTTTTTGTGCTTTCTATCTTTTATACAGACTCTGTATCAATCCGGGAGGTCGGTCTGCTGGGTGACTGTTATAGATCCCAGACTGTGTCATTAGCACCAATTGAGGTGCTTTAATATATGTGAGTGCAATCATTTATCATATATATCATCCTCTGGAACCTGCAATATTGGGCCATGTGGCGCATCTGTTTTTGTTTGTTGTTCTAGATCAACCATTTGCAGCCACTGGACCCTGGAGATCCGCCACTGGGGGGCCCAGCTAATCTCTTTACTCTCCTCTATTTACAACCAGATAACAAATAAAGTTGCATTTCCCTGCTGGTGCTCTCACAGTTAACCTAGGGCTTGCAATGCCCCTCCTCCTGCTAGCCCACTTACTACAGAGATGAAGTGAGATGATGACATCATCATACCTCTGCAGGAAGTGCTGGGAGAAGCTAACAGTCAGTGAGAGGGAAGGCAGAAGTAAAGTTTGTGAAAACACAGCAGTATAACCAATGTGTGTGTGAGAGTAGTATCCCTTCCCTATTGTGCTTTATATCCTGGCAGCCACAGATAAAGAGGCAAATTGGGAATTCCTTGGTTTCCCCACTGCAGGTCACACAAAACAAGTGTGCATTGTGCCTGCTTTATCTGCAGTGATCAGTGTAAAATGTGTGTCAGATTATAGGTGCTCGCATACACACACTTCAAATGTAGCTGTGGGACAATGAGTGAAATAGCCTTATGTTTATTATTACATCTCCTATTTGTCCCCAAGGTTGTTTTATTATATATATATATATATATATATATATATATATATATATATATATATATATATATATATATATATATATATATATATATATATATATATACACACACACACATACATACATACACACAATACACACACTGTGTGTGTATATATATATATATATATATATATTGTTTGTGTGTATAAATATATATATATATATATATGTGTTTGTATATACATATATACCGTGTGTATCTGTGTGTGTGTGTGTATATATATATATATATATATATATATATATATATATACTGTGTTTGTGTGTATGTGTATATATATGTATATATATGTGTGTGTATATGTGTGTGTGTATATATATATATATATATGTATATATATATATATATATATATATATATATATATATAAAATTTGTGTGTATATACATACTGTATATACTGTGTGTGTGCTGGTAAGTATAATTAATAATATCTGTACAAGTAATGTACTGCTTGGCACTCAAAATTATTGTCATGTAAAAGCTTATTTGATCATTAGTAGGGTCATTGGTAGAGCTACACATGCAAACAGTGTCCACTGGCTGTGTCATATGTGGGAGACATTCCTGAGATATGACAAATGTAACCCCTGCACTGCCATAAATCTGGTAAATGTAACTGCTGCGGCACTGCCAGACATCTTATAAATGTAACCCCTACACTCCTTGAGATATGACACATGTAACCGCTGCACTTCCAGAAATATAAACAAATCTAACTCCTGCACAGCCACAGTAGGTCTGCTCTTATTTTGACTCTCATACATGCTTTTTAAATGCGTGTCCCCTCGTGAAAAAAAATGCCCCCCACTTCATTCGTTCTGGAGCCGACCCTAAACCTAAGTACTGCAGTATTAGAGATTAAATCACCAGCAACATGTGTGAACTGAAGATGACAGTATTAATATACTCTTTTAGGAGCAATACATATTAACATATACTATAGGCAATTGAGTTGCCAGAGTAGATTTTTTATCATTACCTAAATATTTAACTCTTTTGGTAACAATCATATACAATACCAGCCATTTTGAGGTAAGGTGGGTGGTTATCTAGAATTGATACTTACAATTCATTAACCATTTACTTGTTACAAATATAGGTAACGAACACCTTCCTTTGACCTCTGCTCATACAGTGTATTAACTCTGACAGCAATACAATCCATCCAGTAAATGGTATACCACAATATACCATAATCATTTCTACATATTAAAAGTGACAGAAGACATCTTATCATTATTATTCACTCTACCTACAATTATATTTCTTTGGGATATTATACTAATTTTATCCTTTACTTTGCTGCCTGTCATCAGTGCCTAAATTTATTTCACTCTAATTTATCGTTTATATAAAGTATACCCATTGGTCCTACAATTATCTATTTCAAATCAGATCAGACCAATTTATACTAGGATTTTTTTAATTTAGAGTGGTCAACCTATCCGGTTATTTTAAGTCTATTGCTACTTAGATTTAAGTTAATATATTCCTGGGTTTTTAATTGTAGTGTCTTTTCCATTTTTTAAAGTCCAATAAAAGTTATGTTTTAATTTATCCCACTTGATCGCCTTTTGATAACTCAGTCTCTTATTCCACCTATATGGGAATTTAGAGTGCTATACATGTGTACAATTCCTGGAGATTTCGATCCCCTTTTGCGTTTCAATTTTTAGATGACTTCATAGACTTTTTAGTTTCCACAGCGAAATTTTTACTTAAACACAACTACTTTGTCTTTGGGGGGGATTTCTATCTGCAGAGATGCGGTACAGCCATGGGGGCTAAATTTGTCCCGGCATACGCCAATTTGTACATGGGCTGGTTAGAACTTAACAGCATCTTTGTGGATGGTTTCCCCCTCAGAGACAATGTAGTTGTGTACGGTCGATATATAGATGACCTGATAGTCATCTGGAATGTGAGAAACCATAGAAAAGCCCACTCCCTGGTAGACTTGTTGAATGACAATACCTTTAATCTTAGTTTCACACATATTGTTACACCAAAATCTATACCATATCTTGACTTACTACTTTCAATTGATGATGATAATAACATTACCTCAACTATATACAGAAAGGCCTTAGCCCGCAATACCATTCTTCGAGCAGACTCATGTCACGTTAGACATATTACTCGAGGTATCCCCAAAGGCCAGTACATTAGGGCCCGCAGAAATTGCTCTGATCTACAGCAGTACAAAATACAAGCTGATCTAATCACTTATCGCCTTCACCAAAAGGGATATAATAAAAATACTCTAACTAAAACAGCTAATGAAGTTAGTAAGATGAATAGACACTCTTTATTCTCAAACCATAATAAGAAAACCAATAAATATAGAAGTACAACCCACACAACACCTTCTGATAACATAGTGTTCTCCACACAATATAGTAGACAATTTGATGATATCTGCAGGATAGTATTAAAATATCTCCCTATCCTGCAGAGTGATAATCAACTAAACAATATTTCTAGAGAACAAATAAAATGTGTAGCCAAAAAAGCATCCACAGTAGGAGATAAAGTTCAATGACATCAATCAATAACAATTCACTAACAAGATATCACGGCGCACTAATTGGCTTACCATTACCAAAGGCTTTTTTAAATGTGGTCACATATGCAAAAGTTGCAACTATACACAGAAAACAGATCACTTTTCGTCTTCCATAACTGCTACAGTTTTCCCTATCAGACAGAGAATTGATTGCACAAGCCAATATGTAGTGTATCTTGTCACATGTCATCAATGTTCCCAGCAATATGTAGGCCTTACTACACGCTCTATCAAAGACCGCATTAGACAACATCTCTTATCACTAGATGAGGACACCCCAAGAACTCCTGTGGCAAAACATTTTCGCTCACATGGTAGACACACCAAACATCTTTTCCATTTTGTAGACATAGAACATATAAGAAAAGATATTAGAGGGGGTTACAGGATGGGTAAACTTTTGAGGAAAGAAGCCTACTGGATCTTCACCCTACAGACCAAATTTCCCAAGAGAATCAATGTGAGACATGACTTAGACCTATTCATAGACTAGACCCTTGGGCTTCTCTCAACTCTTCATTTCTTATTCTCTATGGGGCATTTATTCATCCACCCTCCACACATCTACTGCCCCTTCCCTCCCCTGTCTCCCCTCTCTCCTTTCTTTGTTCTTCCTTCCCTGGGTACACTTCCAACCATCCTTTTAGTCCTCATTTTAATTATCCTTACCTCCTTACCTTTTATATTATTTTTTATTTACATTTCCCCCATACCAACAATATATTTCTCATTCATTTTTATTTATTTATCTAAACATGTTTTCCTCACATCATTTTATTTTTCCTCTTTTTTTCTGCTCTGTCTTTAAATCTTTAGTACTTTTTATTATCATCAGATTTTCACTTCCAGAATATTTCATGCTTGTCATGTTTTGCCACTTCACCGTGGCACTAACATTAGTGCATCTGTTTTTTTTGCCTTTGGCATAGGGGGTTCTCTCCAGATAGGGCTTCTTTGTTCTTCTATAATTGTATTCACTATGTATACATTCAGTACTACTGCCCCCTCCTGGAGTCTAACATACACATATTTAACTTATACAAATAATTGTAACATTGTTCTTAACCCCTTGGCCCCTACCACACAGTGATGCATACAAGATGGATCCTATGTACACCATATATCCTTAGTAATATTTCTGGAACTGTCAAAATATATGACTTACCAATGGCCTTACTGGCATTCATTTTTTACTACAACCCTTTTCCCTTTTTTCTAATAGCTTAGAGATCATATTATTGTAACCAAGGAACCAAGGAAGTTTTTAATCTTCACTTCTCCCTTTTGGGATCACTAGGGTTTTAGTCACATTTAGTGATATGTATTAGCAAGTGCATAAAAATAGTACTATGAGAAAAAAAACACTTAAACAACGGTTTATATATTATATTTACATATTCTTAATGCACTTTTGTTATTGTTTAATCAACTACTGCACACCAATGCCAGTGACCACGACTGCACAGCACCTTATGGATTTGTATTAGGTATCCAGTAACATTTCTTATTGGTTAACATAATGTATTGAACTACTCACCAGGTGAGCACTTGCAGATCTCTGATGAAGCGCACTGAGCATGCGCGAAACGCGTCAGATCCTGTCTATCCTTGCATACTGATGTAGTGCCTTACTTACACGATTCTGAATAAACCACTTTGGCTTGAGTTTCACAGCATCCTCGTCTTTCTTTTCCTGATTGTATATATATATATATATATATATATATATATATATATATATAAATGTTTGCACTTTGTTGCTGGATATATCAGTGTGAAACTGCAACACACAAAGATCTGGATTTTCACAGATCTCCGTGTGTTACGCTTTCACACTGATATATCCGGCAACAAAACAAATGCTGCTGCCTGCAGCCATATTCGGCAATTGTTTCACAAATGAGTGCTGAATCCAGTAATTTTGCCAATGCCTACTACAGACTATTAAAAGGGATCAATCAACACACAAGCCCTTCAACCTGTTATGTAATTGTTAAACCCAGGAAATCACCATTTTGTTTGTCATTAATTGTGTAAATGTCATTATGAAATTGCAAAATTAACAATACAGATAACGATTGTTGTTTTTGGAAAGTAATAATTTTGCGCCTCAGGGATATTAACATCAGAAGCATTTATTGATTGTAATCACTGGAAAAACACACCGTCAATACTGGCTGAAGTTCAGAAATCTTTGCTGAAAATTGGGATCAGACTCATTATTAGGAAAACAATTGCATATTCTAACAAAATTGTATTGCTAAGGGGCATCAAACATCTTAACAAAATTGTTCAACAAAAATTATATTATATCAAAAATGTAAAATTTGTATGTAGATTACACAGGAAAAATTTGTATTAAATATGCACAGTGTAAATCGTAAATTAAGTACACTGGTTATGCAAAAACTAAAGAAAAGTACAAAATATAAAGCGTAATTGTTGTTTTTGCTAAAAATGGGCTGAACATGGGAGTTCCAGGGGCGTATATGAAACTGTCTCACAAAACCCAGCAGAGTTCTATAAAGATTTCTGCCCTGCAAATCTCACAGTTTTTTCTTGCCAGTAAGAAAATGGCAAGGTTTTCTCAAAATACTTAATTCCCTAATAGAAAAACACATACATACGGAAAATAGAAGCGATTGTAAGATGGTACACACAGAATATAGCGTAATGTGATTTATATTGTTTGCAGGATTTCACTCCCTGCTAACTTCACTCTATGGAGTGATGTGACCCTTTCCAGCGAGATCCATTACTTTATATAGGAGACATCTTATGATTCACAGGGACTGCCCCTTTTTGTTAAATAATTCGACCATAGCAATCTTTGTGAGGCAGCGAGATCCATTACTTTATATAGGAGACATCTTATGATTCGCAGGGACTGCCCCTTTTTGTTAAATAATTCGACCATAGCAATCTTTGTGAGGGTCAGCATGAAAAACCCTGTCTGATCAGGAGAGGTTTAAATAATCATCCCCTAAGAGAGGCTGGAGTGCATCCCACAAGATCTTGAATACTGTATTGTATAACATTCTATACAGTTGTTGTTTGACCAGTGCAGGAGCACTTTATATCTGTTCCCAAATCACTTAAAGGTCCACTTATTTTTTCTCATAAGAATGTCCCTTGAAATTCCTTTAAAAATATTGTAAATACTTATTTATCTAATTAAACAATGTATATAAGTAAACAGTATCTAATGAGACCTTCAATGTTGCAGACAACATATGATTTTTGTACATAAAGATAACCATGAGTCTTTGGCAAACATATACCTCCTGTTGAGATAACCTGATCATCTGGCGAGACAACGTCCTCCCCCTTCCCTCTTTTCCTTTATCTTCTCTCCTTCTCTTAGTTCTTTTTTCTCCTCTCTTTACTTTTGTTAAATTTGTGTTGACATACATCATGTTCTAGACATTGTCTACAATCATACGATTTGTTTTGCTATTATAAGAATTGGAGCTAGATATAACTGATAACCTCTCCAAGATAAAGAGGTAATAATGCAATGTTAGCAATAAGACTCCTACTGGCAATGACTTTGTATTATACTTGGAAAGGACTTCAATGTTTTGTATTCTGTTCACCAGTTATTGTAAAATGACACACTTATAACTTAATAAAAATAATTTAAACATAAGTAAACAGTATCTAGATCAGTTATGAGCAATTGATATACCTTCTCTAATGTATGTAGTGGGTATTTACTTACTTACTAATTTAAACTGCAAATTCCTCCAAGCACAACGTGTGTCTGTCATGTTCTAAAGCAGATGCAGCATTCTAGGTCCTGCGATATTGGAGCACTGCAGCTATCTTTGACTTGATTTGACTTCAAGATGCAGCCACATTTCGGCTCTGTGGTCTTGTAGACAGTGATAAGGTTATAAGTGTGACAAAGGGTGAAATTATCCAGTATACTGTAACCAACCTATGTTTTTAGATCTATAAACTATTGGGTGTTCCGTCATCTTTTCCCTCTTATATTTTATGTGGTGTCTGCTGGGTAAATTTTAGGAAAGAATTGATAGTATTGACTTTTCTCTGGTGTATTTTACGGGTTTTGAGCACTTTGTGTTATGTTTATTAATCCAAAAGGACATAACATATTTGTAATATTGATTTATTTAAACATTATACAATTTGAATTCATTACACTATGTAGCATTCATGGCTATTTTAGATGCTTAAAGAGACAGTTAACACCTTTTGATAAAAACATTCTGCAGTTATGCAATAGACTAAGATAATATGTTAGCATATACATTAACACATTGTTTGCTGCAAATTTTTTTAAACAATCAAATTTCACCCACCCTTTACCTTATTTGGAGAAGCCCATCTAGACTTATTACTGGAGTAGACAAGACTAGCCACTATCCTAATAGTGACACATTTTAACAAGAACCTATACATTTCATTACAGAGTCCAAGTAAAGGAAGAAGTTCATTTACACTGGAGCCAGGTGATCTCTTAATGGATTTCACAGAAGCAACACCTATGGTAAATAGAAATAGTGTTACTGAAATGTCATTCATTTGTATTTAGTTAACAAATAATTTACAATTGTTATATTTCCATAGCAGAAACAAGCTGTGCCCTACATTCTTTGGCTCATTCTGAAACAATATTGTGTGCTGGTTTGGTGAATTATGTTTTTTTTTATTTGAAAAAATTATGTTTTATTTTCTCAGTGTTCTACTGCTGAATCACTTTTAGCAGCCATCTTACATTGCATTAATTAACAGTTGATCCAGTCACAGACTTTGAGGCCCATTTATCAAGCTCCGAATGGAGCTCGAGGGCCCGTGTTTCTGGCGAGCCTGCAGGCTTGCCAGAAACAGCAGTTATGAAGCAGCGGTATAAAGACCACTGCTCCGTAACCCTGTCCACCTGCTCTGAGCAGGCTGACAGAGATCGCAATAATTCAACCCGATCGAGTACGATCGGGTTGATTGACACCCCACTGCTGGCAGTCGCGAATCTGCAGGGGCCGGCGTTGCACCAGCAGCTCACAAGAGCTGCTGGTGCAATGCTGAATACAGAAAGCGTATTGCTCTCCACATTCAGCGAGGTCTGTCGGACCTGATCCGCACTGTTGGATCAGGTCCGACAGACCTTTGATAAATAGGCCTCTTTATTTGTATATGTTAAAGGTATAGTCTAGTCAAAATTAAACTTTCATGATTCAGATAGAACATGCAATTTTAAGCAACTTTCTAATTTACTCCTATTAAAAAAACATAATTTATGCTTACCTGATAAATTTATTTCTCTTGTAGTGTATCCAGTCCACGGATCATCCATTACTTATGGGATATTAACTCCTCCCCAACAGGAAGTGCAAGAGGATTCACCCAGCAGAGCTGCTATATAGCTCCTCCCCTAACTGACATTACCAGTCATTCGACCGAAAACATGCAGAGAAAGGAAAACCATAGGGTACAGTGGTGACTGTAGTTTAATGGAAAAATTACCTGCCTTAAAGTGACAGGGCGGGCCGTGGACTGGATACACTACAAGAGAAATAAATTTATCAGGTAAGCATAAATTATGTTTTCTCTTGTTAAGTGTATCCAGTCCACGGATCATCCATTACTTATGGGATACCAATACCAAAGCTAAAGTACACGGATGACGGGAGGGACAGGCAGGCTCTTTATACGGAAGGAACCACTGCCTGAAGAACCTTTCTCCCAAAAACAGCCTCCGAAGAAGCAAAAGTGTCAAATTTGTAAAATTTGGAAAAAGTATGAAGAGAAGACCAAGTTGCAGCCTTGCAAATCTGTTCAACAGAAGCCTCATTCTTAAAGGCCCAAGTGGAAGCCCCAGCTCTAGTAGAATGTGCTGTAATTCTTTCAGGAGGCTGCTGTCCAGCAGTCTCATAGGCTAACCGTATTATGCTACGAAGCCAAAAGGAGAGAGGTAGCCGAAGCTTTTTGACCTCTCCTCTGACCAGAATAAACGACAAACAGGGAAGACGTTTGTTGAAAATCCTTAGTTGCCTGTAGATAAAATTTCAGGGCACGGACTACATCTAGATTGTGTAGCAGACGTTCCTTTTTCGAAGAAGGATTAGGACACAAAGATGTAATCACAATCTCTTGATTGATATTCCTGTTAGTGACCACCTTAGGTAGGAACCCAGGTTTAGTACGCAGAACTACCTTGTCTGAATGAAAAATCAGATAAGGAGAATCACAATGTAAGGCAGATAACTCAGAGACTCTTCGAGCCGAGGAAATCTCCATTAAAAACAGAACTTTCCAAGATAACAACTTGATATCAATGGAATGAAGGGGTTCAAACGGAACCCCCTGTAAAACATTAAGAACTAAGTTCAAACTCCATGGTGGAGCAACAGTTTTAAACACAGGCTTGATCCTAGCTAAAGCCTGACAAAAAGCTTGAACGTCCGGAACTTCTGACAGACGTTTGTGTAAAAGAATGGACAGAGCTGAAATCTGTCCCTTTAAGGAACTAGCGGATAAACCCTTTTCTAAACCTTCTTGTAGAAAAGACAATATCCTCGGAATCCTAACCTTACTCCATGAGTAACTCTTGGATTCGCACCAATATAAGTATTTGCGCCATATCTTATGGTAAATCTTTCTGGTAACAGGCTTCCTAGCCTGTATTAAGGTATCAATAACTGACTCAGAAAAACCACGTTTTGATAAAATCAAGCGTTCAATTTCCAAGCAGTCAGCTTCAGAGAAATTAGATTTTGATGTTTGAAGGGACCCTGTATCAGAAGGTCCTGTTTCAGAGGTAGCGACCAAGGTGGACAGGATGACATGTCCACTAGATCTGCATACCAAGTCCTGCGTGGCCATGCAGGCGTTATTAGAATCACTGATGCTCTCTCCTGTTTGATTCTGGCAATCAATCGAGGAAGCATCGGGAAGGGTGGAAACACATAAGCCTTCCCGAAGGTCCAAGGTGCTGTCAAAGCATCTATCAGAACCGCTCCCGGATCCCTGGATCTGGACCCGTAACGAGGAAGCTTGGCGTTCTGTCGAGACGCCATGAGATCTATCTCTGGTTTGCCCCAACGTCGAAGTATTTGGGCAAAGACCTCCGGATGAAGTTCCCACTCCCCCGGATGAAAAGTCTGACGACTTAAGAAATCCGCCTCCCAGTTCTCCACTCCCGGGATGTGGATTGCTGACAGGTGGCAAGAGTGAGACTCTGCCCAGCGAATTATCTTTGATACTTCCATCATTGCTAGGGAGCTTCTTGTCCCTCCCTGATGGTTGATGTAAGCTACAGTCGTGATGTTGTCCGACTGAAACCTGATGAACCCCCGAGTTGTTAACTGGGGCCAAGCCAGAAGGGCATTGAGAACTGCTCTCAATTCCAGAATGTTTATTGGTAGGAGACTCTCCTCCTGATTCCATTGTCCCTGAGCCTTCAGAGAATTCCAGACAGCGCCCCAACCTAGTAGGCTGGCGTCTGTTGTTACAATTGTCCAGTCCGGCCTGCTGAATGGCATCCCCCTGGACAGATGTGGCCGAGAAAGCCACCATAGAAGAGAATTTCTGGTCTCTTGATCCAGATTCAGAGTAGGGGACAAGTCTGAGTAATCCCCATTCCACTGACTTAGCATGCACAATTGCAGCGGTCTGAGATGTAGACGTGCAAAGGGTACTATGTCCATTGCTGCTACCATTAAGCCGATCACCTCCATGCATTGAGCTACTGACGGGTGTTGAATGGAATGAAGGACACGGCATGCATTTTGAAGCTTTGTTAACCTGTCTTCTGTCAGGTAAATCTTCATTTCTACAGAATCTATAAGAGTCCCCAAGAAGGGAACTCTTGTGAGTGGAAAGAGAGAACTCTTCTTTTCGTTCACCTTCCATCCATGCGACCTTAGAAATGCCAGTACTAACTCTGTATGAGACTTGGCAGTTTGAAAGCTTGAAGCTTGTATCAGAATGTCGTCTAGGTACGGAGCTACCGCAATTCCTCGCGGTCTTAGTACCGCCAGAAGAGCACCCAGAACCTTTGTGAAGATTCTCTGAGCCGTAGCCAATCCGAATGGAAGAGCTACAAACTGGTAATGCCTGTCTAGAAAGGCAAACCTTAGATACCGGTAATGATCTTTGTGAATCGGTATGTGAAGGTAAGCATCCTTTAAATCCACTGTGGTCATGTACTGACCCTTTTGGATCATGGGTAAAATTGTCCGAATAGTATCCATTTTGAACGATGGAACTCTTAGGAATTTGTTTAGGATCTTTAAATCCAAGATTGGCCTGAAAGTTCCCTCTTTTTTGGGAACCACAAACAGATTTGAGTAAAACCCTTGTCCTTGTTCCGACCGCGGAACCGGATGGATCACTCCCATTAATAAAAGATCTTGTACGCAGCGTAGAAACGCCTCTTTCTTTATTTGGTTTGTTGACAACCTTGACAGATGAAATCTCCCTCTTGGGGGAGAGAATTTGAAGTCTAGAAGGTATCCCTGAGATATGATCTCTAACGCCCAGGGATCCTGGACATCTCTTGCCCAAGCCTGGGCGAAGAGAGAAAGTCTGCCCCCCACTAGATCCGTTCCCGGATCGGGGGCCCTCGATTCATGCTGTCTTAGGGGCAGCAGCAGGTTTCCTGGCCTGCTTGCCCTTGTTCCAGGACTGGTTAGGTCTCCAGCCTTGTCTATAGCGAGCAACAGCTCCTTCCTGTTTTGGTGCAGAGGAAGTTGATGCTGCTCCTGCTTTGAAATTACGAAAGGAACGAAAATTAGACTGTCTAGCCTTAGGTTTGGCTCTGTCTAGAGGCAGGGCATGGCCTTTACCTCCTGTAATGTCAGCGATAATTTCTTTCAACCCGGGCCCGAATAAGGTCTGCCCTTTGAAAGGTATATTAAGCAATTTAGATTTAGAAGTAACGTTAGCTGACCAGGATTTTAGCCACAGTGCTCTGCGTGCCTGAATGGCGAATCCGGAATTCTTAGCCGTAAGTTTAGTTAAATGTACTACGGCATCTGAAATAAATTAGTTAGCTAACTTAAGGGCTTTAAGCTTGTGTGTAATCTCATCTAATGGAGCTGATTCAAGTGTCTCTTCCAGAGACTCAAACCAAAATGCTGCTGCAGCCGAGACAGGACAAGAGGTTGCAATATAAAACCTTGTTGAACAAACATTTTCTTAAGGTAACCCTCTAACTTTTTATCCATTGGATCTGAAAAGGCACAGCTATCCTCCACCGGGATAGTGGTACGCTTAGCTAAAGTAGAAACTGCTCCCTCCACCTTAGGGACCGTTTGCCATAAGTCCCGTGTGGTGGCGTCTATTGGAAACATCTTTCTAAATATCGGAGGGGGTGAGAACGGCACACCGGGTCTATCCCACTCATTAGTAACAATTTCAGTAAGTCTCTTAGGTATAGGAAAAACGTCAGTACTCACCGGTACCGCAAAATATTTATCCAACCTACACATTTTCTCTGGTATTGCAACTGTGTTACAATCATTCAGAGCCGCTAACACCTCCCCTAGTAATACACGGAGGTTTTCCAGCTTAAATTTAAAATTTGAAATATCTGAATCCAGTTTGTTTGGATCAGAACCGTCACCCGCAGAATGAAGCTCTCCGTCCTCATGTTCTGCAAATTGTGACGCAGTGTCTGACATGGCCCTAATATTATCAGCGCACTCTGTTCTCACCCCAGAGTGATCACGCTTACCTCTTAGTTCTGGTAATTTAGCCAAAACTTCAGTCATAACAGTAGCCATATCCTGTAATGTGATTTGTAATGGCCGCCCAGATGTACTCGGCGCTACAATATCACGCACCTCCCGAGCGGGAGATGCAGGTACTGACACGTGAGGCGAGTTAGTCGGCATAACTCTCCCCTCGTTGTTTGGTGAAATATGTTCAATTTGTACAGATTGACTTTTATTTAAAGTAGCATCAATACAGTTAGTACATAAATTTCTATTTGGCTCCACTTTGGCTTTAGCATATATAGCACAGATATCTTCCTCTGAATCAGACATGTTTAACACACTAGCAAATAAACTAGCAACTTGGAAATACTTTTCAAGTAATTTACTATAATATGAAAACGTACTGTGCCTATAAGAAGCACAGAAAAAGTTATGACAGTTGAAAATTAATAAACTGAAAAGTTATAGCATCAAATCTTTGTAAAAAACACAATTTTAGCAAAGGATTGCTCCCATTAGCAAAGGATAACTAACCCTGATAGCAGAAAAAAAAAAAAAATACAGAAATAAACGTTTTTTTTTTTTTTTTATCACAGTCAACTACAATCTCACAGCTCTGCTGTGAGTGATTACCTCCCTCAAAACAAGTTTTGAAGACCCCTGAGTTCTGTAGAGATAAACCGGATCATGCAGGGAAGACAATAAACTTCTGACTGAATTTTTTGATGCGTAGCAAAAGCACCAAAAAAGGTCCCTCCCCCTCACACATAACAGTGAGAGAGATCAGTAAACTGTCATAAATTAAATAAAACGACTGCCAAGTGGAAAAAAATAGTGCCCAAAACATTTTTTCACCCAGTACCTCAGAAAATTAAACGATTTTACATGCCAGCAAAAAACGTTTAACATTAATAAATTGAGTGTTATTAAAAAGCCTGTTGCTAGTCCCTGCAAATTAGGCTAAAGTTTTATGCATACAGTATAATTCCAGTGAAGTGCCATTCCCCAGAATACTGAAGTGTAAAATATACATACATGACAGCCTGATACCAGTTGCTGCTACTGCATTTAAGGCTGAGTTTACATTATATCGGTATGGCAGAATTTTCTCATCAATTCCATTGTCAGAAAATAATAAGCTGCTACATACCTCTTTGCAGATTAATCTGCCCGCTGTCCCCTGATCTGAAGTTTACCTCTCCTCAGATGGCCGAGAAACAGCAATATGATCTTAACTACTCCGGCTAAAATCATAGAAAAACTCAGGTAGATTCTTCTTCAAATTCTACCAGAGAAGGAATAACACACTCCGGTGCTATTATAAAATAACAAACTTTTGATTGAAGGTATGAAACTAAGTATAATCACCACAGTCCTCTCACACATCCTATCTATTTGTTGGGTGCAAGAGAATGACTGGTAATGGCAGTTAGGGGAGGAGCTATATAGCAGCTCTGCTGGGTGAATCCTCTTGCACTTCCTGTTGGGGAGGAGTTAATATCCCATAAGTAATGGATGATCCGTGGACTGGATACACTTAACAAGAGAAAAATATTCGTTCTCTTGGTATCCTTATTTGAAAAACAAGAATGTAAGCTTAGAAGCTGGCCCATTTTTTATTAAGCACCTGGGTAGTGCTTGGTGCTTGGTGTCTAAATGAAGCCACCAATCAGCAAGCCCTACCCAGGTGCTGAACCAAAAATTGTCTGGCTTCTAAGCTTACATTTCTGCTCTTTCAAATAAATATAACAAGAGAATAAAGAAAATTAGATAATATGAGTAAATTAGAAAGTTGCTTAAAATTGCATGCTCTATCTGAATCATAAAATTTTAATTTTGACTAGACTTTCCCTTTAGTTTTTATTTATAGGGCAAATATGTATTCTTTCACTTTACATTTGTAAAATGACCTAGATTCAAAATAAAAGTAATAGCATCTTCACTGAGAAAATAATCTATAATTTTACTTTACTTTGCTTCCTAAGTCCACCACTTTATTAGTTAACTCTTCTGTTCTGCAATAAATCACCAGCTAAAACAATCAATAGTTATGGCTAAGACACCAAATCCTAAAAGTCTGCAATAAATATTTTCTCCACTGCAAATGCCAATCATTTTCAAATCAGTTCAATACTTTACCAAGAGTCATACGTGTTTCTGTGGTCTGTGGGCTCAGTGAAGAACTCTGTATCTTACTTTCACGCATGGGCATAGGAACCAGGGAAGATGTTGGGGAGAAATCATGGGGTAAACATCTTCATGCTATGCGTTTATCTCCCTGGAGATTGGAAGATGCAACAAAAACAGATATGTTACATTTTCTTAAGAAGAAAAGCACCTTAACCACATTCAATATGGGCTAGGCATGAGGTGCTTTTCTTCTAGTGGTGGACCTTATTCCATTTAATCATTTTCACTCTTTTCATTATATATATTAAATCCATCTTTTAGATCTTTTAAGTGTTAAGAAGGAGTGTTCCTAGAGAACATCATAATTTAACGATTCTGTTTCTTTCTGTTGTGTATGGATTCTGGTGTAGAGGTTATCCATCCATCTCCTCCCTTTCCTGACCTCTACCCTCTTCCAGATCCACCCTCCCCCTACATTGTTATGATTACTTTAGTTCCTTTCAGAAATATGTGCCAATAGTAAAAGTATGTATTAGCACATAGGATGTTGGAGAAAGAGGTCCGCTCTAATCCTGTGGAAAGGCTATGGGAAGTTTTGTACTTGCATTGCTATGTCTTTCCAGTTTGACACCAGTAAAATCTATCAGAACACACAGATGCAATGTTTTCCCCTTTAATTTATTCCATACTATTAAAATTAGGTATGTTTGCTACTCTGATCTCACATAAGTGGTATTACAACTTATCAGAGAGCTTTTCTCGGGGGGGGGGGGGGAGGAGGGTCTGCATGATATTTGTGTATAATTGAAAAGTTTTAACTTATTGTGGCCTGGTTTTTGCACATCACATTGACATTTTAATGAGCACACTAGTTTTCCAGTTTAATATAAAGTTTATAATATTGCTCAAAATCATGATTTTACGCTACAAAACTTGTACACAACTTAAATGAGATCGTCATGATGTTCATTTATAATTACTGTTAAGTGTTTGTACTTTTTCAAATGTTAATTACACAATTATGCAAAATATGACATTTTTAATTGCACATATTCCAAATTTTAAGACCAATACACGGCTCCTAAGTTAATACCTTTTCTAATTTTCTCAGCTCATCACTTTGCCAATATCACATGCTCACACCCAGCAGGGAATTACTTCTACCAGCAGAAGTATTCCAATTATACTTGGTGAAGCAATGTATGTTTTTATCAGATCAGGAGATGAAAAGTTTCCACTACTGTTTTTGACCACAGAGATGTAAGAATACAATTTCTATAACTTTGAATGATTTCTGAGCTTTAGAATGTTTCTTAGACACCTCATAAATTATCAAAACTAAATGTGGCAAATAGAAAAACCTGTGTGCTATTCACAGTTACACATGAACTGAGAGAATAAGCATTTGTTAAAATTATTAAAAAGAAATATCCATGATAGAAAAACTTGCTGGCTCTCTGTAACATGTATTCATTTTGCACTCATTCATTTTTGTGTTCTTTTGTCTTCAAAACTGATGTTGCCTCTGCAGACATAATATTTCTTTTGTTATTAAGATCATTTGTCGCTAGAGATCTTTGGTGGTCAAGGAAAGGACGGTAACACAGATTAGTTGCTATGGTATATTTGTATTGTCTCGATTTTTCATGTTTCAAGATACACTTTATTTTACTATTATTTACTCTCTATCTTTCTCTAAAAAAAATGTGAATAGACAATTCTGAGAAACCATAATAGCTGTTCAATTCGAAAATGTGCCATTTTTACCTTTTTTTTATAAGTAATGTGTTTTAATATGAAACATTTAATTTAAATGGCACAAGAGAACTACTTGAGCTTCATCCATTTTGTTCTTAAAGGGACAGTCTAGTCAAAATTAAACTTTCATGATTCAGATAGGGCATGCAATTTTAAACAATGTTCCAATTTACTTTTATCATCAAATTTGCTTTGTTCTCTTTTATTCTCTGTTGAAAGCTAAACCTAGGTAGGCTCATAAACTACTTTATAAGTCCTTGAAGGTCATCTCTTTTCTCAGTGCATTTTGGCAGTTTATTATTGCTAGATATTGCTAGTTCATGTGTGCCATATAGATAACGTGCTCACTCCCATGGAGTTATTTCTGAGTCAGCACTAATTGAATAAAAAGGCATGTCTGTCATAAGAACTGAAATAAAGGGGCAGTCTGCAGAAGCTTAGATACAAGGTAATCACAAAGGTAAAAAGTAAATTAATATAACCGTGTTAGTTATACAAAACTGGGGAATTGGTAATAAAGGGATTATCTATCTTTTTAAACAATAAAAAATTGCTTTAGACTATCCCTTTAACATTCTTTTTTTCTTTAGAGGATTTAATATCTTGTGTCATTGAAGTCATTGTTCTAATATTCTGGGGTTTTTCATTTTATCCTGGTGCATTCTTAATCAAGTTAGCATAAAATAGTCAATACAAGCAAAATAATACAGAGGGTTTTACTGCACATTACTACGCTTAAAATAATATAGGCATTTTAATAAAGTCAAACATGGTTGTATTTTTTTTTTTTTTTAGGCCAACTAGGCAGGTGCCTAGGGCAACAAGATTTAGGGCACTGCAAATGTTATCGGGTGGTTCTATGGCATGATGCCCCTGATCCCACACTTTTCTCAATTATTTTTTTTATTAGATTTATTTATAACTCAGTTTCTTCTGGTTTTGTATTTGGGGTACATAAACAAAAACTATATACACTACTATCATATATATATATATATATATATATATATATATATATATAATCTATATTTTAAAGGGACATTAAACTGCTGGGTACAACTACAGTGGAAGGCTCACTACTCACCATGCTAGTGCTTTCCCTCCTGTATTTGCAGCTCTCTTTAAAGCCGTTATTTATTTTGCCTCATTGCAGAATCCAGCTGGTAAAACTGCATTTTATACTGGGCACCGCCATTTTGTAGCACAAGCATTGTTGCCTCCTGTGACAGAAGTAGGACACTTTCACAGATCTGTGATGTTACTGGCTTTTTAATATTATGCATTTAAAGATACCCTCTGTAGAAGTAAATCAGCCTCTCTTGGGCTTTGAGTATTCACTCTTTGAAAAGTTAGAGGGATTGTAATAAACAAGATACTGAAAAGAAAACTCCTGAAATATATAAATAGGCCACTCATTGACCTTTAGAAAAAAAATAGATGTTATTAAAGGATAGAGGGAAGAAAATACCCTGGAAGGGTCAGTAAAGAGGCACAAACATACCTTGATGATGCATTTAAGATTATTTGCAAATATAAGGTAAATATAAACAAGAGACAAACAAAAATTAAAATCACTCCTGGACATGCTATATACATATACAACTCGTGAAAGGCTGAACTTATCTATATAAGGGGTAGTTCTAAATTACTGCCAAATAAGAGCAGAAAATGTAAGTGGAGATGGACGAGTATCAACTACATGTAATACCTGTTATATTCTTCATTTTAAATCATCTGAATTTAATGTTGGTGGACCAGAAAGGTTCAATAGTGCTGGGGGTGCAATTGATTGATGTAAAGCTAGTATAGAAAAAGGAAAAAAAATACTATATTATCAGGGTGTAGATTATAAATAGATCTAGATCATTGGGATTTTTAAACAAAGGAATACATAAAGCTTAAGAGGACTAAATATAAAAAGGATGCAAACTCTGCAAGGGGGTAAGCATATGGAGGCATACAAAGATAACAGTTGCTCTCTGCCATGAACCAAAGCCTCGACCATTGACCGCGATGCACAGCGGGAGCAAAGGAAAAAAATAAGAAAGGGGATTTATTATTGTATAGAAGTAAATATTAGTTGCCAGACTTATACAGGAGCATTATATAGGAATAAGGCAAAATCCTCAATGTTTATCCCAGAACACAATAACACCATTCCCTGTAACCACCGTATTGCAATAAACAGAAGCACGAGCAGATGGACAGGCTGTAACTGATTTTTTGACAGCTGTGCCTTTCACTTCAGTTTTGCTCACATAATAGAGAGCAGAAGTGTTACATTTTTGCAGTTTGTTTGCACAGTTAAGTTACTTAACAAATATAAGCTCCAAGATGGCGGCCCCCAGTGTGTAGATGCAGAGCTTCACTAACTGATAATTGCAAGCGGCTAATTTGAAGAGAGCTGCAGGTACAGGCGGAAAAACAATAGCATTGCGAGTAGTAACCCTGCTACTGTGGTTGTATCCAGCAGTTTAATGTCCCTTTAAAGTCTATTGTGATATTTTATTAGAGTAGTGATGTATTAAGTTAGCTGAAATTACTTGTTTAAAAATTAAATATAATAAATGTGAATAGTAGTGTCCTGTCTCTGTTGTCTTGCTATAGAATCATTTATTAGCCAAGTCAAATATTTTTAACCCCTTAAGGTCTAGTGCCATACCCTGTAAAGCGCTGATGTCTTGGGCTGTTTTCTCTTGTTAAGTGTATCCAGTCCACGGATCATCCATTACTTATGGAATATATTCTCCTTCCCAACAGGAAGCTGCAAGAGTCCACCCACAGCAAAGCTGCTATATAGCTCCTCCCCTAACTGCCATATTCAGTCATTCTCTTGCAAGCCTCAACATAGATAGGAGGTCGTGAGAGTCTGTGGTGCTTACTACTTAGTTTATTCTTCAATCAAAAGTTTGTTATTTTTAAATGGCACCGGAGTGTGCTGTTTATCTCAGGCAGTATTTGGAAGAAGAATCTGCCTGCGTTTTTCTATGATCTTAGCAGACGTAACTAAGATCCATTTGCTGTTCTCACACATTCTGAGGAGTGAGGTACTTCAGAGGGGGAATGGCGTGCAGGTTTTCCTGCAGATAAGGTATGTGCAGTAAAATATTTTTCTAGGAATGGAATTGACTAAGAAAATACTGCTGATACCGAAGTAATGTAAGTAAAGCCTTAAATGCAGCGATAGCGACTGGTATCAGGCTTATTAATAGAGATACATACTCTTATAAAAATGTGTTTTAAAACGTTTGCTGGCATGTTTAATCGTTTTTTAACGTACATTGGTGATAACACTGTAATGTTGGTATAGCCTTAAATGCAGTAAAAGCGACTGGTATCAGGCTTATTAATAGAGATACATACTCTTGTAAAAATGTGTTTTAAAACGTTTGCTGGCATGTTTAATCGTTTTTTAACATATGTTTGGTGATAAAACTTATTGGGGCCTAAGTTTTTTCCACATGGCTGGCTTAAATTTTGCATAGAAACAGTTAACTGAAGCTTCCCACTGTTGGCTGTGGCAGTTTGTTGTGTCTGTTTTTAAAAACGTCTGTCGTTTTTTTTTTTTTATCTGTTTTTTGCATTAAGGGGTTAATCATCCATTTGCAAGTGGGTGCAATGCTCTGTTACCTTATTACATGTACTGTAAAAATTTCGTTTGTTTTACTGCCTTTTTTTCACTGTTTTTCAAATTTTGACAAAATTTGTTTCTCTTAAAGGCACAGTAACGTTTTATATATTTGCTTGTTAACTTGATTTAAAGTGTTTTCCAAGCTTACTAGTCTCATTATTAGTCTGTTCTAACATGTCTGACATAGAGGAAGCTCTGTGTTCATTATGTTTTAAAGCCATGGTGGAACCCCATCTTAGAATGTGTACCAGATGTACTGATTTCATGTTAAACAATAAAGATCATTTTTTTGTCTTTAAAAACATTATCACCAGAGGATTCTGTCGTGGGGGTAGTTATGCCGACTAACTCTCCCCACGTGTCAGACCTTTTGACTCCCGCTTTAGGGACTCACGCTCAAATGGCGCCAAGTACATCAAGGGCACCCATAGCGTTTCTTTTACCAGGGGATTCTGTCGAGGGGAAAGTTATGCCGACTAACTCTCCCCACGTGTCAGACCCTTCGACTCCCGCTTCAGGGACTCACGCTCAAATGGCGCCAAGTACATCAAGGGCGCCCATAGCGTTTATTTTACAAGACATGGCAAAGGTGGTGAATAATATTCTGGCAGCAGTATTAGTCAGACTACCTGAAATTAAAGGAAAGCAGTTAGCTCTGGGGGTAGATACAGAGCATACAGACGCTTTAAGAACCATGTATGATACTACCTCACAAAATGCTTAGTCTGTGGGTGATTTTTTTTTGACTCAGGGAAGATGATTTAACCTGATTCTGATATTTCTACATTTAAAATTTATGCTTGAGAACCTCCACTTGTTGCTCAGGGAGGCTTTGGCTGCTCTGAATGAATGTGTACAATCGCAGGGCCAGAGAAATTGTGTAGACTGGATAAATAATATGCAGTGCCGGTGTGTACTGATGTTTTTCCAATACCTAAAGAGGTTTACTAAAAATGTTTTAATAAGGAATGGGATAGACCAGGTGTGCCGTTCTCTTCCCCTCCTATTTTTTTAGAAGAATGTTTTCTAATAGTTACCACCACACGGGACTTCTGGCAGACAGTTCCTAAGGTGGAGAGAAGAGTTTCTACTCTAGCTAAGCGTACCACTACCTCTGACGAGGACAGTTGTGCTTTTTAGATCCAATGGATAAAAAATGTTTATTCAACAGGGTTTTATCCTGCAGCCCCTTGCATACATTGCTTCTGTCACTGCTGCTGCGGCGTTCTGGGTTGAGTCTCTTGATGAGGCTTTACAGTTAGCGACTCCATTGGATGAATATATTTGACAAGCTTATGCTAGCCAATTCCTTTGTTTTCTGATGCCTTGTTCATTTGACTAGACTAACGGCTAAGAATTCTTTTTTTTTACTATACTGGCGCGCAGAGCGCTATGGCTTATATCATGGTCAGCTGTCGTGACTTTAATAAATAAGCTACTTAACTTCCCTTCAAGGGGCAGACCCTATTCGGGCCTGGTTTGAAGGAGATTATTGCTTATATCACTGGAGGAAAAGGTCATGCCCTTCCTCAGGATAGGTCTAAATCAAGGGCAAAAAAAAAAAAAAAAAAAAAAAAGTCTAATTTTCGTACCTTTTAAAAACTTCAGGGCAGGTGTGGCATCCTCTTCCTCTAAGGCAAAACAAGAGGGCATTTTTGCTCAGTCCAAGGCGGTCTGGAGACAATCGGACCTGGAACAAAGATAAGCAGGCCAAGGAGCCTGCTGCTGCCTCTAAGGCAGCATGAAGGAACGGACCCCTATCCGGTAACGGATCCTATAGGGGGCAGACTTTCATTCTTCGCCCAGGCGTGGGCAAGAGATGCCCAGGATCCCTAGGCATTGGAATTTATATCCCAGAGATATCTTCTGGATTTCAAAGATTCCCCCCCAAAAAAAGGGGAGATTTCGCCTTTCACAATTATCTGCAAACCAGATAAAGAAGGAGGCATTCTTACATTGTGTACGAGATCCATCCAGTTCCAAGAGAGGAACAGGGACAGAGTTTTTACTCAAATCTGTTTGTGGTTCCCAAGGAGAGGGAACCTTCAGACCTATTTTGGATCTAAAGATCTTAAACAAATTCCTCAGAATTCCGTCATTTAAGATGGAAACTATTCGTACCATCTTAACTATGATCCAGGAGAGTCAATAGAGGACTACAATGGATTTGAAGGATGCTTATCCTCACATTGTGATGCATAAAGATCACCATCGTTTTTCAGGTTTGCCTTTCTAGATAGGCATTACCAGTTTGTAGCTCTTTCCTTTGGGATATCTACAGCCCCAAGAATCTTTATGGAGGTTCTGGGGTCGCTTTGGCGGTCCTTAGACCGCGGGGCATAGAAGTGGCCCCTTATTTAGACGACATCCTGATACAGGCGTCAAACATCCAAATTGCCCAGTCTCATACGGACGTAGTACTGGCATTTCTGAGATCACATGGGTGGAAAGTGAACAAGGAAAGAGTTCTCTATCCCCAATCTCAAGGGTTTCCCTCCTAGGGACTCTGATAGATTCTGTAGAAATGAAAATTTACCTGACGGAGTCCAGGTTGTCAAAGTTTCTAAATTTCTGCCGTGTTTTTTCATCCCATCCGCGCCCTTCGGTGGCTCAGTACATGAATGAAATCGGCTTAATGGTAGCGGCAAGGGACATAGTACCGTTTGCACGTCTACATTTCAGACCGCTGCAACTATGCATGCTCAGTCAGAGGAACGGGGATTACACAGATTTTTCCCCCTCTTAAACCTGGACCAAGAGACCAGAGATTCTCTTCTCTGGTGACTATGTCGGGTCCATCTGTCCAAGGGTATGACCTTCCGCAGGTCAGATGGGACAATTGTTACAATAGATGCCAGCCTTTTAGGTTGGGATGCAGTCTGGAACTCCCTGAAGGCTCAGGGATAGTGGACTTAGGAGGAGACCCTCCTTCTAATAAATATTCTGGAACTGGGAGTGATATTCCATGCTCTTCAGACTTGGCCTCAGTTAGCAACTCTGAGGTACATCATACTCAGTCGGACAATATACACGACTGTGGCTTACATCAGCCATCAAGGGGGAACAGAAGTTCCCTAGCGATGTTAGAAGTCTTACAATAATTCACTGGACAGAGACTCACTCTTGTCTATCAGCTATCCATATCTCAGGTGTTGAGAACTGGGAGGTGGATTTTCTAAGTCGTCAGACTTTTCTTCCGGGGGAGTGGGATTTCCTCCGGAGGTCAAGACCAAGCAGGAGAGGGCTTTGGTGTTTTTGACAGCGCCTGCGTAGCCACGCAGGACCTGGTATGCAGATCTGGTGGACATGTCATCCTTTCCATCACGGTCTCTGCTTCTGAGACAGGTCCCTCTACCTCAGGGTCCTTTCAACCATCTAAATAGAATCAATCTGAGATGGACTGCCTGGAGACTGAACGCTTGATGTTATCAAAGCATGGCTTCTCCGAGTCAGTCATTGATACCTTAATACAGACATGAAAGCCTGTCTCTAGGAAAATTGAACATAGATATGGTGTAAATATCTGATTGTTATGAATCCAAGGGTTACTCATGGAGTAAAGTCTGGATTCCCAGGATATTATCTTTTCTCCAAGATGTTTTTGAGAAAAGGGTTGTCAGCTAATTCCTTAAAAGGGGACAGATTTTTACTCTGTCTATTTTTTTGCACAAGCGTCTGGCAGGTATTCTAGACGTTCAGGCATTTGGTCAGGCTTTGGTTAGATCCAAGCCTGTGTTTAAAACTGTTGCTCCGCCATGGAGCTTAAACCTGATTCTTAAGGTTCTTCAAGAAGTTCCGTTTGAACCTTTTTTGTTCCATAGATATCAATCTTTATCTTGGAAAGTTCCTTTTGGGTAGCTAATTCCTCGACTCGTAGAGTCTCCAAGTTATCTGTGTTACAATGTGATTCTCCTTATCTGGTCCTTCGTACGGATAAGGTAGTCCTGCGTACCAACCTGGGTTTTTTCCTAAGGTGGTATCTAACAAGTACATCACTCAAGAGATAGTTGTTCCATGCTTGTATCCTAATCCTTCCTCAAAGAAGGAACGTCTATTACACAATATTGGACGTGGTTTGTGCTTTAAAGTTTTACTTACAAGCTACTACAGTTTTCATCAAACGTTCACCTTGTTTGTTGTCTATTCTGGACAGAGGAGAGGTCAAAAGACTTCAGCAGCCTCTCTGTCTTTTTGGTTAAAAAGCATAATTCATTTAGCTTATGAGACTGCTGGACAGCAGCCTCCTGAAGGGATTACAGCTCATTCTACTAGAGCTGTGGTTTTCACTTGGGCCTTTTTTAAATGTGGCTTCTGTTGAACAGATTTACAAGACAGAGTCTTGGTCTGCGCTTCATACTTTTCAAATTTAACAAATTTGATACCTTGCTTCTTCGGAGGCTATTTTTGGGAGAAAGGGTTTTTTACAGGCAGTGGTAACTTCCGTTTAAGTACCTGCCTTGTCCCTCCCATCATCCGTGTACTTTAGCTTTGGTATTGGTATTCCATAAGTAATGGATGATCCGTGGACTGGATACACTTAACAAGAGAAAACATAATTTATGCTTACCTGATAAATTTATTTCTCTTGTAGTGTATCCAGTCCACGGCCCGCCCTGTCACTTTAAGGCAGGTAATTTTTTCATTTGAACTACAGTCACCACTGCACCCTATGGTTTTTCCTTTCTCTGCATGTTTTCGGTCGAATGACTGAATATGGCAGTTAGGGGAGGAGCTATATAGCAGCTTTGCTGTGGGTGGACTCTTGCAGCTTCCTGTTGGGAAGGAGAATATATTCCATAAGTAATGGATGATCCGTGGACTGGATACACTACAAGAGAAATAAATTTATCAGGTAAGCATAAATTATGTTATTTCACATCCAAGCCCTGTGCCTGTGAGCCTGCACTATTTCTGCCCCCCTTAGGAGTGAGGTAGTGCAGAAATAGCGTAATGGAGGACACCCCAGACTAGCGATCGAAGGAACACTGTATCCCTGTAATCCAATGCCTACCAGTGGCATGCCCCATTTATGAGATACATGCTGCTATCAACGTGTATCTCATGCTGCTGCTGGAATCCTATAAGTGAGGATAGCCAGCATTACTACAGTAACTGTCAAGAATTATAGCTACTGTGTATACAATCACTTGTGATAGCCAATCACAGCAATTGTATACTTAAAATGGAGCCTAGATACTAGCATGCTGGTATCAGGCCCAGTGGCCAATCACTGGATGCTTTAGGAGAGAGGCAGTCCAGTAATGCACAAAAAAGGGTCCTATGCTCATGTGATCACTATTATGGCCTAGATTTAGAGTTCGGCGGTAGCCGTCAAAACCAGCGTTAGAGGCTCCTAACGCTGGTTTTGGCCGCCCGCTGGTATTTGGAGTCAGTCAGGAAAGGGTCTAACGCTCACTTTTCAGCCGCGACTTTTCCATACCGCAGATCCCCCTACGCCATTTGCGTAGCCTATCTTTTCAATGGGATCTTCCTAACGCTGGTATTTAGAGTCGTTTCTGCAGTGAGCGTTAGAGCTCTAACGACAAAATTCCAGCCGCCTGAAAATAGCAGGAGTTAAGAGCTTTCTGGCTAACGCCGGTTTATAAAGCTCTTAACTACTGTACCCTAAAGTACACTAACACCCATAAACTACCTATGTACCCCTAAACCGAGGTCCCCCCACATCGCCGCCACTCGATTCAAATTTTTAACCCCTAATCTGCCGACCGCCACCTACGTTATCCTTATGTACCCCTAATCTGCTGCCCCTAACCCCGCCGACACCTATATTATATTTATTAACCCCTAACTTGCCCCACACAATGTCGCCGCAAGCTACTTAAAATAATTAACCCCTAATCTTCCGACCGCAAATCGCCGCCACCTACGTTATCCCTATGTACCCCTAATCTGATACCCCTAACATCGCCGACCCCTATATTATATTTATTAACCCCTAATCTGCCCCCCTCAACGTCGCCGACACCTAACTTCAATTATTAACCCCTAATCTGCCGACCGGAGCTCACCGCTATTCTAATAAATGTATTAACCCCTAAAGCTAAGTCTAACCCTAACACTAACACCCCCCTAAGTTAAATATAAGTTTTATCTAACGAAATTAATTAACTCTTATTAAATAACTTATTCCTATTTAAAGCTAAATACTTACCTGTAAAATAAATCCTAATATAGCTACAATATAAATTATTATTATATTATAGCTATTTTAGGATTAATATTTATTTTACAGGCAACTTTGTAATTATTTTAACCAGGTACAATAGCTATTAAATAGTTAAGAACTATTTAATAGTTACCTAGTTAAAATAATAACAAATTTACCTGTAAAATAAATCCTAACCTAAGATATAATTAAACCTAACACTACCCTATCAATAAAATAATTAAATAAACTACCTACAATTACCTACAATTAACCTAACACTACACTATCAATAAATTAATTAAACACAATTCCTACAAATAAATACAATTAAATAAACTAGCTAAAGTACAAAAAATAAAAAAGAACTAAGTTACAGAAAATAAAAAAATATTTACAAACATAATAAAAATATTACAACAATTTTAAACTAATTACACCTACTCTAAGCCCCCTAATAAAATAACAAAGCCCCCCAAAATAAAAAATTCCCTACCCTATTCTAAATTAAAAAAGTTACAAGCTCTTTTACCTTACCAGCCCTGAACAGGGCCCTTTGCGGGGCATGCCCCAAGAATTTCAGCTCTTTTGCCTGTAAAAAAAAACATACAATACCCCCCCCCAACATTACAACCCACCACCCACATACCCCAAAACAAACCCAAACCCCCCTTAAATAAACCTAACACTAATCCCCTGAAGATCTTCCTACCTTGTCTTCACCATCCAGGTATCACCGATCCGTCCTGGCTCCAAGATCTTCATCCAACCCAAGCGGGGGTTGGCGATCCATAATCCGGTGCTCCAAAGTCTTCCTCCTATCCGGCAAGAAGAGGACATCCGGACCGGCAAACATCTTCTCCAAGCGGCATCTTCGATCTTCTTCCATCCGGTGCTGAGCGGGTCCATCTTGAAGCAGGCGACGCGGATCCATCCTCTTCTTCCGATGTCTCCCGACTAATGACGGTTCCTTTAAGGGACGTCATCCAAGATGGCGTCCCTCGAATTCCGATTGGCTGATAGGATTCTATCAGCCAATCGGAATTAAGGTAGGAATTTTCTGATTGGCTGATCGGAACAGCCAATAGAATGCGAGCTCAATCTGATTGGCTGATTGGATCAGCCAATCGGATTGAACTTGATTCTGATTGGCTGATTCCATCAGCCAATCAGAAAATTCCTACCTTAATTCCGATTGGCTGATAGAATCCTATCAGCCAATCGGAATTCGAGGGACGCCATCTTGGATGACGTCCCTTAAAGGAACCGTCATTAGTCGGGAGACATCGGAAGAAGAGGATGGATCCGCGTCGCCTGCTTCAAGATGGACCCGCTCAGCACCGGATGGAAGAAGATCGAAGATGCCGCTTGGAGAAGATGTTTGCCGGTCCGGATGTCCTCTTCTTGCCGGATAGGAGGAAGACTTTGGAGCACCGGATTATGGATCGCCAACCCCCGCTTGGGTTGGATGAAGATCTTGGAGCCAGGACGGATCGGTGATACCTGGATGGTGAAGACAAGGTAGGAAGATCTTCAGGGGATTAGTGTTAGGTTTATTTAAGGGGGGTTTGGGTTAGATTAGGGGTATGTGGGTGGTGGGTTGTAATGTTGGGGGGGGGTATTGTATGGTTTTTTTTACAGGCAAAAGAGCTGAAATTCTTGGGGCATGCCCCGCAAAGGGCCCTGTTCAGGGCTGGTAAGGTAAAAGAGCTTGTAACTTTTTTAATTTAGAATAGGGTAGGGAATTTTTTATTTTGGGGGGCTTTGTTATTTTATTAGGGGGCTTAGAGTAGGTGTAATTAGTTTAAAATTGTTGTAATATTTTTATTATGTTTGTAAATATTTTTTTATTTTCTGTAACTTAGTTCTTTTTTATTTTTTGTACTTTAGCTAGTTTATTTAATTGTATTTATTTGTAGGAATTGTGTTTAATTAATTTATTGATAGTGTAGTGTTAGGTTAATTGTAGGTAATTGTAGGTAGTTTATTTAATTATTTTATTGATAGGGTAGTGTTAGGTTTAATTATATCTTAGGTTAGGATTTATTTTACAGGTAAATTTGTTATTATTTTAACTAGGTAACTATTAAATAGTTCTTAACTATTTAATAGCTATTGTACCTGGTTAAAATAATTACAAAGTTGCCTGTAAAATAAATATTAATCCTAAAATAGCTATAATATAATTATAATTTATATTGTAGCTATATTAGGATTTATTTTACAGGTAAGTATTTAGCTTTAAATAGGAATCATTTATTTAATAAGAGTTAATTTATTTCGTTAGATAAAAATTATATTTAACTTAGGGGGGTGTTAGTGTTAGGGTTAGACTTAGCTTTAGGGGTTAATACATTTATTAGAATAGCGGTGAGCTCCGATCGGAAGTTTAGGGGTTAATAATTGAAGGTAGGTGTCGGCGATGTTAGGGAGGGCAGATTAGGGGTTAATACTATTTATGATAGGGTTAGTGAGGCGGATTAGGGGTTAATAACTTTATTATAGTAGCGCTCAGGTCCGCTCGGCAGATTAGGGGTTAATAAGTGTAGGTAGGTGTCGGCGACGTTGTGGGGGGCAGATTAGGGGTTAATAAATATAACATAGGGGTCGGCGATGTTAGGGCAGCAGATTAGGGGTACATAGGGATAACGTAGGTTGCGGCGGTTTACGGAGCGGCAGATTAGGGGTTAAAAATAATATACAGGAGTCAGCGATAGCGGGGGCGGCAGAATAGGGGTTAATAAGTGTAAGGTTAGGGGTGTTTAGACTCGGGGTACATGTTAGAGTGTTAGGTGCAGACGTAGGAAGTGTTTCCCCATAGGAAACAATGGGGCTGCGTTAGGAGCTGAACGCTGCTTTTTTGCAGGTGTTAGGTTTTTTTTCAGCTCAAACAGCCCCATTGTTTCCTATGGGGGAATCGTGCACGAGCACGTTTTTGAGGCCGGCCGCGTCCGTAAGCAACTCTGGTATCGAGAGTTGCATTTGCGGTAAAAATGCTCTACGCTCCTTTTTTGGAGCCTAACGCAGCATTTGTTTTAACTCTCGATACCAGAGTTAAATTTATGGTGCGGCCAGAAAAAAGCCCGCGGAGCGTTAACAGCCCTTTTACCGCCGAACTCCAAATCTAGGCCTATGACAGCCAGTCACAGTGATCACATTTCAAAAATGACAGCCATTGTTTGTTAACAATGGCTTGACATGGCCCCTCCACTTCTGTCCCAGTAAATACATACAGTAAAAAATTTGTAAAATTAATTATAATAAAGTGTTTTATATTGTTTTTTAATATATTTTATTTTAATTATGTGTATTTATTTTGTCATTTTATTTAAATAAAGTGTTTTTTTGTGTGTGTATTTTTACTCCTAAATTTAATTTTCTGGCCTTGGCAAATAGTGTTAAACATAACAGGCTAGATTGCAAATGAAGCGCTAATTTTTTTTTTGCGGGCTTGCAAATGGGCAAAATGGCCTGTTTGCTGGCGCACGATAAATAACCATCCATTGCAATTGACTGATTATTGCTACCGGGAGCTTGCGGTATCAGTTAGCGATTATTAAATTAACCAGAGATCAAATGTCCCCCAAATGCCCCCAAAATAAGTGTTAGTTTCCATGTTTTCTTTTATATGTAGCATTAAAAAACAAAACAAAACAGCACTTAGCAGTTTTTGGGGGTTAAAAAAAAAACTGCACTGAAAAGTGCATTTACATTATGGTCTATGGGAACTGTGTGTTCCCTGTAAATATATGTGTATATGAATGTATACATATATATTTATGTGTTAATATGTGTATAGTCATATACATATATATTTACATTTGCAGCTCATTGCTGCGTGACATGCCCCTGTCACGGCATGAGAACAAGGCTCCCACTGCAGCCTATAGAAGGACGCTCTCATGAGTGCAATGCGAATGCGAGGTCACGTTCGCATTGCACCTCACCTGTAATACCAGCGCACATATGCGTACACTGGTATTACAAAGTGGAGCACACATATCACTTTAGCGAAAGCAATATTTTGTGCTCCACTTATAGTCTAGCCCAATGTGTCAAAATACCTATAGATAAATACCCTGGGGTGTCTAAATTATACAGATATATACTTTTGTCCAGCAGTTTTGAATTGGGTGACCACTATGTAGCTAACAGTACAAGCATAGCAAAAAAAATTTTTTAGTTTTTGGGTTATATTTGCTTTAAATTAAATAATTAATTTATTTGGAGACATTTTTCTTTAGCTATACTAGTTTTGTAGAAACAGTTTTAAAGAAAAGTGCAAAAAATGTTTTTTCTTTTCTAAGATATGGAGAGTCCACAACGTCATTCCAATTACTAGTGGGAATATCACTCCTGGCAGCTGGAGGAGGCAAAGAGCACCACAACAAAGCTGTTAAGTGTCAATCCTCTACCCATGATCCCCAGTTATTCTCTTTGCCTCTGTCAATGGAGGAGGTGAAGTTTGGTGTCTGAAGAATTTAATTCCTTTTTTGGGGTACTTTTCCCTGCAAGCAAGGATGAGGATTTGGGTTTAGCTGAGTCCACATTAATCTCTTCAGTAGAGTAGGGGTAGCTTTCAAGCAGTTAGGAACTTCAAGTTGTGAGGGCGTTCTTGCTTTGTTTCCTAACATATTGCTGCCCTAGTTATAGAAAGCCAGAGTTGGTTACTCTGTTCTTTCTTTTTTCTACAGCTCTGTAAGGAGTATGTGTCCTTTCATGCCTCGTGAGCTGTTTTCCTGCTGGACAGCTAGACTGCAGGTAAGGTAAGTGCTTTTTGTCTTCTAGGTGTTGGAGACTTGGACTTAAGCAAATAGTTAATACTGCAGAAAGAAAAATGGGACATTATTAAATCCTTTATTTACAGGATTTCTGGGGGAAGTGTGCAGGTTAATATGTATGTGATGTAAAGAGACTCTTTATTTTATACACTTTGGTAGTGTATTAATTTGGGCACTTTAGTGAACAGAAATTGGGCACATTTATCTTTTTTAAAGAAAAGAAAAAGCGGCTTGTGACTTTTATTATGAAGCTCAGGCAGACTTTTACTTTCACTTCAGTTGGACTCGGCAGTAAGAACGTGCGCTTTTAAGTTAGATGCTCAGTTACTGCTGAAGCCGGTCATGTGACTCTCTTCTCTTCTGATCCGGAGCCGAGTAGCGTTGCAGCTTCTGTGTATTTGCCGATAACGGAGTCGATTGTGAGCTGTGCAAACAATTGTCGAGTACGGTAGGGCACCTCAGTGTTGCTGAGGTGTAGAGGTCCTGCAATATTTATTTCTGTGTGGGGAAATTTAAATTGATATCGTACATTGTTCTGAGGACCGAAGATTTGTCTTAAAATGACAGTAGTCTGTTGGAAAAATGTTTAATTTTCTTTTATTTCTGAAATTTTTTGTTTGTTTTGTGAAACATGGACATGGACCAAGCTTCTGTTTCTTGTGATAGATGATTATGATGCATAGAGAATCAAATTGTTTTGCCTATGCAATTTTGTGCTACATGTTTAGCTAGAACATTAGAGTGTAAAGATAAATAATTGCCCTCTGTGCCTAATGTCTCTCAGGATGATGCTGTTCAGGAAATGCCACAGTTTTCTTCTCAGACGTCCCACGCCTCAATGGCATCACATACAGTACCCTGCAGTTCCTCTCAGCCTCCTGGAGGAGTTTATTTGCCTGCAGATTTTGCTGCACGTGTATCTTCTGCGGTATCTGCAGCAGTATCTGCTTTTCCTATATTTTTCAGATAGTAAGGTATCTGTCCCATCTGCTGCTACACAGGTTGCCCTCCCTCATAAGTCTGATGAGGAGTATACGTTGGTAGCCTCTGAGGGTGAAATCTCAGATTCAAACAGTATAATTCCTTCATCTAATAATGAAGAAGTAAACTTCAGATTTAGGCTTGAACACCTTCGTGTAATGTTAAAGGAGGTATTCGCTACTTTGGACGACTCCGATACTTCTGTCGTTGTCAACCCTAAGAAGTCTAGTAAACTTAATAAATACTATGATGTTCCTTCCTCTGTGGAAGTGTTTCCTGTTCCAGACCGTATGACCGAGATTATTTCATGGGAGATGCCAGGGATACCTTTCTCCCCATCTCCCGTCTTTAAAAAGATGTTTCCTGTTGCTGACTCTACTAAAGATTCATGGCGCATGGTGCCTAAAGTAGAAGGGGCTATTTCTACTCTGGCTAAGAGAACTATGATCCCTATAGAGGATAGCTTCTCCTTTAAGGATCCCTTGGACAGAAATCTGGAGGCTCATTTTAAAAAGATGTATGTTCATCAAGGTCTTCAATGGCAACCTGCAGTTTGTATTGCCACAGTAGCAAGTGCGGCATCTTATTGGTGCGACACCTTGTCTGAATCAATTTTAGTAGAGACTCCATTGGAGGAGATACAGGATAGGATTAAGGCTCTCAAACTAGCCAATTGCTTTATTTCTGATGCTAACATGTAAGTTATTAGACTGGGAGCCAAGATGTCTGGCTTCACTGTCTTAGCTTGTAGGGCTTTGTAGCTAAAATCTTGATCAGCCGATATTACCTCTAAGTCCAAGCTTCTGGCGCTTCCTTACAAGGGTAAGACCTTGTTTGGACCTGGTCTGACAAACATAATTTCTGATATTACGGGTGGAAAAGGGTCTTTTCTACCACAAGACAAAAAGAACAGATCTAAAAGACATCAAAGTAATTTTCGTTCCTTTCATAACCTCAAAGGTCAAAAGTCTTCCTCTCCCTCTTCAAAGCAGGAACAGTCCAAGTCTTCTTGGAAGCCCAATCAATCTTGGAATAAGGGGAAGCAATCAAAGAAACCCTCAGCTGAGTCTAAGTCAGCATGAAGAGTCAGCCCCTAATCTGGGATCGGATCAAGTGGGGGGCAGACTTTCCCTGTTTTGTCAAGCATGGATAGATGTCCCAGATCCTTGGGCTGTTGACATAGTATCTCAGGGGTACAAAATAGAATTCAAAACTTTTCCTCCCAGGGGCAGATTCCACCTCTCAAGATTATCTGCAGACCAGGTAAAGAGAGACGCATTCTTGAACTGCGTTCACAACCTTTTCCTCCTGGGAGTGAATGTTTCAGTTCCAGTAAGGGAAAAGGGTCTAGGATTCAATTCAAATCTGTTTGTGGTTCCCAAAAAAAGAGGGAACTTTTTGACCCATTTTAGACCTAAAGTGTCTCAACAAGCTTCTCAGGGTACCGTCCTTCAAAATGGAAACAATTTGTTCCATTCTTCCTTTGGTTCAAGAGGGTCAGTTCATGTCGACCATAGACCTGAAGATCTTCATGTTCCCATCCACAGGGATCATCACAAATTCCTGAGATTTGCCTTTCTAGACAATCACTTTCAGTTTGTGGCTCTTCCAATTGGCCTTGCCACAGCTCCCACAATTTTCTCAAAGGTTCTGTGGGCTCTCTTGTCAGTGATCATGTCTCGGGGAATTGCAGTGGTGCCCTATCTGGATGACATATTGGTTCAGGTGCCATCATTTCAACATGCAAACTCTCATACAGACATCTTGTTGTCTTTTCTATGTTCCCATTGATGGAAAATGAATCTGGAGAAGAGTTCCCTTGTTCCAGCTACAAGGGTGGTTTTCTTAGGAACCATAATAGATTCCCTATCTATGAATTTTTTTTTTCTGACAATGCTCAGAAAATCCAAGATTCTTTTCTCTTGCCTCTGTCTTCAGTCTATTGTTCGGCCGTCAGTTGCTCAATGTATGGAGGTAATTGGTCTGATGGTCTCTTCCATGGACATCATTCCCTTTGCTCAATTCAATTTGAGATCTCTGCAGTTATGCATGCTCAGACAATGGAATGGAGACCATTCAGATCTGTCTCAGAGGATAGATCTAGAGCAGTCTGGGACTCAGGCTCAGGGACTATGCACTCTGGAGGAGTCTGCTCTTCCAATAAACATCTTAGAGTTGAGAGTGATTTACAATGCTCTGATGGCTTGGCCTCAATTGTCCTTAGCCCAGTTTATCAGGTTCCAGTCGAACAACATCACCTCAGTGGCTTACATCGACCACCAGGGAGGAACTCGGAGTTCCTTAGTCATGAAGAAGGTGGCTCGGATTATTCAGTGTGTGGAAGCTCACAATTGTTGTCTATCTGCCATCCACATTCCCGGAGTCGACAACTGGGAAGCGTATTTCCTGAGAAGACAGACATTTCATCCCGGGGTTAACCCTAAAGTGGGGGGTGCCGGAGTTAGATCTGAAGGCATCTCGGCAGAACACCAAGCTTCCAAGGTACGGTTTAAGGTCAAGAGATCTGCAGGCCGCTCTGATAGATGCTCTGGCGGTTCCTTGGGTTTTCAATCTAGCATACCTGTTTCCTCTGTTTGCGCTCCTTCCATGAGTCATTGCTTGTATCAAACAGGAGAGAGTGTCGGTAATTCTAATATCTCCTGCATGGCCTCGCAGGATCTGGTATGCAGAATTAGTAAAGATGTAATCTCTGCCACCTTAGGGGTTTCCTCTGAGGAAGGACCTTCTAACTAAGGTTCCATTCCTCCATCCAAATCTTGTTTCTCTGAAGCTGACTGCTTGGAGATTGAACGCTTAGTTCTGGCTAAGCTTGGGTTTTCTGAGTCGGTCATTGAGACCATGCTACAGGTTTGCAAACCTGTTACTCATACAATTTACCATAAGGTATAGTGTAAATGCCTTTATTGGTGTGAATCCAAAGGCTACTCTTCGAGTAGGGTCAGGTTTCTTAGAATTTTGTCTTTTCTCCAGTAAGGTCTGGAAAAAGGGTTGTTAGTCAGTTCTCTGAAAGGTCAGATTTCTGCTTTATCTATTCTTTTACATAAGCATCTGGCAGATGTGCCAGATGTTCAATCTTTTTGTGAGGCCCTGGTCAGAATCAGACCTGTGTTTAAACCTGTTGCTCCTCCTTGGAGCCTTAACCTTGTTCTTAAAGTTTTGCAGCAGGCTCCGTTTGACCCAATGTATTCTATAGATATTAAGTTGTTATCTTGGAAGGTTTTGTTTCTTATTGCTATCTCTTCTGCTTGGAGAGTTTTGGAACTCTCGGTTTTGCAGTGTGATTCGCCTTATGTTTCATGCAGATAATGCGGTTCTTCGTACTAAATTGGGTTCTGTTCCAAAAGTGGTTTCGGATAGAAATTTTAATCAGGAAATTGTTGTTCCTTCTCTCTGTCCCAATCCTTCTTCTCAAAAGGAACGTCTGTTGCACAACTTGGATGTTGTGCGTGCTCTAAAATTCTACCTACAGATGACTAAGGATTTTTGCCAGTCTTCTGCCCTGTTTGTTTGTTTCTCAGGAAAGCGCAAGGGTCAGAAGGCTACCACTACTGCTCTTTCCCTCTGGTTGAGAAGTATAATTAGTTTTGCTTATGAGACTGCTGGTCAGCAGCCTCCTGAGAGAATTACAGCTCATTCCACTAGGGCTGTCTCCTCTTCTTGAGCTTTCAAAAATGAAGCTTCTGTGAAGCAGATTTGCAAGGCTGCAACTTGGTCCTCTCTGCATACTTTTTCTAAATTTTACAAGTTTGATAATTTTGCCTCGGCTGAGGCCTCTTTTGGGAGAAAAGTTCTTCAAGTGGTGGTGCCTTCTGTTTTTGTCTGCCTGTCTTGTTCTCCCTCCCTATTCATTCCGTGTCCTCTAGCTTGGGTATTGGTTCCCACTAGAATCCTCTTATTCAGCTAAGACCAAACATGTATATATTTTGCATTATTTTGCATTATAGTTGATCATTTTAAGGTCTTTATCTGCAGCTATGTCTAAAATGATGCAGGGCCAGATTATGAGTGTAGTGCTAACAGTTAAAGGGTATATCGCGGGTGTCTGCATGTATGGGTATTGGCACCCCTGCATTTCTATCAGATAATGCACCACTTCGCCCAGAAAATGGTTGCAATTACAATGTTTAGGCATTCTCATGTTTATTTCTTTTGTTTGTATTGGTATGACACAAAAAAGTGGAGATAAAAAAGCCAAATCTGACACATTCCACTCAAAACTCCAAAAATGGACTGGACAAAATTATTGGCACCCTCAATTTACTAATTTGGTAGCACACTCCTTGGAAACAATAACTGAAATCAATTGCTTCCTGTAACCATCAATGAGTTTCTTACACCTCTCTACTGGAATTTTGGACCACTCTTCTTTCGCCAACTGCTCCAAGTCTCTCAGTTTGGAAGGGTTCCTTTTCCCAACTGCTGTTTTGAGATCTCTCCTCTATGGGATTAAGATCTGGACTAATTTCTGGCCAGTTCAGTACTCTCCAGGGCTTTGTCTTAAACCATTTCTGGGTGCTTTTTGACGTGTGCTTTGGGTCATTGTCCTGCTGTTAGACCCATGACCTCTGAAGGAGACCCAACTTCTGACACTGGACCCTACATTGCTTCTCAGAATTATTTGGTAGTCTTCAGATTTCATAATGCCATGCATACAGTCAAGACATCCAGTGAACATCAGTGAACCTCCACAATGTTTTACTGTAGGGACCGTATTCTTTTCTTTAAAAGCCTAATTTCTTTTTCTGAAAACAGTTTAATGATGGGCTTTACTAAAAATCTGTAATTTTGTTTTGTCTGTCCACAGCACATTCTCCCAAAAGGATTTTGACTTCCTTAGGTAAGTTTTGGCAAACTGCAATCTGGCTTTTTTATGTTTCCGTGTTAGCAGTGGGGTTCACCTGGGTCTCCTACCATAGCTTCCCTTTTCATTCAGATTCATTTTGATCAATTTTTCTCTTTTGTGTACGTCCAGGGATTAGCTACAGTGTCATGAGCTGTAAACTTCTTGACAATGTTGCGCACAGTGTACACAGGAATTTAAGATCTCTGGAGATGTACTACAACCCTACATATATAAAAATATCCACACAGTCTATGTCATACAGAGCTAGGCACCTATTTACAAGAGACTTGGGTGCAAGGGGGAGTGAGGGGAAACTGCAGGATATGAGGTACATTTGTTCAGATTACTGGGTGAAAGCTTTGTGATTGTGGATATACAGTCCTGCGTTGCCATCTAGAGGACACGCAGTCATAACAAGTGAACTTTATCTATATTGCAAGCAACCTAGTGCAAGTTTTGCATGAAGCTTGATCAATATTTCACGCCCATTTCTAACTCGCTGGTGGGAAAGATGGTCTCCAGAAACAAACACTCAGACAAGAAGAGGCCGGCAACAGAACCACATGTTGAATCCCTGCCCTCCCCTAAATCTTCAAATGTAATTACGGCAGACTCCTCTGCCTTGCTTCAGGAGCTCAAGTCATTTTTTCTGCCAAAGATGGAATCCCTCCAGGCGGGAGTAGACACTCTCACTAGTGAAATACGTCAATTTTCTACAAGAATCTCTCAAGTAGAGCAACGTGTATCAGATGTGGAGGACAGGCAAACCTCAACTTCTGCCTCAGTGAGACAGCTTTCACGTCAAAACCAAGCGTTGCAGGAAAAAGTAGACGACCTTGAAAATCGTAGTCGGAGAAATAATCTCTGTGTGGTTGGTGTCCCTGAAACGGTAAAGAATAAAGATTTGCTCGAATTTACAGCATTAACACTTCCCAAGCTGCTGAAAATGAACCCAGATCACCTGCCTCTGGATATAGAGCGTGCTCATCGCATAGGCCCAGATAAGGGCCTGGAAACCTTAAATTCTCACCCATGCCAGGTAATCTATAAATGTCTCAACTATCAGGAGAAACTTGCTCTGTTATGAGCGTACCGAGCCCATACTGGAGACCTGGTTTTTGAAGGAAAGAAACTGTTAATTTTTCAAGATTTCTATGCAGAGGTGACCAAACTCCGAAAGGATTTTGCCCCACTATACTCTTGTCTGTACAAAGAGGGGATACAGGCTTCTTGGTTGTATCCTACCAAGTTGAGGCTGCAGACACCTGCTGGACCCAAATTCTTTCGTACCCCTAAAGAACTGCAGACTTATCTAGATATGGAAGGTCAGAATGATGTGCACTGATTGTAACTGATCAGGTTCCCCATCCTTTTTTTTCCTTTTTGCCTCCACATGGAGGAACTGATGCCTCAAGCACTTCCCTTTGTTAGAAGAGCCCCCAAGAAGGATCTCGGAGACAATGGACTGCTTCGATGGTCCATAAATAACTGGACGCTACACCTGGTAACTGTGTTACGGGGGACGTATGTCTCCCTCTAATTTCCTATACTGGAAAGACAGATATTTGAGGGTTGGGAGGGTAGCAGCTTTTCTTTCTAATGTTGTATTGTTTTCTATTGAAGGTTGTGTTTTGATATTATATATGCGGGTAGGAACTCTTGTTTCATGTCTCCTATCATGTCTACAAATGTTAATCATTGTTCAGGGCCCTGGAGGAGAGATGTCTCTGTCCCTTCCCGTACTTAAAGCTAGGCCAACTGGAGACTCATTCCTCTCCATCACAAATAGCGAGCTTACCATTCTTTACCTAAAATCACCTAAAATGTATAGCCAGCCTGTACAGGTCCCTCTGTGTAATGAATCAATGCTCTGTTTTGTATATCAATTGTTGAGTTTTTGTTATTGTTAAAATGTCATATCATGTTCTGGGTTATACCTTATCCCATTCCTATGTTTAGTTGTACTTGAGCCATATTTTCCAACAAAAATACATTTACTAATGGCCATCCCAGGTCTTGTAATTGGTATGGCCCTGTTATCCAGTAAATATAGCTTTGAACCAAATAATAATGCCCCTGGCCGAATAGACCCCTTGCACTTATTAATGGCTCCAGGGAGATGTCCTCAGATTACAGGCCGTGCCTCATTCGTATGTAGGTGTATGGCAGCCCCACCACCACTACATTTTTTCATATGTGCACACCTACTACTTATTACCTTGGACCTTGACAACTGTTTGCTCTTACACCCCGGCATATTTAAAACAAGGCTAGGAAATACTTTCCTCTCCCAAATAAGAACAATATATCTGCTAATGAATATCTTTGGATTATTATACATTTATGGTTGGTCCTCAGGGATATCTTTATGTGGTATGTTAATGCCTCTGTATTTTTGCCTTCAGAAGCAGCCATACCTCCACTCCAGGGGTCCCTCGCGACATGAAATGCCTGAGCCCTGGAGGTCTTGTGATCTGGCTTATCTGCTCCCTTCTTCCCAATTCAACTATGAGTACAACACCCTGGCATGTACCGCTAAGACCACTAATGAACTGACCCCATGCTACACTCTAAAACAGGTACACTATACTAGTCTAGTCCACCTCCCCCAGAGAAAACACCTTATGCTTGAAACACCCCACAGAGGATTTGTTCCCAGGGAAGATCTTATCACACCTCACTAAGATTATGGCTCTGCGGTGTAACATAGTCTCCTGGAACGTTGGAGGTATCACCTCCCCTGCTAAGAGTAGTAAAATCCTACACTACCTAAACTCAATTCATGCAGACATTGCACTCCTGCAGGAGACCCATCTGACCCAAGAAGAGCATGACAAACTAAAAATTAGATGGGTAGGGCAGGTTATAAACACGCCCACGGCAGGTAGAAAAAGGAGTGGCGATTTTGGTCAGAAAAGGACTCTCACTTACATTCACAGACACATATATAGACGCAAAGGGTCGCTACATACTTACTAACCTACATATAGTCTCTAAAACATACTTACTCTGTAACGTATATGGCCCGAACAATCTCTCCCCCCAATTTTGGCACCAGCTACAGACACATCTTACAAGATGAAATGAATTCCCAATCATCATAGGGGGAGACTTTGGCACAACTGTCCCCACTTGATAAATTTGTGGAACCTTCACTCTCCCCAACTACACGAACTAACTCTCAAAGGCAGAAAAGTGAAACCAAACTTACTTTAAGGTTTAAGGAGAGTTTGAGATTGACCTTTGGAGATTACGCAATCCAGAGGTTAGGGATTACATATGCATGTCCAAATCACACCACACCTTGTCTAGGATTGACTATTTTCTTACGTCCCCTGGCCTTTAGTAGAATACATCCCATCACCATGTCAGACCATGCACCCATTTCATTGTTGTTAGATTTTACCCCCCTGACGGCTTACACAGAATGTGGAGGTTTCCCTCTTACCTTTACAATAATGCTGACTTTCGCCAGCAATTACTCTCTTACTGGATAGATTACAATGC
Source organism: Bombina bombina (assembly GCF_027579735.1). NCBI lineage: Eukaryota > Metazoa > Chordata > Amphibia > Anura > Bombinatoridae > Bombina > Bombina bombina. The sequence continues at coordinate 635,657,100 of NC_069503.1, forward strand.
AGATAACGCACAACATCAAAATAACCTAGATCTCTTCTGGCATGCCTCGAAAGCTTTGCAGAGAGGAAGGATCACAGCATACACCTAACACCATAAGATCAAGGCTAAAAAGGTAACTAACCAGATGCTAGTAGGCCTCTCAGAGGCATACAATGCATATCTGTGTCACCCCACACATCAGTCTAGGCAACATTACTATAACTTAAAACAGGAGAGAGACAGTCATATCCAAATGGTAGACAATGTACACACAATACACCGGCAGGGCAAGTTCTACAGATATGGCACCAAAGCTGGTAAAATCATGGCAAACATGGTTAGAATCACTACACCTAAATCCAACATCCCAGCAATTACTACTGAAAAAGGTCTTTGCACTGACACCCCTACAATCATGAAAGAATTTGTGTCTTTTTATACTAACCTATATGCCAGGCAAGATGTTTCAGAACCTGACAAACACCTGTTCTGGAATAGTGTAGCCATCCCTACCCTGACAAAGGATCAACTATCTTCTCTCAACGCCCCTATACAAACACAAGAAATTGTAAATGCCATTAAAAGCGCCAAATTGGGCAAAGCAGCGGGACCTGATGGTCTCCCTGCAGAGCACTACAAAATCATATGCACTGAAATAGCACCTACTTTGGTGACATTATTTTCTGAATATTTATCGGGGAAATCAACTCCTGATCCCAGATTCACTGATGCTAACATTTGTGTCATTCCTAAGCCCGATAGAGACCCTACTCTACCACCGTCCTATTGGCCGATCTCACTGTTAAATGGAGACTACAAGCTATCACATTGATAGATGTCTGTTTGCTCTCTGTTGACGCTGAGAAAGCATTCGACAGGGTGGAATGGGATCCTTGTACACTTCTCTGACGAGGTTTGGTGCCACAGGACATTTCTTTGAAATAATACAACGACTCTATGAAACACATTTGGCATCCCTCATTATAAACAATGGTTTGTCTCCCCCATTCAAGCTTGAGAGGGGTACGAGGCAAGGCTGCCCACTGTCCCCACTTTTGTTTGATTTGGCCATTGGCCATTGAACCACGAGCGTGCTACATACATCAACACTGTGCTGGCCTTCAGATTCATGCACAACATTTACAGCTCTCCCTGTTTGCGGATGACCTTTTACTATAAATTAGTAACTCTGCCCTGAATGTTCCTAAATTGTTAGATATAATGACAACTTAGTAGCTTCACTGGGTACAAAATAAATGTGGACAAATCGGAGGTGACGGCTTCAAAAAAGTGAGGGCGCTACTCTTAATAACATGAATCTTAAAATTACAGCAGGCACTTTTAAGTACTTAGGCATTCACCTACATGTCGACCCACGCGTATCTATCACCTCAATATTCCGAAAGTCATAGTTAACTCACAGGATCTCATCCGCGGCTGGAGGGGACTCCCTCTTTCCCTTCATGGCAGAATTCACTTATTAAAAATAATAATTTTGCCAAAGATCTTATACCCTTTGCAAATGTTCCCCCTACTACTCCATAACAAAGATATACAAACCATCTCCTCCACCATTGCCTCATTTGTATGGAATCAAAAGAAACACAGGATCAACATAACTAAATTATCCATGCCACTGTGTGCAGGGGGTCTTAAGTTTCCAAACATTCAGTGGTACAACTGGGCAACATTAGCTAAATTAGTGCTGGGATGGTTGACTACTTGGATCTGACTACTTCAGCCCTGCTGTGGAATCTGATATTGCAGCACCGTTGAACTTAGTTTATATTCCACACACCAACCTACCTGCCCTTCCCCATCACATCTCTCAGAACATACTGTTTCGAGACCCACTAAGAGCATGGGATAAGCTGTACCGATTCTGTAAAGTGGACCATAAAGTGACCAAATATCTGCCTATTCAGGGAAACCCAAGGTTCATCCCCGGTTATACCACACAAGCCTTTCAAAGATGGAAGACCTGTGGTCTGACATCTATTGCGCATATAATTAATCCCACTACGCTTCAAATTCTCCCCTTCCATAGCCTGCGGGAGGCTTATGCTATTCCCTCTGACACCATGTTTGCATATTTCCAATGCAGGCACTATGTCCGGGCTCTTATCCTATATTATAAAAGGCCAAGTGTTTGTCTGAATCCGTCATGCGCAGTAGAGACAAAGACTTGGCCTTAGATCCCTGCACGCGCACCTCCGTAGTTTAAGCAGTGCACCTCCGAGCATAGACCTTCGCACGCGCACCCACCCGACCTCGCACGCGCACCTCCGCAATTGAAATAGCAGCGCGAGGATCAGGAGACTTTAAACAGCAGCGCGAGGATCAGGAGACTTTAAACAGCAGCGCGAGGGTCAGGAGACTTTAAACAGCAGCACGAGGATCAGGAGACTTTAAACAGCAGCGCGAGGATCAGGAGACTTTAAACACTTAAGAAATAGAATACTTTACCCCTTTCGCAGCTCAAAGTTTATTCTGGAAGAGAACTTGTGTGGCAGATGGAGTCCCCCCTCTCCCCCCCGCTCCCCCCAGTTTGAGCACACATAGCTTACATTATGTTACACTCCTACTTGCCTAACAAGGGTGCCAGGGTGCTCCCCCCCCCCTCCTTCTCCCCCCCACCTGGAGTGGAGGGCTCAGAATGGTATAATTTTTTCTATATTTTGTGTTATATAGTTTTATGGTTTATATTCTATGTTTATATATAAAAAAACTAACAGATCTACATCTTGACATGGAGATAAACTGCATATGGAGGCCTTTCTTCTGCCCATTGGGTAGAGGGAGTGTTGCATCTTTTTTATGTGCCATTATAAATGTGTAAACCTTATTTCTGTACATGTGATTTTCATGTTGTGATGAGTCTGGAATATAAATAAAGTTTTTTTTTAAAAAAAAAAAGATCTCTGGAGATGGACTTGTAACCTTGAGATTGTCCATGTTTTTCCACAATTTTTGTTCTCAAATCCTCAGACAATTTTTTGCTGCTCTTTCTTTTTTCCATGCTCAGTGTGGCACACAGACACACAGAGAAACACAACAGAAAGGTTGAGTCAAATTTTCCCCATTTTAACTGGTTGCCGGTGTGATTTCTATACCGCCAGCACCTGTTAATTGATACAAGTGAGTTTAATTACAAAGGAGCATCACAAACTTGGAATGAAATTATTTCTTACAATTTTGAGAAGGTGCCAATAATTTTGTCCAGTCCATTTTTGGAGATTTGCGTGGAATGTGTCAGACTTGGCTTTTTTTTTCTCCACTTTTTTTGTGTCATACCAATACAAACAAAAGCAATAAACATGGGAATGCCTAAACATTTGTACTTGCAACAATTTTCTGGGTGAAGTGGTGCATTATTTGACAGAAATTACATTACTATATGTAAATATATATATATATATATGTCTACATATGTATTTATGTATTTATATGTGTATATATTCTATACAGACATATAAACACATAAATACATATGTACATATATATAGACATAGCTATATATATATATAAGTGCAGTGGAGCCTATTGCAGCTAAGTAGATAAAAACATGTAAAAACATATTTATGCAATATTAGCAGAATCTTTTCTAAGTTTTTATAAATATGTATATATTTACAGTATACCTTTATATAATCATGTGAGTATGTAATATATATATATATTTATACTGTATATATATATATATATATATATATATATATATATATATATATACAGTAAATATATATAAATATATATTGTGCCAAACAAACATCCGCTATATATAGAAATATTTATTTATGAATAAATGGAACATATTCTGCTTTGTGAAGAGTATGCAATGTGAAATATTTTCATGTTAGGTTAGCACACATGAGAATATGTGATCAGTTTGGGTGTTAAATTTTTTCCCACTTTTTTTGCTCTATTGACTTCTATGGGGGAATAATTTATAGCCCGTGAGATATTCTAAGTTTGGCTTTTTGCACTTGTTAAGTTGGCACATGATCAACAGTTTACATTCAACCCATAATAAGAGTGCAACCCGAAAGCTTACTTCTAGTGCAGCCAACGCTTGAGCGGGAGCGTTAAATAACATTCCACTCGTATTCTAGTCCGCAATGGGGTAACTCTCATTTGGTATAGCAGAACTGCCCAAATTCTCAAAATTTCCCCCCTAAACTGTATATATATTTTTCTTTTAAACAAGATAAGGTATTGATCTAGACCCAATTTAGTATATTTCATACCACTATTTGCTGACCAAATGCCATCATATAAAAAAATAGCTAACATTTTCAAACTAAAATTATTTGCACACAACTACTGCAGTCATAAGACAAATTGCTGTAAAGTGGCTGTAAAAGTTTCTCTAGGATCCCCTTTGCCATTGATTTTTTGTTAATTAGAAACCCGTTAATTGCAGCTGCACACAACAGCTATGAAATTCCTGCGGTCTGTAGTGTAGGGATCCCTCCTCACCCTCCCGCCTCCCTGATCCTTCAGAAATGGTTCTTCCCTTCTACTGTACCGCCACATTTGTTACTGGCAAGATGCCAGTGTCCAGTCTGGGGTGGGGAGGTTTTGTGTTTTTCTTTATATCTTTCTTTATTTTCTTTAGTTTAGGGATCCCCTCCTCACACTCCCCACTGTCTGTGTCACTGTCTGTATTGGCAATCTGCATTCATATGGTAAGGGAGCACAATCAGCGTTCTCTTACTATGTGAAGGCAGATACCTCCTGATCCCAGCTACAGTCTCCAGTGTCTAAGCTGACAGCAGGGAGTGCAGCATGTGCCAAATTGTTGGTTCTAGGTACTACATCAACACAGCACACTGGGCAAAGTACTGAGTGACGTAGAACCTACGTTAATTTGGCTTAAGCAGTTAAAGCCATTTAAAAAATGACTGACACATTTGTAGCAGGGTTAGCCTTAAGATAATCTACAGTGTTTTTTTTTTGTTCTGAGAATTAGAAAATCCTGTACGCAGCGATCAATTACATGAAAAAGGGTACAACAAATAATAAAAGTATGTTGCAAAGTTTTTATTATTATGCAAAACTAAACCTTTTATATTAAAATCTTAAGGTATTTACTGTCTATTTAACAGGGCTTTTAAATAAAAAAAAAACTTGTTTCACCCTTGTAGACAAATATATAAATAGAGAAAAAAAACATAAACATATTATTCTGAACGCATGTGAGGGCAGCTGTTAAGTAATTGCACTCTAGTATCAATAGCTCTATCAGCCTGCATGTGACTAAATAAATACATTTATTAAAGGGAATGTAAAGTCAAAAAGTATACCTAGGTACAATAAGGAGTTACAATGCAATATTGGGAGCTAGCTGCTTATTTTTGGCATAACATATATATGTTTTGAATTTGTTTAGCTAGCTCCCAGTAGTGCATTGCTGCTCCTTTAACATAGGATGCCAAGATACTGAAGCTAATTTGATGATAATAATAATATTAGTAAACTGGAAAGATGTTTAAAATTGTATGTTCTATCTGAATCATGAAAGAAAAAAAATTGGATTGTATGTCCCTTTAAGGTATTTCCTAGAAGAATGAACCTTAAAGAAAAACGAATCCTTTGTGCTGCCCTCAAGCTATGACATTAAACCCTTTTTGCTCTAAGACACGTATGCTAGATGTTTTAGGGTAACATGACATAGTAAATATTTTAAATGTACTTCCCAAATGATTTTTATTGCTCAGCTGTCAACTGTAGTGCATAGAAAACAAATCTCAATTTGAACAAATTCAACTGCAAAAACATTGTGACAAAATCCTTTATGAATAGAAATAATGGCCCCAATTTATCAAAGTCTGGCGGACCTGATCCGCTCGCCGTATTCAGCATTGCACCAGCAGCTCACAAGAGCTGCTGGTGCAACGCCGCCCCCTGCAGACTCGCGGCCAATAGGCCGCCAGCAGGGGGGTGTCAATCAACCTGATCGTACTCTATCGGGTGGATTTCCGGCGATGTCTGTCCACCTGCTCAGAGCAGGCGGACAGGTTATGGAGCAGCGGTCTTTGTGACCGCTGCTTCATAACTGCTGTTTCTGGCGAGCCTGCAGGCTCGCCAGAAACACAGGGCATCAAGCTCCATTCAGAGCTTGATAGATAGGCCCCACTGTGTGCTTGTGCACTATAATGTACAGCAATACCCGTCTGCAGCTCCAGATCACCTAGCATAAGAGTCTGTCAAGTATGAAGAGGTTCATGTCTGAATGCCCCTGGACCTTTTTTAGGTTACAGTTTTAGCTACCACTATGTGTGTACCTATCAGTATATATATATATATATGTGGTCAGTAAAATATGCATCAAATTATGCATTAGTTTTAGTTTATGCATAGGGGTCGATTTATCAATGTCTGGCGGACATGAACCGCTGTAACGGAACATGTCAGCCAGAAATCGCTGAATTGTGCAATGCCTCCCCCTGCAGATTTGCGGCTTCCGCTAACAGGGGGTGCCAATCAACCCGATCGTACACGATCGGGCGGATTGATGTCCCCTGCCTCAGAGACAGCGGACGAGTTAAGGAGCAGCGCTATGAAGACCTCTGCTTCTTAAAGGGACAGTCTAGTCCAAAACAAACTTTCATTATTCAGATAGGGCATGTAATTTTAAACAATTTTCAAATTTACATCTATAACCAATTTGCTTTGTTCTCTTGGTATTCTTAGTTGAAAGCTAAACATAGGAGGTTCATATGCTAATGTCTAAGCCCTTAAAAGCTGCCTCTCATCTCAGGGCATTTTGACAGTTTTTCACCACTAGAGGGTGTTAGTTCATGTGTTTCATATAGATAACACTGTGCTCACGCACGTGGAGTTCCTAGGAGCCAGCACTGATTGACTAAAATGCAAGTCTGTCAAAAGAATTGAAATAAGGGGCTGTTTTCAGAGGCTTAGATACAAGGTAATCACAGAGGTAAAAAGTATATTAATATAACTGTGTTGGTTATGTAAATCTAGGGAATGGGTAATAAAGGGATTATCTATCTTTTAAAACAATTAATATTCTGGTGTAGACTGTCCCTTTAACTCCTGTTTCCGGCGAGCCTAAAGGCTCACACAGAAAAAGGGGTATTTGGCCCCATTCGGGCCATGATAAATTGGCCCTATGGTCTTTGCTTAAGGGGTCCCACCTGCAATACTCATCTAGACACACTTCTATGCTCTTGTAGTAACTTATTTTATAGATAGATCATGGCAAACAAGTGCCATTGCATATAGATCATGGCAAACCCCACAAATGGGTTAAACACTCAGGTAAAGTCACACTCAGGAGCCACAAGCATGGGGTTGTGTGACTTCTACTGTAAAATTGGCTCATCGTCTGTTTCCTTTTCGGGACCAGCAGTTTTCTGTGGCTCCAATGCGGAACTTGTTTCTATGTTTGGACCACATATCGTTCCATGGAAAGCAGTGTGAACATTTCATGCTCTAATGAAATATATATTACCCTATTGTTATTACAAGACTCAGTATCCATATGTATGTCATACGTATCTTGGCAGGATGGACATACTTCTATAGGCACTTCAGGACGCCTACATCTACAAATGGTGTAATTTTATATTTCATATATGATTGTATTCCTCACTCTCACTGTTGTGATTATCACAAACAACAGTACAAGCGTTATGAAAATTGACTTTTAAAAGGAGATCGCTTAAGTGCGGCTTTCATAGTTAAAGTGAATGTAAATTTTCTAATAGTTGTTATTCAATATTAATTCACAAACACCTCTTTAGTTAAACTGCCATATTATTTTTTTTTATAAATGTTATTGTTCATATAATATTTTATATTATAACTTAGCCCCGTTTTTCCTCGCAACTCCTCCCATCCTGTACTTCCTTGTTTTCTAGTCCCTGACGTCCCGCCCACTCTATTACGTATCTTAGAAGAGCGTCCCCGTGGAGTACTTAATTTGCGCATGCATGTCTACATCGTTAGTCGATATGCGCATGCTTTACACAATCAAGACAAAACCACTCTCGGCAGCTCTATTTCCAATGTGCATGCATCTAAACTCTGTATTGATTAAATTAGTGATTATCCGTGTAGCGTATGCATGTGTCATGGACACGCTTTGGATCCGAATAGCTCTTGGAGTTGCAAATGCATGCGCAGAAGCATCGCGTGACGTTACAGAAAAGGGGCTGAATGCCCTGGGGGAGAAATGTGGATTAGAAGATGGCAATGTCAATCACTTGTGAATTGAGGGACAAAATGGCAGGCGGAGGAATCACGGCTAATAATAGTAGGTAAACAGATAGATTTTGTGAATTAGGATGCGATTTAAAAAAAAAAACATGAATTAAAGTCCTATTTATTTTAGTAGATGCATAATATGGCGAAGAGCGAAACTCTTGACTTTACATGCACTTTAACCATTGCAATCGGTTTCCATCTGCACCACTGCTAACTTATCTAAATGCATATTTTAGGTTATCTGGATGGGGAGATTGTACACTTTATTACTGTTATATGGACATTTGACAACTTTCACAAGGATTTCTTTTGTTTGATAAAGTTCCATTTTTTTAAACAATATGGCAGATAAGAGTTGCTAAAACATTTATGATAACTTTTATTTTACAAACTTTTAATTTATTTTAGAAGTAAACTTCCTGGCTGCTTAGTATCTTTCTAAAAGACCCTTCAAGGGACACTGAACCCAAATTTTTTCTTTTGTAATTCAGAAAGAGCATGTAATTTTAAACAACTTTCTAATTTACTCTTATTATCAATTTTTCTTCGTTCTCTTGCTATCATTATTTGAAAAAGAAGGCATCTAAGCTTTTCTTGGTTTCAGTACTCTGGACAGCACTTTTTTTATTGGTGGATGAATTTATCCACCAATCAGCAAGGACAACCCAGGTTGTTCACCAAAAATGGGCCGGCATCTAAACTTACATTCTTGCATTTCAAATAAAGATACCAAGAGAATGAAGAAAATTTGATAATAGGAGTAAATTAGAAAGTTGCTTAAATTTTCCTGCTCAATCTGAATCACGAAAGAATTTTTTTGGGTACAGTGTCCCTTTAAACAAGATCATGCAATTGTGAACCAGATTTGTAGCGGACGAGTCTCCATGCACGCTAAGTCCAAACTTGTTCACGACAGTGCATCTATTATTGAACTTGTAACCTACAACAAGCCTTCGTGACCATGGGTTCATTAGCATATGCACTGTCGTGAATGAGATTGGACTAAGCGTGCATGGAGGCTCATGCTCTATACAAAGCCATTCACGATTGCACAATTTTACAATTTTTATAGTTTAATCATTTTACTTTTATCAAACCAGAAACTGGACAATATGCAAAGTGAGCATGGTGAAAAAAATGGATTATTGACAAAAGCCCTGTGAGCAACCTAATATGTGCATAGAAAACAGGCCAAAAAGGGCCTTTCAAGAGGTCAATGCTGATGAAATAGAACAATCCTGTGAAAATCTGCTTGGAAAGTTTATTCTGAATGTAAAGAGATGCAAAGTTACTTAAAGGGACATAAAACAAAAAAAAAATTCTTTAATGATTCAGATAGAACATACTATTTAAAACAACTTTCCAATGTGCTTCAATTATCAAATTTTCTTCATTTTGTGTTATCCTTTGTTGAAAATCAAGAAGCTAAGTTCAGGAGTGTGCACGTATCTGCAGTACTATATGGTATCAGCCAGTTTTGCAATAATGTTATAGTAGACGGCAGCACCATTTCCTGTCTTGTAGTGCCTAGACATGTGCACGCCTATCTAGATATCTCTTCAACAAAGAATGAAACAAGAATGACGCATATTTGATAATATAAGTCAATTGGAAACTTTTTAAAATTGTATTCTAAATTGATTTTCTAAAGTTTTTTTCTAATGCATTGAAATAACTTTAAATTTGAAAAGCACAAGGTACACTTCTCACTCCTTGTATAATAAACTGAAATAGATCTCAGTTTTAACACTTTGAAAATTCCAAGAATACCACGAAAAGTGTTTAAGGTGCTTGTTTTTTTGTTATGAAATAATGGTTTTGAATTTAATTTCCAGACGTTAATGCCTACACCACATTTTTTTAGTTTGCCTTTTAAAATCGAAATCATCTCATCATTTTCTTTATATAGAAAACCAGAGGGCATAACTTGTAATACATTATTTGTTTTTACAAGGTGTGTAGCTGTCCTATTTGCCTTCTTTTATAAAATGTTCAAAGTTTATAGCACATTCAAGCAATAAAAGCTGTTAGACAAAAAGGTTTATTGTGTGTTTAATATCACCACCCTCATAAAGTAATAAAATATATTTATATTGTGAGAAAAACATTCTGGACAACAAAATATGGAAAGAGAGTGAGTAATATTGTGCATTTATCTCTTATCTTATTTACTGCCTGTTGCCATTTGTAGGTTGGGAGTAATAGCTGGTGAGTTACTAAACCAGTATATTTAACCTCTTAAGGACATATGACGGAAATTTTCCGTCATAAAACAATTGAGCAAACTGAAAGCTGTGTCCTTAAAGGGTTAATAGACACACACATAAACGCACACACACACACACACAAAGGTGTTAAGGCTTTGCTCTCACCTTATGTATTAGCACCTTGCTTGAATAAATACCTTTTTGAACCAGCCGTGGATGATTTTTAGCCGTCTTTTGTCCTCTCTTCTGGGGATCACCTATTACTACATTTAGCGGATGAGATACCGCTTTGGCTGACCATCACCCGGAATCCATATCCAGACCTGAAGAACCGGTGACTTAGGACCCAGTGGACACCTGGTTTGTCCCGAGGAATTTGCCGTACGACGCAGTACGTCCTCCTCACGCCTACAGCGGACCTCCTGAGCGACACCTGGTTTGTCCGGAGGAATCTGCCGTGCGACGCTGCACGTTCCCCTCATGCTTACAGCGGACCTCCTGTGCGACACGGCACACTACTCTGACGTCAGAGTCTTGGTCGTATGAGGACAAGTGGAAACGAGGATACAGCCATCTCCCTCCGTCGGAACTTGGGGGCTCTTGCCTATCGAGGATCTTCGGAGGACGCTGCCTGAAACCATTACATTGGTAATTAAATTTCCTGGTCCATCCATTTTGGAGGTACTTTTTATTTCTACTGTGTACATCCCAATTGTACATTGGCTCTAAGGGTCCGGAGGGACGTTTACATTTACAGCTTATTTTCCCACAGTTTGTTTCTTGCCGCCAGGAACTTCCATAAGCGCTTGCTATACATATAGATATAGCGCTATACTTAAGGATATACTGGGAATATACTTGGAACATTCCATATCAAGTAATTGTGGACTACACCATTTGAATTTCCACAATTGTGCAAGTATAGCAAACCGTGATTTGCAACTATGGGAAATGCTAACTACGAAGTACTGTAACATTGTTTAGAGTTATACTTTGTCTTTATACACACTGTTGTAAGATCCCTCACTATTTATACCTGCAAATAATCCTCTTTTGATCTAGATACTTTTATCTTTTGTCTCTGCATCTATAAATATTAAGGGTTCCACTGGTTCTTTAATACATTATATATAATTTATATTTTTTGGTACATTTTCCATAATGGCAACAAAAACACCCACAGGGGTTATAAATGAAACAAAAAGAAAACGCATCATGGAAAATGCACTAAAAGGTGATAGCCAAGCGCTTGTTTTGGTTAATGAGGATGATATTGCTAATGTATTTTCCAAATTAGAATTATTAAGATTTAGAGAAACCAATTTGTGGTGGGACATAGAGTTCTTAGAACTCTATATATCTGAGCACAAGGTACCTAGGGGCTTACGAATGAAGAAATATCCCTCTTTTGCACTTAACAACCCCAAATTTATGGAGGAATGGAACGAGAATTTAACTAATTGTTCCATAATATTAATGAAACAACTATTATGTCATAAAAAAGAGGAAAGAGATCAAGTCCTTATAGAAATCAACAATGCAATTGAAACACTTAAACCATATGAGACTACCCAAAAACACATAGATTATAGCAAACAGCTCACTGAAACAATAGACACTCTAGACACAACACTATCCGAAAGGAAGGTACAGAAATATCAGAGAGATGTCAAGGACTATGAACTTAATATAGTATATTCATGGCAACAACATAAGCCCACTAGACAAAGTTGGACATCCACAAAGAAAAATAAAGAAAAAAATAGAAACAAAAAAGGAAATAGAAATAAGACAGATAGAAATAAAAATAAACATGTGACTTTCTCTAGCATAGACACAGATTACCAGGATACGAGTGCACAGTCTACTGAAGGTGAACAATCACAAGGTTTAATCGAATCAGATAAGACCAGCTTAAATCCGAGCACCAGTAGAAAAGAACTAAAAACTTTAGTGAAGCAACCTAGCCAGACTAGCACACCTAAGAAAACAAAAGAAACAATAGATATGGACGAAACAGAACCAACCTTCCGTTACCCCAGCAGGGTCAGAAAAAATATAAAGAAGTAGCAGTCATTAACCTCTCTGATTACAAATTGTCCGATATAGAATGTAATTTGCTAAATAAAGGCTTATCATATGCACCAGCACATAATTTTGATCTTGTAAATACACTTATTGATATCAATAGATTTGTCCGTAAGATAGTTTTGAAAAAACACTTTAAAGATATCCCAGTTGAGCACTCACTTGATAACACACAAGCTTCCAGTAAGCATAGTTCAGTAGGACTGAAATACACTGATCTGGTAGATCTTACTAATCTAATTTCCTTACAACAGGAATCCACTAGATCCACTGACACATTAACGAATAATTGCACATCTTTCACATATAAGAATAGTTCTTATTTTTATCCAGTAAATTCTAGACACCAATTATTGGACCTTTATCAGAGAGTGGTAGAGAGAGAATTGACTGACTTATCAAATACAATTGAAAAAAATCCCTTAGATATATCTAGAGATAATCTTACTCGACAACAAAGACAGGCATTGACTAGACTTCAGAAAAATGACAGTGTGGTGATAGTCCAGGCAGATAAAGGAGGGGCAGTGGTGGTATTGAACAAAATTGATTATATTGGTGAAGTTGAGAACCAATTAAAAGATTGTATGTTATACACTAAACTTACGTTCAATCCCACCACCTCCTTCAAAAACAAACTTAGTCACTTATTAGACTATGCTATTGAACATAACTTCATGGATAAAGAACTAACTGATTATCTATATGTGGAACAGCCAACCACCCCATACTTTCGCATTGCACCCAAGATACACAAGGGTCTCAAGAATCCACCTGGACGACCCATTGTGGCCAGTAATGGATCATTGTGTGAAAGATTGGGTGGCTGGCTGGACCACATACTACAACCTATCATGCTGGCCCTACCAGGGTACATTAGGGACAGTACACACTTACTGACACAGATAAGTGATATAACTTGGAAAGAATCTTATGTATGGGCCACCATTGATGTCACGGCCCTCTATTCCAACATCCCTCATTCAAAAGGACTGGAGGCTGTAGATTTTATGTTACGAAGATATTCAGACTATAGCAACGAATTTATATCATTTATTGTCCAAATAACAGAATTCCTTTTACAGCATAATTTTTTCATCTTTCAAGGCACTTATTATTTACAAAGACGAGGTACAGCGATGGGGGCTAAATTTGCCCCCGCATTAGCAAATATATATATGGGGTGGCTGGAATTAAATATGATCTTTTCAGACCAGTTTCCATATAAGAACAATGTCATAATATATGGCCGTTTTATAGACGATATTATAGTCATATGGGACACTGGGGATGACTGTACAGCTGATAATTTTGTAGACTTTATGAATAATAATGAATATAATTTGACCTTTACAGCACAGATACATAAACAGTCTATTGATTTCCTAGATTTAAGTCTGAGAGCCAAAGATAATATAATTTCCACATGCACCTACCGCAAACCATTGGCTAGGAATACGATACTGAGAGCTGATTCTTGCCATCTCAATCATTTAAAAAGAGGCATTCCTAAAGCACAATACCTTCGTTTAAGAAGGAACTGTACAGAACTGGCAGATTATTTCACACAAGCAAGAGAGTTAACAAATAGATTGACAGATAGAGGATATCATAGGAATCAGCTACTTAAATTGGAGAAACAAGTGGCAGATTTAAATAGACAAGAATTGCTTAAAGGAGGCTCTAAGAAATTGGGAAAAATTGATAAATTAATATCACCTAATCAAAACCTTTTGTTTATTACACAATTTAGTAGACAATATAACCAAATTTGTAAGATAGTCAGACAGAACCTATCAATTCTAAAAGGTGATGAAGCACTTAACAACATCCTAACATCAGGAATAAAATGCATAGCACGAAGAGCACCAACCATAAGAGAAATAACTAGCAAACAGTTTACAGACAAAGAAACAATAGGTGCGCACTGGCTTAGTCCAAAACCAGGGTGTTTTAAATGTGGTCATGTACCTTGCAAAGGATGCACGTGTATCACTGTAACAGATACTTTCTCCTCCAATATTACAAAACAAGTGTTCCATATTCGAGATAGAATTGACTGTAATTCACAATATGTGATCTACCTCATCAATTGCCTATTTTGCTCCTGCCAATATATTGGTATAACTACCCGCCCATTAAAAGAAAGAATTCGTGAACATTTACGCTCTCTAGATGAGAAAGAACCTAAAACGCCGGTAGCTAAGCATTTTAGATTACATGGTATAGGACAAAAATATTTCTCTTTCATAGGTATTGATATTATTAAAAAACACCCTAGGGGTGGCAATAGGGAAAAATGCTTAAGAAAGAAAGAGATCTTTTGGATCATAAAATTACATACTAGAGTACCAGAAGGAATTAATAAAAGGATGGATGTTGATTTATTTGTTGAATAGTATAATTTACAACATAATCTAAAATAAAACAACACAAGAAAAAAACCCTTTTTTTTCCCCCTAAAGCTTACTAACTCAGTTCAGGTCCCACAAAGAAAAGAAATGAATGAAAAAAATCTTGATAATTCTTTGGATGCACTAACTTAAACAGTGAATAGTTAACTTAGCACATCCAAAATTAACTGTGTGTGCTCCATTATAATTTTTTATCACAATATTTATGTTTTTTTATTATATTCATGTTTATTTTAATAGAATTTCTGTTCCCTTATGAAATTTCATTTGTATTTCAACATTTTGTTTATGTTAATATGAGGGTTTGTCCATTCTTAATTTAGATAGTTGATTTTCTCACATATGCATCGATGGTGACAGATTTATAGTAATTGATACCACTATCGATATGTCTGCATCTCTGGAAAAATCTCCATATCTACTTTCTAAGCTATTCTTGTATATTATTGCCTAATTGAAGAATAATGTGATTGTTAATAAATTTTTTTATGTAATATTTTTTATTTTTATTTTTATATATTTTTTATTTAAATTGACTATTAGAATTTAGTTCACATAGGCTAAGAATGAATAGTTTGTATATGTACATATATTAATAATTGTACTAGTACTAGAAGATTTGTATAACTATTTACTGTGTTATTTGCTTAGTAATTAAAGGAACAAAATTTTATGACCAATCTGCAGCAAAGGGTTCAGCTACTTTACTCATAGGTGTAGATAATAGTTCATAATTGAACCGATAACATGATTGGTCCCTTTGCTACATATAGGTCAATGCACACCTTGAACATATCACCTCTGATGAAGCGCATGTACGCATGCGCGAAACGCGTCAGGTGTTAAGGCTTTGCTCTCACCTTATGTATTAGCACCTTGCTTGAATAAATACCTTTTTGAACCAGCCGTGGATGATTTTTAGCCGTCTTTTGTCCTCTCTTCTGGGGATCACCTATTACTACATATATATATATATATACATATATATATATATATATATATATATATATATATATATATATAGTGTGTGTGTTCAGTTTATATTTTCAATATTGTGTACTAGATTGAAAAAAAAGACTATGTACAAAATAAGGCCTAGATTACATGTGGAGCGCTATTGTATTGATAGTGCAGGATGTGCTATTAGATATCGCGACCCTGTGCTAAGAATAGCGCCCTATACTTTTAATGGATAGAGTGGGCCGCACTCATATTACAAGTGGTGAGCAGTGTTCCCTCTAAGGCCAGATTTTGTGAGTGGCCCAGCAGTGAGACAGTTAAAAAGGTAACCATACCTTGCTGTCTGCCTTGTGTAGTGTTTGCTAGCTGCAGGGTGTGGTTCACTAATTACGTATGCATAATAAATATAAAATATACATAATGAATAAAAGTATTCTAACAGTGATTGAAAGTAATATGTATATGACAAGATGTTTGAGTTACACTTTTGAGCCCTTCCCAGTAGAACACTTTGTCATATACCATATCACTTTAAATCACTTAAAACACTTTTATTCATAAAGGGCACACACACATATAGATAGATAGAATTCAACTTAAAATATAGTTTAAAGGGATACTGAACCCACATTTTTTCTTTTTGTGATTCAGATAGAGCATGCAATTTTAAGCAACTTTATATTTTTTGTCATTCTTTTGCTATCTTTATTTGAAAAGCAAGAATGTAAGTTTAGAAGATGGACCATTTTTGGTTTACTACCTGGGTTGTGCTTGCTGATTGGTGGCTAAATGCACCCAGCAATAAACACGGGCTCTCCAGGGTTCTCAACCAAAAATTGTCTGGCTCCTTAACTTAGATGTCTTCTTTTTCAAATAAAGATAGCAAGAGAACGAATAAAAATTGATAATAGGAGTAAATTAGAAAGTTGCTTAAAATTGCATGCTCTATGTGAATCATGAAAGAAAAAATGTGGGTTTAGTGTCCCGTTAAGAGTTTGTGAAGAACACTATTTCTTCTTTTTTTTTTTAGCTCACCTTACGCTTACTGCCCTTACAGGTTAGTGCTCAAGTTAAAGCCAGGACCTGAGTTTTGCAGTGCACCCATAGAAGTTTATCCCCAATTTATGGATACGGGTAGAGAAGTGCTCCAGAGAGCCCACAGATTGCAACATTGCCTATAGCAGTGTCTTTGGAAGGCTCAACACCACGTACAACTTTCTCCTATTGCATACACAGTTAGAGCACTTATATTCACTTTTGGTTCAATGCCTATGCCCTAATATGACATAGGACTCATACTTATATTAACACTGCTGTGGCAGAATTATACTCCATGCTCAAGGGTGAATAACCTAGACTAAAGGTGCAATGGGGCTGGCTCTTCCATTTCAAATGTATGTGCACACCTTATGGCTAATGGTATAAGCAAGAAGCCTTCAGCTTATTTCTAATACTGCAGTACCCCATTCATTCATTGCTACACAAAGGGTTATTGTGTACATTTATTATATTATATGCTAATTCCAAATACGTCTTGCTTCCTCTAAATACATCAGAACAAATATAGTCTATTCTGGCACTGGTGTAGATGTTGCCTTGATTGAAGACACTTCAACTTAATATCTCTAATTTGCAACTAGATGCTGTTAAAGTGTGAACTATGACACTGAAAAGCATCACTGCGGATCCTTCTTTCTGGCAGGCCTTAAATGTAAATGGGTAAAATGGACAAATCAGAGAAACTCACTATTTGAAATCACTATTTGCAACCTGTTGGACATTCTGCACACCCATTGCAGGACTTTCACACGAAACAAGTTGCTGCCCAAGTACATGAGCATCCACCATCCATCGGAGCTCCTATTTCTAAAGAGGACCTAAAGAACTTATGTTCTAAGGAAGACATTAGAGATGGTTTGAAGGAAGTTTGCAGTCTTTTTGGAGAATTACGCAAGGATCTCGCCCAGGACACTCCGAGACTAACCTAAAGGATGGACAGTCTAGTCTACATAAAGAGATACAAGGTACTACAGAACATAGTCAGTAAACCCGGCGACAAACTCTATTTCGATTAATAAAAGGGTCAATTACCCAAAAGAGATCCCACTTGACAGGGTCCACAGAGCACTGAAGCCTAAACCGCCTCCTAAGGCCCCACCGCATGACATCATCATCATATTTTTGAGCTTCAAGAACAAAGAAGAGATCTTGCAGAATGCAAAGCTCCAATCACTCATGCTTTCATATCAAAATCTTCTCAGATCTTAGTCCCACCACTCTACAAAAGAGGAGAGATTGAAGTATATCACTGATGTTCTTCGTAATAACAAATTAACATACTGCTGGGGATTTCCAGTGAGCATAATCGCTACAAGGGATGGAAAGACTGCAGTATACCGTACTGTTGAAGGCCTCTCATTGTTTTGCACTCTGTTGAACATCACGGTGACACCACCTTTTTCAGCGACCCAACCGGAAAATTAAGAACCTTTGACTCCACATAGTGGTTTTGGTAGTGTAGAGATCCTTTCAAAATTAGATGGTGAAGAGGACTGCATCTTTTTCTCCAGTCCAAAAGCTGGGGCTTATATTGGATCCTTTGAGATACTATACATCACAGTCCAATATGTTAATGTTAATCCATGATTAGAATGTTAAAATGCTAATATAGACTTACATACTTCACTTCCCTTTTTGCCTGTTCCTCTCATCTCTCCCTTCACTTCTCTCCCTATCCTCTTACATCCTATTTTAACCTTTATATCAGCTGCTCTCTAAACCTGCTATTGCACAACCCAACCTGAGACTTACATATTTAATTGTATTTGTTCCTAACATTACCACCTCCAAATGGAGAAGGCTAACACTCCCATGTTCTCAACTAGTTTGGTATTATATATGTTTGTTATTAGTCAAACCTTAGGCAACTTTCTTTGTCATTACAGCATTATTTCTGGTTTTAAGTTACACTAAGCACAACTGATTATTCTGTGACTATATACATATAACGAGTGGGGTTATAATATAAAATCAATATAATTAATATAATATATTTATATAATTACCTTATTGTCCTTGCTGTATACTTCCCTTCCTTCCTACCTCCATACCACTTTTTTTACTTCCTTTTCGCTTTTTTTTAGTATCTATTTGACGTTTACTGATAAAGTGCATGATTCAATATACAGAAAAACTGTAAAATGTACAGTTGCTAAATATTTATTCCAAAGGGTCTAAATATTCTGTAAAAGAGGTCCACGGTGGTCAGAGATCTATGTAGATTCCATAGAGACATAATCTTTCTGCAGGAGATCCATTTTTAAAAAGGCCAAATAACCAAAATGGATATTGCATATTTCTCCTCAGGTCCCACCAAGTATAATGGAGTTGGTATCTTAATATGCCACAACATTCCCTATCAACAATTACATCTTGAAAAAGATGGCTGATTCATTATTTTAGTGGAGCTATTATACGGACGCCCAGTCACGTTGGTGAACGTTTATTTCCCTAATCAATAGCAACATGTATTTCTCAAGAAGGTAATTGGTCAAGTTCTCCCTGCTTTAATGGCATCCTGATATATTGGGGATTTTAATGTCCCTATGGAACCATATGTTGATACCTTTGGAGGCACTACACATGTAGTAAAAGGGCTCTCAAGAGCATTCATAATCAAATGCAGTAAATATTTTTATCCCACACACAAAGACTTCACCTTCTACTCGCACCCCCACCAAATATACTCACAACTTGATTACTTTTTCCTTGACCAAATAGGTCTCACCTCTTAGTCAGATCAATTAAAATTCTCCCTTTTACCTGGTCAGATCACGCACCCGTTCTATGCTCCTTAATGATTTATGCTCTGGGACCCTTTAATCAAGAGCGGCATTGAATCATTTCTAACTGAATACTTCATGCTGAACATTTCACATGAGACAAAAAACACCATCTTCTGTGAAGTTCATAAAAGTGTAATAAGAGGTTAAAAGCTAAATTGCAGAAAGCCCCAATAGCTTTTTCTGGTTTACTGCTTGATAAGATATCTATTCTTTAGGCCCAGCATAAAAACAAACAAACACATGGGGGCCGATTTATCATGGCCCAAATGGGGCCAAATACCCCTGTTTCCGTGCAAACCTTTAGGTTTGCTGGAAACAGGAGTTAAGAAGCAGCCATTTTAAGACTGATTCTCCTTAACTCATCCTCTGCCTCTGAGGCTGCGGACATCAATCCGCCCGATCGCATACGATTGGGTTGATTGACACCCCCTGCTAGCAGCCGCAAATCGTTAAATGCCGAGAGCGTATGCTGTCAGCATTCAGCAATGTCTGGCGGACATGATACGCTACAGCGTATAATGTCCACCAGACATTGATAAATCGGCCCCATTAACAGGAAAATCACTGGCTCTCTGACACAAGTCAGAGACATCCTGTTACTGAGATGGCTTTTCCGTTAAAACAGCAGTTTTATGAAACTGGAAATAAAGCTGGATGAATGCTCTAACTCTTACTACAACTTATGCATCTGAAAACATATGTCCATTCTATTATAAACTACTCACCGATTATCTAGCCCAGTTAAAAATCCAGTGCTTAAGCCCCAAAGATTCCAAATCTTTCGACTTCCCTGTCTCTATGGAGGGGATTTCAGAAGGAATCAAAAATCTTTCCACGGGTAAGAGCCCTCTTCCAAATGGCTTTGGAGCCAAATACTATAAACCTTTTCAGGCATCCTGATTCCCTACTTGGATCAGTCATTCAATGCACTTGATGATACAGTGGGCTTTTCCACCTTGATGCTTAAAGCCCACATTGCAGTCCTACCATAACTGGGTAAACCTCCCACCAAAACTTTACATTTTGGCAATGGTAAAATATTGGCAGATCGCATAAACAAATTCTTGCAAGCTATCACAGATCAATTTATTTGGCAGAAGATTATATCTGCCTAGGGAGGGAGGAGGACTTGGCGTGTCTAATTTGCAATTATTTAGATTGGCTGTTATATTACAGAGGCTTATAGAGTGGTGTCAAACTCTTCTCACAAGGCCTGGGAACAACGAGAATATTTTTTCAATGTTAGTATACTTGCTTGGAAACCACCTGAAAAAAAAATCTAATCATTACCAGATTAGAATTTTTCTACCAATGGGTCAGACTTCTTAAAACTAGAACTCATATCTCTCCACGCCCGTCCCTAATGATGATCTACAAACCCAGACGTACCTTTTCTTACTAGTAGTTCAGACTCATACTCAAGATGCCACATACAAGATTGCATAATACAAATGACTACAGTAGAAGATAAATTACAAGCTCAATCAACTTTGGAGGACTTGGACTGAGAGACCTTTTCCTCCTTATTCAGGTATGCTCGGTTTTTACACTTTTATAGCAAACTTAAATCTAAACAGAGCCTGAACTATTCCCTAACCCTGTTTGAATACATGATGAGATTACCACCAAGTCACACTGTTTCCATCATTTTCATCATCAAGCTCCTTCTCACACAATCTAAGTCATGGCAGAAAATAAATCATAAACACTCTTTTGTCTCAGCATGCAATCGTGAAATGAACTTCAAATTTTTGGCAAGGTGATGACTCACCCCTGATAGGATAAAGCGGATTTATAAGTGTATGAGCAGTAGATGTTGGAGAGGGTGCGGGGAGGACATTATTATTCATGTATGATGGAGCTGCCCTAAACTGAATAGTTTTTGGACTGAGATCACAAACATCATGACAGTTGTACTTGGCACCCTGGTCCCGGGAACGCCAGATATACTACTTTTCAATTTCTTACCAAAAATGTTAAGCCCACAAAGGTGGAAGTCTCCCCAGGTGGCTACTTAAGATGACTGAAAGTTACAAGTAGTTACACTCCTGCAATTAGAGAGAGATATCATTTTTTGAGATCTGGTACCATAGACATACATTAATCTATGCTTGAGATGTGGAGCTGTTTAAGTGGCTAATGAATTTATGGGAGTGTACTCTCCTCTGACTGCCTTTTTGTCTTCTTTTTATGACCTTTTACCCTACATGCAATATATATGCTTATTATCTCTATTAAAATCCTACATTGACCACTCACCTTCTCCTCATACTTCCTTTTTTTTTTCTTCTTCCCGCTGCTGGAACTTTTTGCTGGAATTTTGTTTTTATTTTTTGTTCCCTATTACAAGATACGATTTGTACACAAAGTTTATGTAATGTATTTACGCGTTGTATATCTGCAACGTATACATACAGTAAACACACAACATTATTGTAATTTAACTAGCTTTATTTAAATTCAAATTTAATTATTATCATTCTTCTTTGATCATATCACAAACATAAGCCGGCTATAATTGACAAGCGCCTTTTCTCTCGTTTGTTTAGGCTGACAATAGACATACTGTTTATGTGTTAAAAGACTGTTTTTCTGTTAATAGATGCTCGCAGCACAGACTTCACCTAATATCAGGACTACTTCATCGCCCCACTGGGCACTTATACCTCAGGGCAGAAGCCCCTTTGTTTATCTTGCTAGTCCTTTCTGAAAATCTATGTTGATACTGATATTTTGCTTTGAGCTATTGTCGCTCAAGCGATTGCATTTACTTTCAACTCGTAATACCAGTGGGGAACCTGACGAGCGTAAACCTCATATCTCCTTGGCGCAAACATTTGCGCTCTACTCGTAATCTAGCCCAGTTACGTTTTATTGTTCTTGTGCCTACATTATTGAACTCACGTTCATGAAGGTGCAATCCCATTTAGAAGATCAATTATGTAGGCTCAAGAAATGTAATACGCACTGTTGGACTTTGCGTTCAAGAAGGTGCAATCCTGTTTGAAAGCCAATGCACATTTCCTTTTAAAAACACATTCACAAAGGCGCAATCTCGTATGAACATCTTTTTTGAGGCTACAATATTGCCATGGAGTAGTTTCATGTTTTATAGTTTTAGTACTGTTAAA
Organism: Bombina bombina; assembly: GCF_027579735.1. Lineage (NCBI taxonomy): Eukaryota > Metazoa > Chordata > Amphibia > Anura > Bombinatoridae > Bombina > Bombina bombina. The sequence continues at coordinate 635,679,956 of NC_069503.1, forward strand.
ATCCAGTTTTGGGCTTTTAACACACAGATTAATTTTTGACTGTTATCACCCGAAAAACACACTGACCAATTCATCCGGAAACCATAAAGCCTATTCAGGAGCAAATAGCTGAAAGACTGTGTTTGATCCTTAAAGTTACATGAAAGCCAAATTTTCTTTCATGATTACTTCTATTATTTAATTTGCTTAATTCTCTTGGTATCCTTTTTTGAAGAAATAGTAATGCACATGGATGAGCCAGTAACATGAGGCATACATGTGCAGTCACCAATCAGAAGCTCCTGAGCCTACCTAGGTATGCTTTTTAACAAAGGATACCAAGAGAACAAAACAAATTAGATAAGAGAAGTAAATTGGAAAGTTGTTTAAAATTGCATGCTCTATCCGAATCATAAACTAACACAATGCGGGTTTCATGTCCCTTTAAGTTCTACTGCAAAGTATAGGACACTACTATGTTCCTTTAATACATATTTTAACTTAAATGGTGGTAATACAGGCAATGATTTATTTTTAAAGGTCCTTGTTGTGTGTCGGTTTATCAGTATGCTTTGAGCGATGCTTTCAAAGGACAGTAAAGTAAAAAATAAACTTTTATGACTCTGAACATGCACTTGTAATCAGCTTTCCTATTTACTTTATTATCAAAAGTATTTATTCTCTGGGTATCCTTTTTTAAAGACTAGGCTCAGAAGCAGCAATGCACTACTGGGAGTTAGCTGAACACATTAGGTGAGCCAATGACAAGAGGCATATATGTGCAGACACCAATCAGTGGCTAGCTTCCAGTAGTGCATTGCAAATCCTTAGCCTACCTATGTATATTCTTCAAAGTAAACCAAGAGAAAGAAGCAAAGCTGATAATAGAAGTAAACTGAGAAACTGTTTACAATTGTATACTCTGGGGCCGATTTAATAAAGTGCGGAAGGACATGATACAATGTAGCATATAATGTCCGCCACACATCGATAAATGCTGACAGCATACGCTGTCGGCATTTATCATTGCACCAGCAGTTTTTGTGAACTGCTTGTGCAATGCCGCCCCCTGCAGATTCGCGGCCAATCAGCCTCTAGCAGGAGGCATCAATCAGCCCGATTGTATAGGATCGGACGGCTTGATGTCCACAGCCTCAGAGCAGGCGGATCAGTTATGGAAGGCTCGCGCGGAAACAGGGGCATTAAGCTCCATTCAGAGCTTGATAATTCGGCCCCTCTGTCTGAATCATGGAAGTTTATTCTTGATGTTACTGTACCTTTAAGACATTTCTGTGATGCAGGTACCATACACATTAAGGTGTAGATTTACCAAGAGTCGAGCAGCGAATCATGTCCGCTTGACCTAGCTAAATGCAGACAGCATACACTGTTGGCATTTAACATTGCACAAGCATTTCTGGTGAAATGTTTGTACAATGCTGCCCCCTGCTCACTCGCAGCCAATCGGACGCTAGCAGGGGCCGTCAATCATCCCGATCATATTGGATCGGGATGATTTAAGTCTGCCACCTAAAAGGTGGTGGAAAAGTTAAAGCGAAATTATACACTCGTTTTTTCTTTGCATAAATGTTTTGTAGATGATCTATTTATATAGACCATAACGTTGTTGTTTTTTTAAAAATGTGTAGTTTTGCTTATTTTTAGTAACATTGCTCTTATCTTCAGACTTCTAACCAAGCCCCAAAGTTTTAGGAGAATACTGATGTATTCCTCCTCTAGCTTGCTCCTGTTTGTGTAAAGAGTGGGTGTTCTAGCTACCTTTTAAACAGAGCTAAACTGAGAGATTCTAAGTAAGTTTTTAAACAGTTTTATACCGGATTTTTATATCAGTATCTGTGCATATTACTCTTTATAGTAGTGTCTATTACATGCAGCTATATGAAAATTGGTGTATACTGTCCCTTTAAGTTCCTGAAACGATCAGTGACACGAATTGGTAATGTTATTCAGACTCTAATTCATTTATTATATTATTATCAATAGCCTGATCATAGTATGAGACAATTAATTTATAACAACTACATTAAAGGAGGTTGCTAAATGCTCTCTAAAAACACCTAGCTTCTAGGACTCCTCACCAAGACCCTAATCTTCCTGACATGTTTCGCCGTTACCGGCTTTTTCAAAGGAATAATCACGCCGCCAGGTCCTCGGCTTTTTATGGCATGTTGAAAAATGCCCACAAGTGTGACGTCCATTTTTTGGGGGTAGATTATTGGATATTGTCTTACTACACGCCCATCTTGTTGACGTCAAAGGCATAAAGACTAAGGTATTGGCTTAGGCACACACACACACCTCTCAGGCCCACACTTGTGGGCGTGTATCAACACGCCATAAAAAGCAGAGGACCTGGCGGTGTGATTATTCCTTTGAAAAAGCCAGTAACGGCGAAAAATGTCAGGAACATTAGGGTCTTGGTGAGGAGTCCTAGGAGCTCCTGTGTTTTTAGAGAGCATTTAGCAACCTCCTTTAATGTAGTAGACAAATTAATTCTCTGATACTATGATCAGGCAATTGATAATAATATAATAATGGAATTAGAGTCTGAATAACATTACCAATTCGTGTCACTGATCCGAAAACTGGGGCTTTTTAAGCAGCTAACTACAAACTCTGTATTATATCTCAGCAGCACACACTGCAGACCATTAGCGGGATAATATAACCAATTAAGCCGTAAATATTCACAACCAGCCACCTCCTAAGACACAGGTTGTAATTTTATTTCTAAGACTAATGCATGGGGCGAAGTAAAATATATAAGACGGCTGAATGAATAGTTCCGTGTGAGTTCTAGAGATATCTACACCACTGCTCTAGCGCTTACTCAACAAAAACCTCATGTAGCCTGGTGAACACAAACAGACGTGACCTAACTAAATAGAACTTTGGGTAAATAAAATATTCTATTTATGTGTCGATATACCATATTAAGCTGCTGTAGATCATACTAAATGAAAAACGGTGGTTCAGAATCTAACAAATATAATACCTAAATACCGACAAGTTGTTTCTTTATACTATATGTAACAACCGGTGTTAACTAATTCTATAACCACTTACACTACACAATATTACGTAATACTAACTATATTAAACTTTGGTGTAAAAAGTTATAGATAGAAGATACTCTAATAAACACTATTAAGGGCATGTATTACCGTAATACAAGTACTGATAATACAGTACACTATAAATCTGGAAATTGACCCTTAGTGTGCCGTCATGTTAAAAACTGAGTACAACTATTTAAACAATTGTAATTTAATCATATTATTGGTCTAAGATTACTATATTTTCTAACAGCTGAGGCTTAATACGGACAATATACCTTTCTGGGAAAGTAACAGACCTGACAAGTAATGCTTAGCCCCTTAAACTGCAGGAGGCCTGCATAGATTTATAACCTTTTTTTCAGTAATACCAATAAAGACTCCTAACTCCAATCTATATTTCAGACCTGACACAATTTATGTATGTAACAAAATTTCGACTACAGAAGGTGACCTAAATGTGGTTTTAAATTATTTCCTAATTTTACAAGTTATTGAATAAAAGTTTATGTTTTAACTTAGTTTCACAAGTACATTTATCACATGCTGTCCTAATACACTAGATCTGCAAGCAACAAACCTTGAGTGCCATTATGTGTTTTCTTATAAAGAATAAGCCTCTCTATGTTCTTTTAAAAGTATTAAATGTTTAAATACACCAGCACCCGTACCCGATATTAATATAAATACAGAATCTCTGTGTTACAATAAAGGGTTTCTACTGAGGTTTAATGATAACTCTAAAGTAGTGCCATTGGTTTTTCCTTTTGTTTAAACTAATTTACCTATTAACTCCTACACTGCCAACCCCCACAACGCAAAAAAATAATTTAATCACTAAGCCCCCTAACCTATCCTAACACCCCCTAAATGAACCCCTTAATTACAGTAAAAATAAACTACATTACTATAAAAAATACAAAAAAAATGACATTACCTTAATCTAACATTACAGAAAATAAAAAAGGCTAACATTACAAAAAATAATAAACACATTATCCAAAATAAAAAAATTAAACCTAATCCGTATGAAAAAAAATAACCCCCCCCCCAATCTAATGCTAAACTACCAATAGCCCTTAAAATGGCTTTTTGTAGGGAATTGCCCTAAGTTAAAAATAAAGAATGTCCCCCCTAACAGTAAAACCCCCCATGCACCAAACCCTCCAAAAAAAACAAAAAAACCTAATACTAAAAAACCTAAACTACCCATTGCCCTGAAAAGGGCATTTGTATGGGCATTGCCCTAAAAAAGGGCATTTAGCTCTTCTTCACTGCACTTCACTTTAGCTCTTAAGAAAGCCCCAAAAAACCCTAAGTTAAAAAAAAAAAAAAACTAACATCGGAGAAGGTCTTCTTCTAGGTGGGTAAATCATCTTCATCCACAGTGAAGGTCCTCTGCGAAGGCGTGGATGTTCCTCTTCATGCAATCGTCCACCGCACACTGAAGAAATAATTCAAGGTACCCCATATTTATCTGGGAATACTGCTCCGGACCTCCACTCCGCCTTTGCTGTGGATGAAGATGATGGACCCGCCTGGAAGAAGACCTTCTCCGCCGGACTTCTGAAACCGCGAGTACCTATTTGGGGCTTTAGTGTTAATTTTTTTTTTTTGGGGGGGGGGTTAATTTTTTAACTTAGGGTTTTTTGGGGCTTTCTTAAAAAAACTAACTGCCATTTTAAGGGCAGTGAAAAGAGCTAAATGCCCTTTTAAGGGCAATGCCCATAGAAATGCCCTTTTCAGGGCAATGGGTAGTTTATTTTTTTAGTGTTAGTTTTTTTATTTTGGGGGGTTTGGTGGGTGGGGGGTTTATGGGCTATTGGTAGTTTAGCATTAGATTAGGGGGTATTTTTATTTTGTGGGGCTTTTTTATTTTCATAGGGATTAGGGTTAATTTTTTTATTTTGGATAATGTGTTTATTTTTTTCTGTAGTTCTATTTTTTATTTCTTTATATTAACAACATATAGACTGCCCTCTGGGCAAGCTTACCAACTAGTAGCCCTATAAAAATAAAAAAAGCCCCCCCCCGAAATAAAAAAACCCTAGCCTACAATAAACTACCAATAGCCCTTAAAATGGCCTTTTGTAGGGCATTTCCCTAAATAAATCAACTCTTTTACCTGGAAAAAAATACCCCCCAACAGTAAAACCCACCACCCAACCAACACTAACCCCCCGAAGATCCACTCACAGTTTCTGAAGTCCAGACATCCATCCTCATCCAGGCAGCAAGAAGTCTTCATCCAGGCGGCGTCTTCTATCTTCATCCCGGTGGCGTGGAGCGGATCTATCCATGAAGACATCTGGCGTGGAGCGTCCTCTTCATACAGTAGCCGCCGTACACTGGATCTTCAATGCAAGGGAGCCTTTACAAAATGGCGTCCCTTGCATTCCTATTGGCTGATTTGATTCTTCAGCCAATAGGATGAGAGCTTCCGAAATCCTATTGGCTGGTGAAATCAACCAAAAGGATGAGAGCTACTGAAATTCTATTAGCTGACTTGAATAGTCAATAGAATTTCATTAGCTCTCACCCTATTGGCTGTTTTGAACAGCCAATAGGATTTCAATAGCTCTCATCCTATTGGCTGATTTGAATTTCATGAATCAAATCAGCCAATAGGAATGCAAGGGATGCCATTTTGAAAAGGCTCCCTTGCTTTGAAGATCCAGTATACAGCGGAGGACGCTCCATGCCGGATGTCTTCAAGGATGGATCTGCTCCGCCTGGATGAAGACTTCTCACCGTCTGGATGAGGATGGATGTCCAGACTTCAGAAACTGTGAGTGGATCTTCGGGTTTAGTGTTAGGTTTTTTTAAAAAAAATGAGTGTTTTTTTTTTAGATTAGGGTTTTGGGCTTTAGGTAAAAGAGCTGAATGCCCTTTTCAGGGCAATGTAAAATCTGGCGCGAGGCGTCCTCTTCATACAGTCACCGCCATACACTGGATCTTCAATGTAAGGGAACCTTTACAAAATGGCGTCCCTTGCATTCCTATTGGCTGATTTGATTCTTGAAATTCAAATCAGCCAACAGGATGAAAGCTTCTGAAATCCTATTGGCTGTTCAAATCAGCCAATAGGATGAGAGCTACTGAAATTCTATTGGCTGATTTAAATAGCCAATAAAATTTCATTAGCTCTCACCCTATTGGCTGATTTGAATTTCAAGAATCAAATCAGCCAATAGGAATGCAAGGGAAGCCATTTTGAAAAGGCTCCCTTGCATTGAAGATCCAGTATACGGCAGTGACCTATGAAGAGGACGCTCCGCGCTGCTTGTCTTTGAGGATGGATCCACTCCGCCTGGATGAAGACATCTCGCCGTCTGGATGAGGATGGATGTCCGGACTTCAGAAACTGTGAGTGGATCTTCGGGGGTTAGTGTTAGGTTTTTTTAAAAAAATTTGAGTATATTTTTTTTTTTAGATTTGGGTTTTGGGCTTTAGGTAAAAGAGCTGAATGCCATTTTCAGGGCAATGTAAAGAGCTGAATGCCCTTTTAAAGGCAATGTCCAGGTCCGGACTGGCCATAGGGCATACCGGGCAAATGCCCGGGGGGGCGGTGGTTGCCTTAGCCACACCCACTATTACTGAGTGCTGTGGCTAGCCCCAAAATTTTATTGTGACTGTGTGACATCATGTTGTGGTGCCGGTGCGGCTGCTGTGCTTACTGTGGGCTGTAGCACTGTTGTCATCTAATGTACTGTGCATCCCTTTTCCTGCAGGGCTGGTGCAGCACATATTGCTGTCTGTGTAGGAAAGAGTCACTCTCTTTCCCCCCTATTAGCATAACTACAAACAGACTCAAAATGTTATTTAGCTTCTGAGGTGGAGCCCTAACTTCCCTTCCCCTTCTGTGCTTATTAGAGCTAACCTCTTGGCTGCCACCCCCCCCCCCCCCAGAAAGGACAGCAAAACCAATGTACATTTTAAAAGGATAGTAAGCATTATTACTATTTATAATGTATATCTCCTTCCCCTTGACTGTCCATTTCCCCTCTTTTTTAATTCTCTCTCCATGTCTCTTTCTATGTTTAGTAAATGTTTTATACTAGTGATTAATGTGATCAATGTAACAAAAAACAAAACAAAAAAACAATTATTATTTATTGCATCCATTGCATATTTCCCCTTTTTTTTTTAATGGCCAGTGAATGAAATGTCATTTTGTTGTTTTATTCAGAATTTTGATTTTTTTTATAAATGTCTATATGTTCTCTTAGGGCTGGAGAGGTAAAATTGGGATGTAAATTGCCACAGCAGCATCAATATGTCCTTTTTACTATTTAAAAAGTATAATAAATACATACAGGAATATCACTAAACACTAACGTTTAAATGGTTGCTGCATTAACCAGTGTCACATTTGATAGTTTTTGTAATATCTGCACTAGTGTAGGCTTTAAGACTGCTTTGCTTATGGTATATGTTATGTAGCATCTGGTTTTTGGGAGGATTTGGTGATATCCCATATTTAAATTTTAGCAAAGCTGAAGTGCTTTTTGAGATGAAATCTGCATGTGTTGAAGTTAACTGCTTCGTCATTACAGTCTTATTTTGCATTGTAACCTGTAGAATTGGGTTAACTGTTTTTCAGATAGGCATGTTTTGAGAATTTTCAAGGAATGTCTTTGTCCTAAAATGGGATTGTAACTAGCCATTCTTTAAAGATCTTCTTATACACTTCTTAAACCTGGATTTGTCTAAGAAATTAGCATATGAGCCTACCTAGGTTTAGCTTTCAACTAAGAATACTAAGAGAGCAAAGCAAAATTGGTGATAAAAGTAAATTGGAAAGTTGTTTAAAATTACATGCCCTGTTTGAATCATGAAAGTTTATTTTGTACTTGACTGTCCCTTTAATATAACTGTTGGTTATGCAAAACTGGGGAATGGGTAATAAAGGGATTATCTATATTTTTCAAAAATAAACATTCTGGTGAAGACTGTCCCTTTAAGTGACAGGAATGATTATGTCACCCACATGAAAAGGTGTAATTTTACTCTTTGGCTTTTTTTTTTTTCAAGATAACTGTTTCTACCTTATATGTAGATGGAAGCCTGCAGTGCCTGCACTTTATTGTATGCATTAATCATGATAGAAAAGTAACTGTGCTTTATCCAAGGTTGCCTTAAAGCAGGGATGGGGAACCATGGAACTCCTGATGTTTCAGAACTACATTACCCATGATGTTTAGGCACTCTGAAGTCCAGTTGAGCATCATGGGAAATGTAGTTCTGCATTCCTGCCTTAAAGGGATAGAAAGGTCAAAATTGATATGTGCACAGGTGCATCTCAATTTTAAATAACAGCATTTTGCAATATAATCCCATTAGCAAAAATGCTTCTAGTAAAAGTTATTACCAGTCTTTAGCAGCATACACACATATGCTTTGAGGGCCTGTTAACCAATTTTCAAACCCCACACCATCGAGAGTCAGTAGGGTCTTGTATGACACTTATTAAGTCTATGGAAGAAAGGTGAAGACGTCTCTCTTAGATAAAATATGTAAGTCTTTATTTAGGCATCAAAAGCGTTAAAAAATAGAAGCTTGAATCATCACTAAGTTCTGGTTACAAAGTGCATGAGAGGGCGTAGCACCTGCTGGTTGACATGTTTCGGCGAAAGTCTCTACAGACACAACACACACCACCGCCAAGTCTCTGAGCTTGAAATGGTTAGTTTATTGAATATGTCTTGTGTTTACAAATGGTCACTTTATATTATTGTTTATATTTTCCTTTTTTTTCATAACAACCTATTTACAAAATAAATATTATACTTGTGATATTTGGTATACTGTTAAATACGATATAGGGGTGGGGGTTAGTGGGTTGCTTTGCCTTAAAATGACCTGGCAATGCCCATATAAATGCCCTTTTCAGGGTAATGGGTCACTTAGGTTTTTGTTAGAGTTAAGTTTTTTTTATTTTGGGGGGTTGGTTGGGTGGTGGGTTTTACTGTTGGGGTGTCTTTGTATTTTAATCAAGGTAAAAGAGCTGATTTATTTAGGGCAATGCCCTACAAAAGGCCCTTTTAAGGGCTAATTGATAGTTTATTGTAGGCTAGTTTTTTTTTTAGTTTTTTTTTGGGGGGGGGGGGGTTATTGTTATAGGGCTATTAGATTAGGTGTTTTTATTTTTGAGAATTTCATTTGTTATTTTTTGTAATTTAGTGTTTGGTATTTTTTATTTTTTGTAGTTTTAGACTTATTTTTTTTAGTAGTGTTAGGTTTTTTTAATGTGTAGTTTAGTTTTTTTAATTGGTAGTTATTTTAATTTTAGTATAATAGTTATGTTAGGTTAATTGTTAGTTTAAACTTTTTTCATTTCAAAGGTAAGTTTTTATTTATTTTAAGATAGGGGTATTGTAATTTTAATATAAATTTAGCGGGTGATAGGTTTAGGGGTTAATAGTTTAATTTATTAGTGGCAATATGGGGGGGCTGGCGGCTTAGGGTTAATATGTTTATTTAGTAGTGGCGATGTGGGGAGCTGGCGGTTTAGGGGTTAATACATTTAGTTAGTGTCGGCGGTGTCGGGGAGTGGCGGAATAGGGTTAATAACTTTATTATAGTGACAGGGATGTGGGCGGGTGGCAGATTAGGGTTTAATACATTTTAAATAGTGTTTGCGATGCGGGAGGGCCTCGGTTTGGGGGTTAATAGGTAGTTTATGGGTGTTAGAGTACTTTGTAACAGTTTAGTTATGAGTTTTGTGAAACATTTTTGTTACACAAAATTCATAACTACTGCTCTCAGATGGGGGTATGGATCGTGTCGGTATAGGCTGTAACGCAAGCACTTTAGCTTCACCGCACAACCTGTAATACTGGCGCTATGCAAATCCCACACAAAAACATATTTTTTTTCAGTACGGGATTGACGTTGCATTACAGGCTAAAATGCTTGCGGTATAGCTATACTGACATAACTCGTAATGGCTGCGTTACTGTTTTTACGCTGAAATTGCCATTTTTTTTCAGCGTTAAAACCGTAACGCACAACTTTTAATCTAGGTGAGTGTTTGTGGTTGGGTACCAGTGACTCAGGAGGTTGATGAGGGCCAGTCACTATTTTGTAGATGGAGCTGTGTTGGGAGGGGTGGTATCATGGGTGATTAGAGGGTGGGATCGTGGGTGTCTGGGTGGTCCATGGGTGTGTCTGGGCAGTTTGTGGGAGTTTATGAATGGGGCTAAGGGAAATTCTGCAAATAGGGACACATGACTGTCTCAGAGGGACAACAGGACAGAGCTCAGAATCAGGGACTGCCCCTCTCAAATAGGGACGGTTGTGTGCGTAGTCATGTACTTCCCAACAGCATGTAAAACTCGTAGTCATGTACTTCCCAACAGCATGTATAACTCATAGCTTTACAGGAAAACATGGAAAAGGTGGCAACCCAAGACCTCCTCCTTGGTGTAAAATATAAATTTGCAATTTATTACATTTAGTACCAGCAGATTTTTTGGGGGAAGCTGGTAAAACTTAATGTAAAAGTATGTAAAATGTGTGTAAAACAAGGACTATTAATTCAATTTATTGGCAACAGAGTAAACATGTCCTTGGTGGAGCTTCTCCTACTGTAGCCCTCATTCACTGAGTTGCTACCCTTTGGCCTGGACATAAGCAGTTGATTTTTCTGATCTTATAGCATATTTCAATCTAATGCATTAATATCGTGTTACTTTTCTAAGGAAATGTATGGTATGAACTGTTACTTGCTGCCTCTGAGTTCTAGGGTTATTTTTCAATATTATGAAGTGGCACTCACACAGAATTTATTGTTCTATGTGTCAAGATCATTTGCCAGACTTTGCCACAAATTAGTGTAATATCACTTTTCTTTCATTATGTATAGAGAGGAGGCCAGCTCCCGGACTCGAAGGAACGTAGCGGGAGGGGGCCTTTGACCCCTGGGAGGAGTTAGGCCCATATTTGGTGGAGTGGGGTGGGTCCCAGGAGAAGGCTACTTAAGGAAGTGTGAAGTGGCCATCTCCAGAAAATAATTGGGGTTTTTAAAGAAATAACGGACTTATTTAAGTCCAGGTGAATTTATATATGGCCTGGTCAACAAGGAAAGGGAGATTAATGAATTAAGTTTGGGAGCTAGCATCTTCAGAGTTAATGGAGTTTATATGGTTCAAAGAGTTATTTATTTGGTATATTAAATTGGTTATTTAATAAACAGGCTGTGGCCAGTATTTTTACCAAACAACAGGTGTCTGTGTATTCTTTAATTGTTGAATGTTTTAAGGTAATTAAAGTTTAAGGGGACGTTAATCGACGACTCAAGGGGTCAAGTAACATGTTCATTTCCAATTGTTCTCTCAAATTATTTGTCTCCCTGTGTATACAGTGAGAGATAAGGTAAGGAGGACTGTGTGTATAAAGTGAGATAAGATAATGAGGTCTGCAGTCCCTACTATTTCATATACAAAAATAATAATAATAAAATATATTACTTCAGAAGCCTGTTTTGTTTTTTTTCACTGACCTAGAGTTTATCTAACAGTAATTCTTGCCCAGCTTCATTCTAAATAATAATGATTTAATCAGTGCTGGAGCTCATTTAAATCAGTTTCTTACTGACCATGTTAGAGTACATAAGTTAGCTATAATGGTCCGGCTTTGACTAGGACAGGCCTAAGTCATCATACCATTGAGACAGTTAATGATCCCTAAAATATATTGCTATAGCATGATGCATTTGTTTTCACATGCGACTATTAAATTGTCTTTCTAGTTAACTTTGGCCAGAAACACAGTAGATATGCAAAACATTCTCTAAATAATTGTTTTCCATTTGTGTTATGCTTTTAGGCCTTTTCTGATTAGGTTACCTTAGTAACAAGAGTACTTTTGTCTTGGGAGATCATAATAATACACACAGCAGTATCTGTATTATACTAATCCGGCTTTGCCTTTCTCACTTAAAAACTGAAGCACTTTTAATGATCTCAGTGAAGTGTTTTGGAATTGCTAAATGTTCCAGAAAACATTTCTACTGAATAGTTCTGTAAAACGCATGCAAATATACTTGGGTGTGTGTGAAAGCATTTGAACAAGTTCCTTTTATGCAACCTATACTTTGTATGATTGGTAGCTGCAGAAAAGCTAGTATTGAACTGCTATTTACAGAGCACCAAAGTATCAAATTGTATGAACATGTAAAATAGACAGCACTTATTGCTTAAATTGTCTGTGTGATGTTTAATTAAACTGCAACAGTATCCAAAGCTGGAAAAAGACCATAGTCTAACCACCTTTGTTATATGGTTGATGTCAGTAATTCAAAAAGCAAACATTGCTGAAATCTTACAGGAAATAAAAAAATGTTGCAGTATTGTGTCAGACAATACGATTTACTTATACAGAATGAGAAAATGGGTTCCAATATACTTCTATTATCAAATTTGCGTCATTCCCATGATAGTCTGTGTTGAAGAAATACCTAGGTAGGCATCTGCAGCGCTACATGACAGGAAATAGTGCTGCCGTCTAGTGCTCTTGCAAATGGATATCATTCTTGCAAAACTGCTGTGATATAGTGCACCAGAAATGTGCTGGCTCCTAAGCTTATGTTTCTGCTTTTCAACAAAGGACAGCAAGGGAACAAAAAAAATGATAAGAAAAGTAAATTAGAAAGTGGTTTAAAATCACATGCTCTATCTGAATTATGAAAGAAACATTTTGGGTTTCATATCCCTTTAATAAATTCTATATACTCTTGTGACATACAGGGTTTTACCCACCCTGCAACAGTCACCAGTTTGTCACAGGAAGGTTTAACCAACCCTTTCCACCTTAGCCCTGATGTCACAATCTAGCACTCCAGGCAACCCTGTGACTTCAGTGGGAGCAAAGCTTCACAAACACTTTCTAGTCTATACTAGAAAAATGCCCAAACTCCAATTTAATGCCACCCATACTAAACTATCTCTGATGCCACCGCTCTCCGTATTCAGCATTGCACCAGCCGCCCCCTGCAGATTGGCCGCCAGTAGGGGGTTGTCAATCAATTGAATTGAATTGTGGCGATCTCTGTCCGCCTCCTCAGAGCAGGCGGACAGGTTATGGACAAAAACAGAACCCAGGAGGGGATCTGGAAAGAGGCGCGCTCTATAAAAAACAAGCAATAAATATGATCTCCAAAACACAAATGTTCGTATATAGTTCTCTTTCAACAGGAGAAAATAGGTCCGGTATGACTATAATGATCTCTGCTCATATTCCGTATGCGAATAGGTAGTTGAGGCAGCTCCTTTTGACCCAGTGTGAGGTAAATCTATTAAATTGAAACAGAAAGAGGGTGCCTCATAGTGTAATATGTCCCTTGAATGTGGGTGTTTGAGAGTGGTAATGAAGGCTTACCAGAGTTTGTTGCACTGTGCAGTGACCAGTGCTCTCAGGCAGTCTAGCTCTTAACAGCTGCTAGTTCACTGTTCCTTGGCATCTCAGGAAGCGGCTTGTGATCAACCCGACAGCAATTGGAGCTGGGGCGGTAAATAGACAGGCTGACAACTTCCACAGAGAATAAAAAGTGAACACTTTATTGATATGCAACGCGTTTCTCGACCAACACTGGTCGTTTCATCAGGCAGGTAAAAAAAGCGCCTTTTGGACAGGTTATGGAGTAGCATTCTTGAGACCGCTGCTCCATAACTTGTGTTTCTGGGGCTTGATAGATATGCCCCAAAAACTTAATAAAGGAACATTTATTATGAACAAAAAAAGAGTCAGTGTATTTATATAAAAAAGGAGTTAAACGCAATTACACAAAGCAGAACAGTATTTTAAAATAAAAGGAAAAAATATAACAGAGCCTATAACTTTACCAGAATTGTTTCTGCTCCAGAGAAATGGAATGGAAATTGTCAGACACACTGTTGCCCACGGCTTCTCATATGACATTACACTATTATTTTACTGAAATCACAATTAAAAGGAAAGTCTAGTCAAAATTAAACTTTCAATTTATTTTATCATCAAATATGCTTTGTCCTCTTGGTATTCTTTGTTGAAAGCTAAAGCTAGGTAAAGGGATAAACTAATTTCTAAGCCCTTGAAGGCCGCCTCTTATCTCAGTACATTTTGACAGTTTTTCACAGTTAGACAGCGCTACTTTGTGTGTGCCATATAGATAACATTGAACTCCCTCCCGGGAGTTATTTATGAGTAAGCACTGATTGGCTAAAATGCAAGTCTGTCAAAAAAACTGAGATAAGGGGGCAGTATGCAGAGGTTTAGATACAAGGTAATCACAGAGGTAAGAAGTGTATTAATGTAACAGTGTTGGTTATGCAATACTTGGGAATGGGTAATAAAGGGATTATCTATCTTTTTAAAAAGTTAAAACTTTCAAGTAGACTGCCCTTTAGTGGGCAAGGAACCACCCATTTTTTATGGCACACCATAAATCACATTGCAAACCCTGGCTGAAGTTATAAGATAGCTTATCATTTTAGTTTTGTTTATCCAGTACATTTACTCTTATAACCATTCACATTGTGACATCATGAGGATTATTTTGATACCAAACATGATATGTCTGTGATATTTGGTCACCTTGTAAGTAATTAAAACATGTCTTAGGATATACTAGTGTTTAAACTCTAGTTGTCCTAAAGTTTGTCTCTTGATAGGGACACTGTTTTTTGTCACTCTTTCTTTATAAATTGTACTGACATCTTTCTTTATAAATTGATTTGATGCACCAGGCACTTACTTTATGAAATAAAAAATAATAATATGTGATGTAGGAAAACAGCCACATCTTACAAATTTCACGCCTGTTTCTGGCACTTACTCATATGAGTAAGAGCTGGCAGCTTATGTCCACAATAGATTTAAAGGATGCTTACCTCCAATTCACAGGGAACATTGTCAGTTTCTCAGGTTTGCATTTCTAGACAAGCTCTTTCAGTTTGTTGCTCTACTTTTTAGTATGACTACAGCTCCAATAATTTTCTCAAAGATTCTAGGTGCCCTCCGGTCTGTGATAAGAATTCAGGTTATTGCAGTGTTTCCCTACCTGGATGATAACTTGGTTTAAGTGCCATCTTTATATTTAGCAGAATCTCACAGACTTGTTTCTTCAAACGCATGGCTGGAAGATCAAGTTTCTTTATTTGGTTCCTCAAACAAAGGTTATTTTTTGAGGGTACAAATAGATTCAGTTTCCATGAGACTTTCATTAATAGATCAGAGAAGGCTGAAGCTGGTTTAAGCATGTATAAACATTTAGAGGCCTATTTAACAAAGGTCTGTCGGACCTGATCCGACAGTGCGGATCAGGTCCGACAGACATCGCTGAATGCGGAGAGCAATACGCTCTCCGTATTCAGCATTGCACCAGCAGCTCTTGTGAGCTGCTGGTGCAACGCCGCTCCCTGCAGACTCGCGGCCATATTTGATTGGGTTGAATTGTGGCGATCTCTGTCCGCCTCCTCAGAGTAGGCGGACAGGTTATGGAGCAGCGGTCTTTAAACCGCTGCTACATAACTTGTGTTTCTGGCGAGTCTTAAGACTCGCCAGAAACACAGGCCCCCAAGCTCCATTCGGAGCTTAATAAATGGGCCTCTTAGTAGCTTTCTTTTCCTTCTGTTGCTCTTTGCATGGAAGTGTTAGTCTCATGATTGCTTCATCGGATGCTATTCTGTTTACTCATTTTCACATGACGCCTCTTCAGCTTTGTATGCTTTGCCAGTGGTGCAGGGATCATACTCAGCTGTCTCAAGAAATTTTTCTGGATCACAGAATGGACGAGTTCCTGTCATGGTGGCTGGATCATCAGCGTATTATGCAATTGTTGCCTAATTTCTGCAGTTCATATTCCAGGAGTAAACAATTGGGAAGCATATTTTCTCAGCTGTTAGTCTCTGCATCCAGGGGAATGGTTTCTCCATTAGGATGTTTTTCAATTAGATTGTGGATCTTTCTTTATGGGCTCCTAGAGATAGATCTGATGGCCTCTTGGTTAAACAACAAACTTCCCAGGTACTTTGCGAGGTCCAGGGATTCTTAGGCAGATCTTTTTGGATGCTCTAGTAGCTCCTTGGTCCTTTCACCTTGCCTATTGATCAGACAAGAAGAGTCATCAGTAATTCTGATTGTTCCAGCTTAGCCTCAAAGGGTTTGGTATGCAAATCTAGTACAGATGTCCAGTTGCCCTCAATGGCCTCTTCATCTGTGGACATTTTATTTAGATAGAGATTGAACGGTTAGTTTTTAGGCAGAGAGGTTTTTCAGATTTTGTGGTTAAGACTCTGATGCCAGCTCAAAGT
Source organism: Bombina bombina (assembly GCF_027579735.1). Classification (NCBI taxonomy): domain Eukaryota; kingdom Metazoa; phylum Chordata; class Amphibia; order Anura; family Bombinatoridae; genus Bombina; species Bombina bombina. Next base: position 635,696,304 of record NC_069503.1, read on the forward strand.
CTGTGACAAGGAAGATGTATCATAATTTCTGGGAGACCTTTATTTCTTGGTGTATGGACCATGGCTTTGCCTGGCATTCTTTTCAAATTCTTAGGATTTTGCAGTTCTTATAGGATGTTTTGGATAAGGGCTTATCTGCCAGTTGTTTGAAAGGGCAAATTTCTCCTCTTTCAGTTTTGTTCCATAGGAAGATTGCTAATTTACCTGACATTCGTGGGTTTGTTCAGGATTTGGCACATATTAAGCATGTTATTAACACCTTTCTATGGGGTTTCAGTTACTAATATTGCGGCCTCGCCAGTAATAGACCCGCGCTATTATAAAAAGGACATGTTTTGTCACAGTCGTTAAGGGGTTAAGCCAATTTCTCTACCTCGGAATCTAAATTTTTTTTTGTTTTTTAAGGTTCTGCAGTCTCCTCCATTTTAACCTTTGCATAAGGTGGAAATTAAGCTTCTTTTTTGGTAAGTTTTGTTTCTTTTGGCTATCTCTTCTTCTAGAAGAATTTCTGAATTATCTGCTCTTTCATGTGATTCTCTTTTTCTCATTGTTTATCAGGATAAGACAGTTTTGAGAAAGAAGTTTGACTTTTTGCCTAAGGTTGTGTCTTCGGATAATATAAGGACTTGTTTTCATTAAGTCGATATTGGGTTTTCCCAAGGTCTTAAAACAAAAAAACTGCTGTTGCAAACCATTACTTATCGACAGTTTTTTTTTTTTTAAATAAGATTTTTATTGGGTGACAATTCCAACAGCATTCGCATTCACAAACTTTAGTCATGTGATAACAATAAAATCGAAAAACATGTTATACTTTCAAAAACAGAACTTATGATCAATTTTTGCTGCTGAATTGCCCTCCCCTCTTTTCATTATATCTCGCCCCCTCCCCTATTTAACATCAACCATCTCCCCTGTTCAATTATCCTCTCTATCTCTGCCCCTCCTTTTCTGAGGTTCCATATACTCCTCTCCCCTTCTTCTCCTATCATTTCTGCATGTATAACGTTTTGTGTCTTTCAGGTTGGTAAAAGTTCTTGCCCGTTATTATTCTTTGCTGTTAGTATTCTGCAGTTAATTACCTCCGCATTTAATGTTCAGCAGTGGACTCCTTTCCCCCCTGGGACTCGCTTTTTCAATTTGTAGTGTTTACAGTATGTTCCATTCCCCTCTCAGTTGTGCAGTTAATATGTATTCTGAGTTGCGGAATGGGTGTAATATCTGTTTTTGTATCTCTGTTGACTGTTGTAGGATCAACCTCTCCCATTTCCTCATGAAAACCTTTACCCTATCTTTTACATCACTCATGGTATCAAACTGTTCTATTATCATCTGTTGCCGTAGCGCACTTTTGAGCTGTCTTAGTGTTGGCGGTTCCCTCTTCCTCCACTCCTTGAGAATTAATTTCCTTGCTGTAAGGATTATGTTATATATAAGTCTTTTCTGTGTGCCTAGTTTAGCTGTGATGTCTAGAAGTACTATAGCTTTCCCATCTAGTTTAATCTGGGTGGAGCACATCTTGTTTATCCATCTTTCCGTCATGGCCCAAAATTTTGTCAGTTTTGGGCAAGTCTCAAGTAAGTGTATATATTCAGGGTCTGGCTGCCTGCATTTGACACATACATTTTCTGCGTCCTTCACCCATTTACTGTATAATCTGGGGGTGATATGTGCCCTATGAATCGTTTTGATGTGCATCTCCCTTATGTCTGCTCCTATGGTGACTCTCCTGACTTTTTCTATACTCTCTGTGATTTGTTCCTCCGAAATTGGTGTCTGCAGTATGTCTGACCATTGGTCGCCCAGGCTTGCCCTGTACTTTTGGTTTGGCCTTTCTATCAGCATTTTGTATATTGGGGAAACAGAGTGACCCCCTTGGGATGTTCGAGCAACCAGTTTTGATATCGGGTCAGTATGATCTGTGAAATCTATGTGTTTCTGCAACTGTGTAACGTAGTGTTTGACTTGCAAGTATGCAAAATGGTGTTGTCTAGGTAATGTGTATTCTTTTTGTAGGTCTTGGAATGTATGGATCAGCCCTGTGGACTCTGACACCAACTGTTTAGCAGTGTGTAAGCCTTTGTCTTTCCATTGTTGAAATGGCTTTGTCGTCAGACCTGCCGGGAAGTCAGGATTCCCCCCCATGGGTATGAATTTCGTGTGTGTATGTGATACCCCCATCCACTTACACATTTTCGTCCAGGCCCTTACTGATTCCCCAAAGATTGGAAAGTCCTTGGACCATATGCGTAATTTGTGATTTTCCATGTGTGGTAACATAGCTAATGCCCATGGCTGAACCATACTGCTTTCTATTTCCTTGTGTGTGAAATGGTTTGTGTTACTTAGCCAGTCCAAGACGTATTTGCTAGTTGTGGCCCAATTGTATAGTTCCAGGTTCGGTAGACCAAAGCCTCCTGCATGAACCGAACACATGATCTTCTCCAGGCTAAGCCTGTGTTTTTTCCCTGACCATATAAACTTCGCCCATTGTGTGTTTAAATGTTTCAGATCTTTCTTATGCAATAGCATGGGGAGCATTTGGAAGGGATACATAAGTCTAGGAAACAGGATCATTTTTATCAGGCTAATTCTACCTGACGTTGATACCGGTAATGCCTTCCAATTTTCTAGATCCTCTATGATTTTGCTAATTATCGGTTTATAGTTAAGTGCGTACCATCTGGCTGGGTCCTTTGATAAACTAATCCCCAGGTATTTAATAGTGTCCTCTAGTATTTTAAAGTTAAATCCTAGGTCTTCTTTGTAGCCAGATGGAGATAGCCACAAGATCTCACTCTTATCTTTGTTAATTTGGTACCCCGCGAATTTGCTAAAGTCCTCAATAATAGACATTAGTCGTGGTGTGTCCCTTTCTGGGTCTGATATGAATACTATCATATCGTCTGCGTACAGGGATAGGTGCAATGTCGCCTTCCCCACCCTTATTCCTTGTGTGTCAGTCCTAATTCTGAATGCTAGCGGCTCCATGGCCAAGTCAAAAAGGAGGGGGGACAGGGGGCAGCCCTGCCTCGTCCCCCTTCCCAGTCGGAATCTTGGAGAGAGTGTGCCATTTATGATTACTGCTGCCTGAGCTGATCTATAAATGCTGGCGACCGACCCGAAGAAGGAGCCCCTAATTCCATATCTAGTCAACGTGTGGAATAAATGTTCCCACAGCACCTTGTCAAAAGCCTTCTCCGCGTCGATCGCCAGCATACATGCTTTTTGTGATGGAGTGTCTGTTTTTCCTCCCTTTCTAGTGTTCCAGTAATGTTGTAAAACTAATTGTACTTTCCTGATGTTGAGGACTGATGATCTGCCCTTGATGAACCCTGTTTGGTCGTTGTGGATCAAGGATGGTAGTATGATAGCTAACCTGTTGGCCAAAATTTTTGTGAAGATTTTATAGTCACTATTTAATAGTGATATGGGTCTATATGATTCCCTGGCTGTGGGGTCCCTACCTGGTTTTGGAAGGACACAGATATGTGCCTCTGTGAATCTGTCACTCAGCTCCTCCCCTCCTGTTATCTTATCAAATAGCGTGACTAGTGGTGCCAATATTTCTTCTTTCATCAGTTTGTAGAATTCGTTGGGTAAGCCGTCAGGTCCTGCTGTCTTATTTAGAGGTAGTTGTCCTATTGTCTTATGCATTTCCTGTATTGTGATTGGTGCGTTTAATAGTTGGAGGTTCTCCTCTGTGATTTGGGGTAATTTAATGTTTTCCCAAAACTGATCCCTGTGTCTTCTGTCTACTGAATGTGGTGTATATAGTTCTGAGTAGTAGTCGCTGAATGCCTGCTGCTTTTCATCTTCCGTGATTAAAGTTTTGCCCTGGACCTTCAGTGTCTGTATTACGTTAGGTTTTCTCACTAACCTTGTGATGTTGGCTAGGGTGCTGCTTATCTTATTGCCATATCTGTAAAAACGTGCCCTGGCTCTGGTTATGGTTCCTTTAGCGTTTTGCATCAAAAATGTGTCCCTTTGTAATTTAACTCCAGTATACTTTTGCCTGTTCTCTGTGTTCGGGGCTCTAAGATATTTATTGTATGCGTTCGTGACTTGTCTTAGTAGTATGTCCTCTCTTTGTTTGTATTTCTTGTTAACCCCTGATGCGTATGACATTATGACTCCTCTTAAAACCGCCTTAGCTGTGTCCCAGGATAGGGCCGGTGTTGTCATATGTGCTTTGTTAGCTTCTGCATAATGCAGCCACTCCCCTTTGAGATGATTTAGCAGATTAGCGTCTCTGTACAAATAGTATGGGAATTTCCAACCCTCCCTTTTGGGTCGCCTGGGCCCTACCGTCATGGTCATGGAAATTGGTGCGTGGTCTGAGAGTGTGACTGTATCAATTTTAGTGTCCATAATCTGTGTGCTCAAGGTGGATGATGTGAGAAAGAAGTCTATCCTGGATAGTGTCTGCTTAGATGGGGATATGCATGTGTAGTCTCTACTGTCTGGGTACCTTGCCCTCCAGATGTCTATCACTTTCAATGCCCTCTTAAATTTGTTCAGTATCCTTGTGTCTCTCTTGCAGTATATGGCTGGCTGTTTTTTGTTCCCTGGAATGTCTGGGTTGGGGAATCTGTCCGCTGGTACCTGTGGTGCGATGTTGAAGTCGCCTACCACTATTCGTTGTGTCACTGTATGAGTCAATAGTTTCCTTTGTAATGTTTGCCAAAACTCAGCCTTCCTGTGTAAGGGGCCATACAGTCCACATAGAGTAAATGTCGTTTGTTCCACTTCTATATTTAGAATGATATATCTACCCTCTTTGTCTATTTCCTTGTGTGTTATCTTGTATGGTAATTGTTTTCTGAATAGAATGGCTACCCCTCTTGCTCTTCTAGCTTCATATGGTGTGAAGGTGACCTCCCCCACCCAATCTTGTTGGAGTTTCCTGTGTTCTCCTTGGGATAAATGTGTCTCCTCCAACACTGCAATGTCTGCTCTTTGTTTTTTAAGGTATTTAAGAATCGCTTTTCTCTTAACGGGTGACATGACCCCACCCACATTCCATGCTACTATCTTGATCTGATTTAGTGCCATTGTGCTATGAATGAAATGTATCTTTTATGTATGTTTGTATGGTATGTGTGTTCGTCTAGTAAGCGCTTACCCTTGTTGTGTTCACCAGAAGTATTTAAAGATGTTTATGACCTACTTATTTTCCTTTTCTGTGAATTGTAGCTGAGTCCCAGGGGAGTCCGTGAGCTGAGTCCAACCTGCTTGCCGAGGATAAGAGAAAAACAGTTTAAACAATAGCTTGTCTTGATTACCTTAGTCTCCCAACACCCAACCTTCATATACTTTACAGAAAACGATATATCTATTAAATAACAATTAAGTAACAAGCCCCCCCCCCCAATAACTTGAACTGTGATACTTATTGTAACTGTTCATTGCTGTGTCCTATTTAAGTCCTTAGGTGAAGACCTTTGGTCTTTCTTCTCCTTTTGCTCTTGGTGTTTCTACCAGTCCTATAGCAGGTCTTGCCTTGCTTGTATGAAACCTTTCCTATAGGGATGTTGATACTGTGTTATCTTTACTGCTCTACCGGTGGGTCGTGCTCTTCTTCTTCCTGCTGGTTTCCACCTCCTGCAGCTTGTCTTAGGTACTTCTGTATTTGGCCCGTTGAGTCAAAGAGTCTTGGGCCCTGAGGTGTTTGAATCCTGAGTTTTGCTGGGTATAGTAATGCCACTGGGATTCCTTTTTCTATGAATTGTCGACAATATGGGGAAAACTCTCTCCTCTTCCTGGTCACATCCGCTGAGTAGTCTTGAAAGATGTGTAGTTTTTTGCCCTCATATTGGATGGGTCCAACTTGTCTGTATGCTCTCAACAGTTGTACTTTGTCTTTAAAATTTAAATATTTTATCATAACTTGCCGAGGTGGTGCATCTTTATTGTCCATTTCTCTCATCCTACCTACTCTGTGAGCCCTTTCCACTACACACGGAATGTTGGCTTCTGGAATTTGTAGTGTTTGTGCTAATATAACCTCTGCAAAATGTATCAGTTCGGTGCCTGGAACTGACTCTGGCAACCCCACAACCCTCAAGTTGTTCCTCCTCGACCTGTTTTCCAGGTCATCCACTTTTGCTAGTAGTATAGAATTTTGTCTCTGAAGTTGTGTGACGTTCGTGTTGGTGTCACGTTGTCTAATCTCTGTGTCTGAGATTCTTTGTTCAACTTGTGTCAATCTTGTTGAGAAGTGTTTGAATTCAGACGAAAGTGAGTCCATCCCATTTTGGAGCTGTTCAATCTTTGGGAGGAACAACGCTGACAACTGAGAGACTATGGGGTGAGTGTCATGTAATTGAGAGTCAAATGTTGCGTCCTCATTGTTGGGTTCTGCATGTATTTCTGCCAAATGCCTTGTTTTGCGCTCTGCAGTTTTGTTCCTGGATGTCATGGTTTCTGTTCTTTTTTTGAAGCTATGATAATATTTTTGCATACAGTTGTCTGACAATGGAGCTTCTTATTAAAACAGGAATCGGGTTAGTGAAAGTTCTAAGGGATATATGTATGCCCCTTTGCTCGGCTGTACCTCTTGTGTAATTGGCCCTATAGGAGTATCTGTAGTCCTGGTAGGTTGTGTTAGTCTCTCAATGAGGTCTTGTTCTTCACCATTGTAGGAATGTCGCTGTGCTTGTTCAGGCGAGGGTGTATTGGGGCATTGGGGGGGTTCAGGCCATAGGGTTCTACTCCTCACATGTCATCATCATTACTGAGTGTGAATCGATTACCTCCTTTCCGATAATCAATTTTTGCTTTCCCAGGGCCCAATCCCCGTGCTGTGCTGCACCCCCCTTCGTATCTCTGCTGCTATGAGTAGTGAGGGAGTTGTTTTAGGGTTAATGACCTTTCGGCCCAGCTCTCTATCTTGTATGTCCTTTCTCTCCACCTGATGTCTGTGTAGGGGCCTGTAAATTACGTGCGCTGCGTGGCCTGTGCGCTATTACCCCTTCAAGTGATTTTTATTTCTGGGTATATTGTCCCTTTGTTTCTGGCCAGTGTCCCTTCTGATACAAATATATGTAGGATTTTTGGTGTCTTTTTTGCAATATATAGCGTGGTTCTCTTAAGTTACAGTTCCGTTCACGCTGCTATAATATGTTACCCTTGCCACGTGGGTCTTTTGGCTGTGTGTAAAAAGGTCTCTTTAGTACTCACTGTCTCTGTGGGTACCGGGCGACTTCCTCCGCTATCTTTTGTGCCTTTTTGCACTCCTCCGGTATCGTCGCTTTTATGCCTTTATGCCTTATGCAGGTGAGATGGTTGCTGCGCTTTCGCGCCACTGATGTACTGACTGTCCGGGTGCCGGGGCGGTGAATTTCTCCCACACGCTTCTCTGGCCGACACTGACCTGTCCAAGGTGTTAAGGACTAGGGGTCATGTAAGGCTTGTGCGTTGGAGCTGATTGAGCGGTTTTTTAATAGTTTAATACTACCGCTTGTCCGGAGCTCTCTGTCCTTGCTTCCACTCTTCAGCTCCGCCTCCCGGAAGTCACTTATCGACAGTTTACGATGGCGCATTTTCCAGAATTAAGTGACCCATAGAAAATAATAGAAGCCGAAAGCGCAAATTTACAACATTTCATTGAAAGCACAAACAGTTAAAACACTGTCGGAAACTGTTGATAATGATGATATGTAATATTTAGTCCTAGGCATAGGCTTAGTTGGAATTATGGAGATATGTGCTTGATTATATTTTTATATGTAAATGCCTATTGATATTTAAATAGGAACATAACTCCAACTAGTCCTATACCTGGGCTAGGAATACAAATAACATTAACTTTAAAAATGTAATAAAACAAAAAATATAATAAAACATTTTTCATTTCATTATATTTTCTAATGAATTCAATGGGGCCTATCTATCAATCTCGCCAGAAACAGCAGTTATGAAGCAGCAGTCTAAAGACCACTGTTCCATAATCCTGTCCGCCTGCTCTGATGAGGCGGACAGGAATCGCCGGAATTCAACTTGATCAAGTACGATCAGGTTGATTGACACCCCCCTGCTGGCGGCCAATCTGCAGGGGGCGGCGTTGCACCAGCAGCTCTTGTGAGCTGCTGGTGCAATGCTGAATACGGAGAGCGTATTGCTCTCCGCATTCAGCGAGGTCTTGCAGGTCTGATCCGCACTGTCGGATCAGGTCCGCAAGACCTATGATAAATAGGCCTCATTGTATCTTTATTTTTGTTTCTCTCTAGAGGTGATTACAGATAAGGAGCGCAGATGTTAAATGTAAAGTTTATAGTGTAAGGTCAGGTTATCATAGCAACGAACATGTGATGGTGCAAATTTTGTGAAATCTGACGTTGGGTGGAAACGTTAGCTTACACCTATACGAAAAGAGCGAATGCACGCATTGCACAATATTTTCGGCCGCTTTGGTAGCTTATGGCTGCATTTTTAGTGACTCAATGGAAACGAGCCGTAAGTCAGGAAATTGTTGTCCATTCTTTGTTTCCTAATCCAAAGAATTCTACAGAGAGGCTTCTTCACAATTTGGATTTTAGAGCTCTGCAGTATTATGTAGTTGCTATTAAGGATTTCAGACAAACTTCTAGCTTGTTTGTTTATTGTTCTGGTTCTAAATGTGGGCAGAAAGCTACGGCTATTTCTTTGGCTTCTTGTTTGAAACTCTTGATCCTCCTAAGACCAGGAAGAATAATTCCCAGGAGTAATATATAATTGACTCTCACTACATGAAAGAAAGACATTTATTAGGTAAGCATAAATTATCTTTTCAATTGGACTGGGATCTCTTTCTCCCACTTCTACTGTGAGGTTGATCTCTGCTGCTGCCTCTTGTTTACTAGCATGTTCATATTCAATACTTAGAATTAAAATTTTCAGTATAGGTGGTGGTTACAACAGGCAAAAACAACTATTTCAATTGACACAATAAAGGTAAACAAGCTATTGGTAAACAGTCTAATACACTCCAACAGGTAAACTGGATCAATGTTTCTCAACCTTGGTCCTCAAGTACCCGTAACAGGCCAGGTTTTAGCTGAACTAGGGCACAGGTGAAATAATCAGCAGATGTGTGAGAGCAGGTTAGTAATCATGGTTACTGATCAGCTGATTATCCTGTCCTCTAGTTCAGTTATAATGAAAACCTGGTCTGTTGGGGGTACTTGAGGACCACGGTTGAGAAACACTGAACAGGATAATTTAGATCAAATTAAAGGGACAGAATAGTTTACATTTGAATGTTCCCTTAAAGCTCAATTGCACTTCCTGTTTGGTTGAAATGCTTAATTTTTAAAATGTGCTCTTTCATATGCATGATATAAATGCATGCTATAAATGCATGATATAAATGCATGCTATAAATGCATGATATAAATGCATAATATAAATGCATGATATAAATTCATGATATAAATGCATGCTATAAATGCATGATATAAATGCATGATATAAATGTTTGAAGTTTTCCATCCCTTTAAGATCAGCTCACTTAAACATTCCAGGTACTCCAGTGAGCCAGGCAACGCTGATTTAAATCCTATATTTTAGATCTCAGTGTATATAGAAAATACATTTAAAAAAAGAAAATCAACCTGAAACCCCTTGCTTTTGCTGGGAAAATTGAAGTTTTCATGCAAATTACAAAATGCCTTTATGGTTTCAAAAAGAACCTTGGCTTTTTATTCTTGCTTATTAGACAGTTATCAAAGAATTTATTTTATCCTAAGAATCTCAGTTAAGAACCTTGAATAATGTTACAATGAGAAAGGTGGTTATCACATGTTTACTTTGAATCTAATTTTATACAAGTCAAAGGAGCAGATAAAAAAGTAACATGAAAACAGGCTGCACATAGTATAATAGGGTGGAAAGCATTAAAGGGACATTAAACACTAGGGGCTAGATTACAAGTGCAGCGCAAACGGTTTTGCGCTAGCGCAATTGCAATTTTGCAAGCCATTTTTATTTATTCGGCTGATATTACAAGTGTGTGCGAAATCGCAATTGCGATTGCGATTTTACGCTTCAATCCTTTCTGTGGTAAACTGGTTTCCGAAAATAAAAAGTTGCACAAAACACAACAAAAATACATTACAAAGTACACTTACACTCACAAATAATACTATTAACCCCTAACCCGCCATCCCCCACATCACAAACACTGAATAATACTATTAACCCCTAAACTGCCACCCCCAAATCGCAAACACTAAATAATACTATTAACCCATAAACCAACCCCCCCCACATCACAAAAACTAAATAATACTATTAACCCCTAAACTGCCACCCCTGTGTCACAAACATTATATAATACTATTAACCCCCAAACCACCATCCCCCCACATTGCAAATACTAAATAATACTATTAACCCCTAATCCGCCATCCCCCCCACATCACAAAATACCTAAATAAACTATTAACCCCTAAACCACTATCCCCCACAACTCAAAGTTATAAACTTTTATATAGGGGTACCCTTGCGTTCCTATTGGCACTTACACTCATAATACTATTAACCCCTAAACCGCCACCCCCACATCACAAACACTAAATAATACTATTAACCCATAAACCGCCACCCCCACATCACAAACACTAAATAATACTATTAACCCATAAACCACCACCCCCACATCACAAACACTAAATAATACTATTAACCCCTAAACTGCCACCCCGCATTGCAAACACTAAATAATACTATTAACCCCTAAACCGCCACCCAACATCACAAACACTAAATAATACTATTAACCCATAAAACGCCACCCCCCACATCGCAAACACTAATACTATTAACCCATAAACCACTATCCCCACATTACAAACACTAAATAATACTATTAACCCCTAAACTGCCACCCCCGCATTGCAAACACTAAATAATACTATTAACCCCCCAAACCACCATCCCCCCAAATTGCAAATACTAAATAATACTATTAACCCCTAATCCGCCACCCCCCACATCACAAAATACCTAAATAAACTATTAACCCCTAAACCACCATCCCCCCACAAAGCAAAGTTATAAACTTTTATATAGGGGTACCCTTGCATTCCTATTGGCTGATTTGAATCTTCAAATCAAATCAGCCAAAAAAATGAAGGCTTTTTCATTTCATTCTATTGGCTGATTTAATTTTGAAGATTCAAATCAGCCAATAGGAATGCAAGGGTACCCCTATATAAAAGGGGTACTTTGCATTCACTATTTAGTGTGCGGCTTGAGACTGCATGAAGAGACCCATCAATGCTGCCGCCACCGAGATGAAGCTAGAAGATGGACCTCCGCTGCGATGAAGATGGAGCACTGCCCATCATCATCGGTGAGTACCGAATTTGGGGTTATTGTTATTTTTTTATTTTTTTTTGTGGTGTTTTTTTTTTTTTTATAGATTAGGGTTTTTATTTATTTGGGCATCAAAAGAGCTGAATGCCCTTTTAAGGGCAATACCCATCCAAATGCCCTTTTTAGGGCAATGGGTAATTTAGGTTCCTTTAGTTCCTTTTTTTTTATTTTGGGGGGTGTAATTTTAAAGGAATAAGTGTTTTTTTCACAAAAAGAGCTGATCGCTGTAGGGCAATGCCCTACAAAAGGCCCTTTTAAGGGCTATTAGTTGTTTATTTTTATTAAAAAAAAATTCTTTTTGAGTTTTTTTTTTAAGGGTTATTAGAATAGGATTCAATTTTTATTTTTGGTAATTTCTTTTTATTTTCTGTAATGTTATTTTTTTTTATTGTTTGTAATGTTAGGTTTTTTCATTTTTCAGTAATGGTAGTTTATTTTCTTTAATAGTAGTTTTTTTTTCTTTAATGGTAGTTTTTTGTTTGTAATGGTAGGGTTTTTTTTTTTAAAGGTAAGATTAGGGGCGAGATTACATATGCGGCGCAAGCTTCAGCATAACTGCTGAAACCCGCACCGTCCGTAATTTCACCTCGCACATCGGGGTATCACATATACGGTGCCGGCAGTTCATAAAGTGCTGTAAGTTGGATAAACTAGCGATGTCCAGAAATGTGCGTAAATACAAATTTCTGGAGTCGCCAGTGACTTATGGCACTTTAGAAACTGCCCGCGCCTAAAAATATAAAAGAAATATCAAATCTCCCGTAAAAGTCTAACTCGCCTCCCAAAAATAAACACAACACGTAAAAACCACTATATTTGCAATCCCCTCACATCACAACTAATAATAAAAGTATTAACCCCTAAACCAACAATCCCCCACAACACAATATGCCTAATTAAACTGTTAACCCCTAATCCGCCATTCACCCACATCGCAATCTACCTAGTAAAAGTATTAACCCCTAAATCCGCCAACCCCAACATCGCAAACTACCTAATAAATGTATTAACCCATAATCCACCATTAACCCACATCGCAAAGTACCTATTACAACTATTAACCCATAAACCGCCATTAACCCCAAATTACATAAAATAATAAAATACTAAATTATAATTAAAATAAAAAAACCTAACAGTACTTAGAAAAGTAAACCTATAATTAAATTAAAATAAATTAATTTAAAATAACCAAAAATAAAAAAGTCTAACATTACCGAAAATAATAAACAAAATTATCCAAAATTAAAAAATTAAACCTAATCCCTATGAAAATAAAAAAGCCCCCCAAAATAAAAACACCCCATAATCTAATGCTAAACTACCAATAGCCCTTAAAAGAGCTTTTTGTAGGTCATTGCCCCAAGTTAAACAGCTCTTTTGCATTTAAAAAAAATTCTAAGTCCCCCCTAACAGTAAAACCCACCACCCACCAAAATAAATAAACCTAAAACTAAACTATCCATTGCATTCAGCTCTTTTACGATTGCCCATTAAAACCCTAATCTAAAAAAAAAAAATCCTAAATCTAACCCCTAAATAAGTACTCACGGTTCCTGAAGTCCAGCGGAGAAGGTCCTGTACCAGGCGTTGAAGTCTTCTTCCAAGTGGCCAACATTTTCTTCCAAGCGGGGACCACTTCTTTCTTCATCCAGGACTATCCTATTGGCTGATTTGAATTTGAAGAATCAAATCAGCCAATAGGAATGCAAGGGACACCATATTTAAACTCGTACCTTGAATTCACTATTCAGTGTATGGTGGCGATCATACGAAGAGGATCCTCCACGCTCCATGGCTCCGCGGTCTCCGGTCCTGCTCCGTGCTAATCTCCGCCCCGCACCGACTTGGTCCTGATTGAAGAAGGAAGTGGTCCCCACTTGGAAGAAGATGTTGGCCATTTGGAAGAAGACTTCTCCACCTGGAACAGGACCTTCTCTGTCAGACTTCAGGAAAGGTGAGTACTTATTTGGGGGTTAGACTTAGGCTTTTTGTTATTTTTTGAGGGTTTGATTTTTATTAGATTAGGGATTTATTGGGCACTCTTAAACTAGCTGAATGCCTATTTAAGGGGAATGCCCATACAAATGCCCCATTAAGGGCAATGGGTAGTTTAGGATTTTTTAGTGTTAGGTTTTTTTATTTTGGGGGTTTGTTAGGTGGTGGGTTTTACTGTTTAGTATTTTTTAATTTAGGTAATTGGGGTTAATTTAAGGGATGTTAGGTTAGGGAGTTTAGTAATTTAATTAGTTATTTGCGTTGTGGGGGTTTGGCGGATTAGGAGTTAATAGATTTATTAGGATTATTGCGTTGTGTGGGTTTGGCGGATTAGGGGTTAATCATTTTATTAGGTTTATTCCGTTGTGGGTTAATGGCGAATTAGGGTTTAATAGTTTTATTAGGTTTATTGCTTTGTGGGTTAATGGCAGATTAGGGGTTAATAGTTTTATTAGGTTTATTGCAATGTGGGTTAATAGCGGATTAGGGGTTAATACATTTGGTTTATTGCGATGTGGGTTAATGGCAAATTAGGGGGTTAATATACTTTATTAGTTATTGCGGTCGGGGTTGGCAGTTGACAGGTAGATAGATATTGCAAATGCGTTAGGTGTTAGTTAATATTTTCAAGTAGTTACGGGAGTTATGGTGCTCACATTTTCAGCATAAGGCTTGCTGCGTCTGCCTATGTGTGGAGGGTGAAAATGGAGTAAAATGTCTCCATTTTCGCTGCGTAAGTCCTTGCGCTGAATATGTGATACCGATATGCGACGCGGCTCTATGTTAGTTTATAGGAGTAAAAATTGCAGACTACGGGTGAAATATACACGCCGCATTTATATGCAGCGCAGTATATGTGATACCAAAACCGTGTAAAAACCGGCATCACCGGCTTTTGCGGGCAGCGCCGAATATGTAATCTTGCCCTAGGTTTTTATTTAATTTATTAGGTTAGTTTTTCTGGTTTTTTTTTTAAGGTAATTAGGATTTATTTTAGTTAATTTAGGGGTATTTTAATTTGGGGTAAATTAGGGGGTTAGGGGGTTTAGATGTTAGGGGGTTTAGATGTTAGTTTATAACTTTGCATTGTGGGGGGATGGCGGTTTAGGGGTTAATAGGTTATTTAGGTATTTTGTGATGTGGGGGATGGCGGTTTAGGTGTTAATAGTTTAGGTATTTTGTGATGTGGGGTGATGGTTTAGGGGTTAATAGTTTAGTTATTTTACAATGTGGGGGATGGCGGTTTTGGGGGTTAAAAGGCTAGGGGCTTATAGTAGGGTTTTTTTTAAACTTTTTTTCTCCATTGATTTCTATGGGGGAATACATGCATGCACACAAGAAAACTCTGCTTAGGATTTTTGCCCTTTTTTAAGGTTACCGCTAGCGCAAAATACATTTTTTCCAACTTGTAATACCAGCAGAAGCTGTCAAGCGCAAAAAGCCTAACGCTAGCGATGTTTTCGCTAACACAAAAAAAATTATCGTGGCACTTGTAATCTAGCCCTAATTTCATTTTCTAAGAATACCTGCTAGATGTGCATTCTGCAATTTGTGCAAATCCAGATCTTTGTGTGTTGCACTTTCACACTAATAAGTCCGGCACCAAAAAGAGCTGAATGCGGCTACCCACAGCTATTTTTGACATTTTTTTAGCACATATCCATTCCCCACCTCTAATCCTGAGTAGCTTTCACTGCATTTCAGTGCCACGTTTGCACATGTCCATTCACTCTCCTGTTACCGGCAGTGAAACCTAGGTTCCAAATGGTGTTACCCATAATAAGAGGGAGATGCAGAGTTTAAAGGGATAGTAAACACCTCAAATGTTATTGTTTCAAAAGATAGATAATCCCTTTATTTACCATTCCCCAGTTTTGCATAACCAACACTGTTATAGAAATATAATTTTTACCTCTGTAATTCCCTTGTATCTAAGCTTCTGACCTCTAGCTGTGAAAAACTGTCAATTGTATTCAGATGAGAGGCAGCCTTCAAGGGCTTAGACATTAGCATATGAGCCTACCTAGGTTTAGCTTTCAACTAAGAATACCAAGAGAACAATGCAAATTTGACGATAAAAGTAAATTAGAAAGTTTTTTTAAAATTACATGCCCTACCTGAATCATGAAAGTTTAATTTGGACTTTACTATCCATTTAAACTCATTTTAAGAGCAAAAATAATTGTACATTGTTTCAATATGACTATCAACACACTGCAACCTTTCGAGCAAGCGCTATCCAGGGTCTGAACCAAAAATGGACCGTCTCGTAAGCTTACATTCTTGTTTTTTTCAAATAAAGATACCAAGAGACGGAAGAAAAAATGATAATAGGAGTAAATTAGAAAGTTGCCTAAAATTGCATACTTCGACAGTGCGGATCAAGTCCGACAGACATCGCTGAATGCGGAGAGCAATGCGCTCTCCGTATTTAGCATTGCACCAGCAGCTCTTGTCTGCTGTTGGTGCAACGCCACCCCCTGCAGATTCGCAGCCAATCAGCCGCCAGCAGGGGGGTGTCAATCAACTCGATCGTACTCGATCAGGTTGAATTGTGGTGATCTCTGTCCGCCTTATCAGAGTAGGCGGACAGGTTATGGAGCAGCGATCTCTCCATTCGGAGCTTGATAAATGGGCCTCATTATCTGAATCATGAGATAAAAAAATGGGTTTTTATATCCTTTTAAGTCATTCATATACCTGCTTTAGCTCTTGTACACCTGCAACATAGAAATATATTAAAATGCCTTCTATTCATAATGCATATTTACAACCATAGCAATTTAAGAGTTGATCACAATCTATAGTTGGACAATTCCTTGGGCAAAGCACACTGAAATTATTATTGCTATATTGATATTAAGAGGCAACATCACCAAATGGATACAAACACTATCTGATCAATAAATTATAGGTTAAAAAATAATAATAATATGCACTTTTATGCTAATAAAAATTAACCAAATTGATAACCCAACAAACACACATGCCCACCATACTGATAGTGCTTCTGTTCAAATCCCTTAAAGATACACACACAAATATGGTTTTGGAGAAAAACAGCTTAATTGCACGCCTCGTTATCCCCACACATCACAAACGATCTTAATTAAACTATTAACCCCTAAACTGCCATCCCCCACATTGCTGTGAGGATTACAGTCCACCTTTTCCTTTTCACCAAGGATTTCTTGCTCAGTCTTGTCACTCCCCGATTTAAGTAATCAAAGCACCTTAAACAGGTGCTTAGTTATTTTGCATTCATGCTGAAGCTTCGCCTGTGCTGTGTCTCTCTAGACTCAGAACGTGTTTTGGATTATATTCTTCTAAACTAACCAGCAGGATATTCCTAAATACTTTTCCTTAATCTTCCATGTGGACGGTTACTAAAAACAGTTGCAATTGAGCTCTGACTGAGTTGAAGTTAGAGTCACTTTCTACTCTGCACTCCTGTCTCCTGAATAATAAGGATCATCTAGCTACCGCTCCGTTCAGCAGGAAGACTCTACATAGTAGGGGTTATCATCTCCTCTCACCCCACAACCGAGCTCCGCAAAAGACTTTGTTTGAAGCGTTCCGGTCGCGGAACTTGGTCACACCTAGAGTTGCCAGGTGTCCGGTAATAGACCGGACTGTCCGGTATTTCAGGTTACTGCCCGGTAATTTAATTAAAAAAAAAACGGACATAACCTTAGGTAGTTAGGGTGTGTTTAAAAGTGTTTTACATTTTTTTATGTTGCAAAACTTGCATCTATTTCCTTGTCCTGTTGCCGGAGTCCAAGCCGCATCCCCTACCTACCCAGCAACTAAGCCAGCCCATGTCCACCGGCACCTTTTAGCCCTAGGCTACACTCACTGTACTTGTCTCACAGCAGCTGATCGATGTGCGTGCCTGCGTGCTGCTGTGAGTGTGTGTGAGACTGAGACTGTCGGACGTCACGTGATCACGCTCGTGACGTCACGACAGCAGGAAGACCTGCGGGGCGGGCTGCGCTGTCTACAGTGTCAGACAGTCTATGCTGCTTACAACTCGGTCGGTTGCAAGATAAAAATAGTGCAACTGTGCAATTGAAGCAGTGAAATCTTAGATTAGACTCAGTCAGTCTAAATAATACAACATGAGGTATGTGTCTCAGTCAGTTCTTTTAAAAAAAAATTATATTCATATCACCCTTCCTTCACCCACACAAAATGTGTGTATATATATATATATATATACATATATATATACACACAGTTTCAGGTTGACTGCCAGGGTGCTAGTAGGTATCAATATTAGTAAAGGAAAAACTTGCACTCACTGGAACTTTTCAATAAATTGTTACAGTAAAGATTTATTGAAAAGTTCCAGTGAGTGCAAGTTTTCCCTTTAATTTATATATATATATGATACACTTTTTTTTAAACCCCCCCCCCCCCCTTATCTGTCCGGTATTTTTGTTGCAAACATCTGGCAACCCTAGTCAAACCCCCTAGAAGGAACTCTCTGCTCACTTGTTAGTTGCTCACACACCCACACCTCCATAGCCGTGAGTTAGAAAGGAGCTGTCACTCAGTGTGTTCTGTGCCGAGTTGCAAATCACGAATGAACGCTATATTCAGCTGCGGTCACACCTGCTCCTCCTCCGCTACGCCTCACTGAACCTACTGCCACTTATCCCCTCTGGCTTATAAAAACCGAATCCAGTATTGATTACTAAAGTGCTGTTGCTACAAGGAGTGTACACAACAGGAATTACATGTGCAAGGGTTTTTCTTTCAACCAGCGACTCTCATCTGTCTAAATAGCCACTCTCAGCACAGCTAGCTGTTTCCCTGTATCTCCTGAACTGCTGCATCGTATTAACTTGCAACTGTTAAGTAATTAGTTGCAAAGCATAAACCAAATTCTCTCTATCAAATTCACTGAAGTAACGCTGTGCAAATCCAAGTATTAGTTCAGTATCTAAAGTGATACATTCACTCAAATCAGGTACTAAGGTTTGCAGTTGTGATCCTAACATTAACGACTTTCTGACAATTGCAAAATATCAAAATAAACAACCCCTAAACCATCACCCCCACATTGCAAAATACCTAAACTATTAACCCCTAAGCTGCACTAAAAACTAACACCAAGATTACAAGCTGTGCGCTAAACTAGGTGCGTAAATAATGCAAAAAAATTAGCGGTATCGAACTCTCCATAGCGCTACCATTACAAGTTTAAAAATAAATAAATTATTTTGTTGTGCAATATGGTGCGAAAAGCTCCATACCTCACAAAAGCCAAGGCCTGACATGACGTGCTCGTGCACGTTTTCCCCCATAGACATGAATGGAGAGAAAGTGTTAGAAAAAAACACCTGCGATCGCGGAATGGCGATCGCTATAATGCAATCCCCATTGAAGTCTATGGGGAAAAGAAAGTTATGTAAAAACCTAACATAAACCCCTAATCTAAATACCACTAATCCACCCCTAAAAATTGCTGACACTAAATAAAGTGATTAACCCTAAACCGCCGCCCCCACATCGCTAACACCTAAATAACTGGAATAATCAATTGCAAGCAGCAATTGAAAGAATGTACATATTTAGCACTCAACAGCAAGTATAGGGAAAATGGCCATGAATACCTAGGTAGAAGGTCCAAGAAAGGCGATTTAAAACTTAACTTTTATTAATTCATTCAAAAATAAAAAGCAAGGGGGTGAGGTATTTTAAAATTCCAACCAATGTGAATATAGGAGAATGCGACCAATAAGTGGTATGCTCACCAAGTAATATACACTCAAAAAAGGGGTAGGGTATATGCAATTATATATGTATATATATAAATATGGATTCAGAATATGCCCATAATTTATATTTATTGCAAGAATATCTAACCCCCAGTTTTAGGTCATCTTCTTATATCGAAAGAATGTGAGTGATAATACTAGTATTTAGAGACCCACGGATTGTCCCTAATGGGTATTTTAGTATCAGAGAAATAAACCTAGGTGTAATGCTCTGAACTGTCCTGCAATTGTATGATCAGACCAAAGTGAATGCATACAAAAGGTTACTCGAATCTTGTATTAATACATTAAGAAACATATAGTTGCAAGACTAGAAAATAGTAAATATGCCCTTGGTAATATATTTGTTGGGTACTGGGTACTGAAGGGTTTTTAACCTCTATATAACGAACTTACTCTAAATGCAGTAACATATAGGTTGGTTGATTGCTGGTAACGTAACCGGCGGAGGACTATTCCAATGCTGTTTAGCTATATTCAGTGTTAGTTGCGGTTTGTCAGATTACTATATTAATTGTGTTCCTAAGAACGTTATAAAATAGGAAAGATTCACTCTGTATGTCCTCCCATTTCAATTTAGGTAATACTTATACTATAGCATTGCACTCCATTAGTGCTTAACTTGATAATGTTTTGAGTTTAAATAGACAACTGGTTATCACCTATTCTGGTGGAGGCTATTTTTAAGAGCAGCAGCTATAATATCAGGGTATTATTGAAATGTTTTCCTTTTGCACAGCCCTCGTTGTAACACCGCCAATTTCTTAGATCAATACTGCAGATTATACTGTACAAAGTCCGCTTAACTATGAAGGGATTGACTTGTTATTATAAGAAATTAGTACCAGTATCTTTGTCAGTGTGTTTGGTGCACTGTAGAGGTAACCCCTATATTATGGTTTAAGTAGTACTCCAGGGTAATAAATCAGAATATATGCGTAATAGGATTATTTTAGAACCAATAAGGGACACTCCGGTATTCAGGTTAATATATTTATGATTACCGGTTTTAGAACTTAACAGGGTCTCTATGCGATTAAGACCTAGAGAGATCAGAGCTGTACTTGCTCACGGCTTAAAATAAAAAGTACACACGCTGAATCTCAAATTAGACTCCTATAAGTAAGGTACTTGTAAGAGTATGTGGAATTAAGCAGCTCCGTTTCCCTAGGTAACACTCACACACAGAGACATACCATTTTTAAATTAAATTCTAATAAAGCATTCAACCACAATTCACACAGTTGTTTAAGTTTAAAAATGGAGAATGTACTCCAGCTTCCCTGACATGTTTCGCCAAAAAAGGCTTTGTCAAAGGTGGGGCGCCCGCCGTTCTTGGGACTTTTTATTGGCTGACATGTTGGAGGCTTGTCTCGATCGTCGGCATTGATTGGTTGCCTTCCCTGCTACACTATTGGTTTGGGGAAGGGTGTATATTCGTGACGTAGTCTGTTACACATTCGTCTATTCGTGAGGCATATTCCGTGATTTATTATATATTCCGTAAACTGAAATTGATCTTACTGCGTACATGTAATAACTGAGAAGGGATACCAGGGGGATAGAAAGAGGTTACTAAGTTGCCGATTTTATGACCCTCTTAGGGGACGTTACTCGAGTGTTTCAGATGTTCTCAGGTTGGGCATAGTGGACAATATGTTATTTTATTATTATTAAAAGAGCCTGATAGTGTGATTAACCCAAATAAGGGAAAAAGTTTTTCCTTTTTTCCCCAATAATTTTGGCATAGTGATTGTTGCCCAAGTGAAGAAGAGGGGAGTGTCCAAGTTACGTGCTAAAGGAAAAAACCCGATAGGGTGATAGTGTCCAAAAGTGTGAAAAGAACACTAGTGCGAGTGAAACGGTAATCAATTCTTGGAGTGACATGTGATGAATAGTGCTAGCACAGGGGGTTTCTAGATCTAAAGGACCTTTTATTAATATAAGTATATTTGCCCCTGTTTGTATTTAGGAGGTGAAGGGGGGAGCGAACATTCTAGGACAATATACTATTTATCCTAATTCAATTGAAAATAACAGTGATGGTGATAGGCTGGCACACTGATCCATATAGGATCATAATTTAGCAACAAATACAGAAGTGTTATTACAGATAGAGAAGATTAAGGGGCATATGTATTAGAATATATTTTATCAGACATTATCCAATGTAGGATGGAATTATAAATACTAAAAAGTCCATGACAAAATAGAAATAATCCAAAGGGCAGGAACCACATCAAAGAATGTAAATAAATATAATTTTCTTATTGTTCTATAAACAGCTGGTTATGCCTAAGTCGCACTCTCAGCAATGTCACATCAATCTTTTTGAGCACCAATATTCATTTTTTCCCCCCATTAAAATAAAAAAAAAAAAAAAAAAAAGTCACTAACAGGGCAATAATTCTCCCCTTTTTTTGCCCACATGTGAGTATAGCACTCACATCTTTTATCACATGCACTATTGCTAAATTATGATCCTATATGGATCAGTGTGCCAGCCTATCACCATCACTGTTATTTTCAATTGAATTAGGATAAATAGTATATTGTCCTAGAATGTTCGCTCCCCCCCTTCACCTCCTAAATACAAACAGGGGCAAATATACTTATATTAATAAAAGGTCCTTTAGATCTAGAAACCCCCTGTGCTAGCACTATTCATCACATGTCACTCCAAGAATTGATTACCGTTTCACTCGCACTAGTGTTCTTTTCACACTTTTGGACACTATCACCCTATCGGGTTTTTTCCTTTAGCACGTAACCTGGACACTCCCCTCTTCTTCACTTGGGCAACAATCACTATGCCAAAATTATTGGGGAAAAAAGGAAAAACTTTTTCCCTTATTTGGGTTAATCACACTATCAGGCTCTTTTAATAATAATAAAATAACATATTGTCCACTATGCCCAACCTGAGAACATCTGAAACACTCGAGTAACGTCCCCTAAGAGGGTCATGAAATCGGCAACTTAGTAACCTCTTTCTATCCCCCTGGTATCCCTTCTCAGTTATTACATGTACGCAGTAAGATCAATTTCAGTTTACGGAATATATAATAAATCACGGAATATGCCTCACGAATAGACGAATGTGTAACAGACTACGTCACGAATATACACCCTTCCCCAAACCAATAGTGTAGCAGGGAAGGCAACCAATCAATGCCGACGATCGAGACAAGCCTCCAACATGTCAGCCAATAAAAAGTCCCAAGAACGGCGGGCGCCCCACCTTTGACAAAGCCTTTTTTGGCGAAACATGTCAGGGAAGCTGGAGTACATTCTCCATTTTTAAACTTAAACAACTGTGTGAATTGTGGTTGAATGCTTTATTAGAATTTAATTTAAAAATGGTATGTCTCTGTGTGTGAGTGTTACCTAGGGAAACGGAGCTGCTTAATTCCACATACTCTTACAAGTACCTTACTTATAGGAGTCTAATTTGAGATTCAGCGTGTGTACTTTTTATTTTAAGCCGTGAGCAAGTACAGCTCTGATCTCTCTAGATCTTAATCGCATAGAGACCCTGTTAAGTTCTAAAACCGGTAATCATAAATATATTAACCTGAATACCGGAGTGTCCCTTATTGGTTCTAAAATAATCCTATTACGCATATATTCTGATTTATTACCCTGGAGTACTACTTAAACCATAATATAGGGGTTACCTCTACAGTGCACCAAACACACTGACAAAGATACTGGTACTAATTTCTTATAATAACAAGTCAATCCCTTCATAGTTAAGCGGACTTTGTACAGTATAATCTGCAGTATTGATCTAAGAAATTGGCGGTGTTACAACGAGGGCTGTGCAAAAGGAAAACATTTCAATAATACCCTGATATTATAGCTGCTGCTCTTAAAAATAGCCTCCACCAGAATAGGTGATAACCAGTTGTCTATTTAAACTCAAAACATTATCAAGTTAAGCACTAATGGAGTGCAATGCTATAATATAAGTATTACCTAAATTGAAATGGGAGGACATACAGAGTGAATCTTTCCTATTTTATAACGTTCTTAGGAACACAATTAATATAGTAATCTGACAAACCGCAACTAACACTGAATATAGCTAAACAGCATTGGAATAGTCCTCCGCCGGTTACGTTACCAGCAATCAACCAACCTATATGTTACTGCATTTAGAGTAAGTTCGTTATATAGAGGTTAAAAACCCTTCAGTACCCAGTACCCAACAAATATATTACCAAGGGCATATTTACTATTTTCTAGTCTTGCAACTATATGTTTCTTAATGTATTAATACAAGATTCGAGTAACCTTTTGTATGCATTCACTTTGGTCTGATCATACAATTGCAGGACAGTTCAGAGCATTACACCTAGGTTTATTTCTCTGATACTAAAATACCCATTAGGGACAATCCGTGGGTCTCTAAATACTAGTATTATCACTCACATTCTTTCGATATAAGAAGATGACCTAAAACTGGGGGTTAGATATTCTTGCAATAAATATAAATTATGGGCATATTCTGAATCCATATATATATATATATACATATATAATTGCATATACCCTACCCCTTTTTTGAGTGTATATTACTTGGTGAGCATACCACTTATTGGTCGCATTCTCCTATATTCACATTGGTTGGAATTTTAAAATACCTCACCCCCTTGCTTTTTATTTTTGAATAAATTAATAAAAGTTAAGTTTTAAATCGCCTTTCTTGGACCTTCTACCTAGGTATTCATGGCCATTTTCCCTATACTTGCTGTTGAGTGCTAAATATGTACATTCTTTCAATTGCTGCTTGCAATTGATTATTCCAGTTTGCTTCTTTTAATGTACAGCACCTAAGTCCCCACTCATACATTTTTTTGAGATTTCTCACACCTATGAGAATAGGATATATAGTGGGACACAGCAACCGTAGTGCCGTTGTCTTTTCTCTTTCTGTTTCTCAAGTATAGTTACTGTGGTTGCACAGTTTTCCAGACAACAGAGCACACATCAATACTATTAGTATAATCTAACAAGATTAATAACTATCATTAACACTAAAAATTATTTTGATTAGAACCAGCTACACCAAGGTAATCTAATAAAATCATGGCTGACACTTTTGGCAAAGATAGATCTGACAGACATTTAAAAAGAGCTACCGACTTGGATAACATGTTTAAATCCAATACCTCGGATGAATACACTCCCATCATCTCACTCGAGACACTATTAAAGGAGGTACACAAAAACATGTTTAAACAAGAAAAAGTATGGTGGGACCAACAATTTTTTGACAAGTATATTCAACAAAAATTAATCCCTAGAGGATTAAGAATTCAACTGTTCCCGGCATTCGAGTTTGACAACCCAGTATTAACAGATGACTGGGAGACAGCTCTGTCAGAGTGTTCGGTCAAACTCATGAACATTCTGATACGACATGATAAGGAAAAATATGACAAACTTGAAACATCTATCCAAGAACAATATACACAACTCAAAAAATATGAATCACAACCTGATTTTGAAAAAATGTATAAAAATTATCAGAAAGAATTAGACCAGTACATAAAGGAACTATGTGACATGAAACAAGGCAAGTTATTTAGAGACATCAAAGATTATAAAGAAAAAAAGATCTATAAGTGGAGAAGGAAAAATTTCTACAAAAATACACATAGAACCAATCAGTCCAACATAATACAAAGTGACATTTCTGATACAGATGGTGAGGACACTGTAGGCAATGACAACAGTGGAGAAACTCCCAGTACCTCTACTTCTACTTTCTCCCTATCAACTAGAAACAAGAGAAAGAATTTTTTAGACGAGGGCACATCAGACGAGGCAGAACCACCAGGAGAGGTCAGAAGTACAAACAAAAGACCAACCAGACCAAGAGGTCGCCCCAGAGGTACATACCGGGGGGGCAGACAATACCAAAGAGCCCCGAGTCCTTTCTCGCAGATGAGACTAAATCATTGAAAATCATTAACCTGTCAGAACATCAATTGTCGCCTGATCATATCTCAGTATTGTCAAAAGGTCTATCTTTTTGTCCTACGGGACAATTGAATAAATTTGAAGTGATCAAAGATATACAGTTGTTTATACGAAAATTGAATTTAAAAAAATTCTTTGCCAAAAAATCAGATCCCACCTTATCAGAGAATGATAAGAGGAGCTTACAAGACTTGGAGAGCCTATTACAAGACAGTGAATCTCCATCTAAATCTTGGAGGCGTAAACTGAAAGCTAGATCTACTTTCGTACCAAAATATAATCTATCAACTCAACTAGAAATATTCAATCAGGTGGTCTGTGAGGAAATTTCACAATTAAAAACTGGCTATCAGCATCAGAACCTGACAAGAACTGAAAAATTGGCCCTTAAAGAAATACAGACATGGAAGGACATAATAATAAGACAAGCTGATAAAGGCGGAAATATCGTCCTCTGGCCTTTACCTATGTATTTAAAACAAGTGGAAAAGCAATTAAAAAATCGCCAATGCTATGAAAAACTATTTAACAACCCAAGTGAGAAATACAGTGAAATCTACAATAAGATCATTAAAGAAGCCAGCAGCAAAGGCATTATAAATGCGGATGAAACCAAGTTCCTCACAGTCAAATACCCCAGGGTTGCGACCTTCTATCTTATACCAAAGATTCACAAAAACCTTGCTAATCCCCCGGGTAGGCCCATTGTTTCCGGCAATGAGTGTCTATCAGAAAATGCCAGTCAGTATGTTGATCATAGGCTGAGAGAATTCATGGAGGCCCTTCCCTCTTATGTCCAAGACACCATGGAGGTTTTACAGAGACTGGAAAATATCAACACCAGAAAAGATACCTGGCTTGTCACAGCGGACGTAGAGTCCCTATACACCTCCATAGAACATGATAAGGGACTCAGGGCAGTCCAATTCTTTCTCAATCAAGGATCTTCTGAAAATGAAAATCATGATTTGTTCATCTTAAAGTTATTGGAATTTGTCCTTAAATACAATTTCTTCACTTTTGCCAATAAGTTTTACCTTCAAGTTCAAGGGACGGCGATGGGCACAGCTTGTGCCCCTACCTATGCCAATCTATTTTTGGGGTTTTGGGAGAAGCATGTGGTATTCAATGATATCCATTCAACTGAAACAGACAAAATACCTTTTTGGATAAGGTACATAGACGACATTCTGTTTTTATGGGAAGGAACCAAGGAAGAACTAGGTATTTTCCTTCAGGACTTAAATCAGAATGATCTGAACATAAAATTGACATATACAATGAGTCAAACAGAAATAGATTTCCTGGATCTTAAGATATTCAAAGATCAGGAGGGACGGATACAGACCAATCTTTATCGAAAAGAAACAGCAACCAACAGCATACTACATAATAACAGTTCGCATGCTCCCGGAACCACCAAATCATTACCAGTTGGTGAATTTTTAAGGATAAGAAGAAATTGCAGCAATACACATCTATTTAATGAACAAGCCAAATTGCTGGAAAAACGTTTACAGGACAGAGGATACAGTAAAAGGAATATTAAAAGAGCCAAATATAGGGCAATCCAAACTAACCGATCTGAGTTACTCTGCAAAAAGACCAAAAGGAAAGATGAACATACTAGATTGATCCTAACTTACAATCCACAAGTACAACTAATAAATGATATACTAAACAAGCACTGGCATATTCTCACTTTAGACCAAGATCTGAAGTCTATCGTAGGGGATAAGATACAAATAGGATACAGGAGAACCCAGAATATCAAGGACATGGTTTCCCGCAGCCATTACCAAGTGGGGAAAACAAGGACTGCCATACAGGCAGGATGCTTCCCTTGCGGCACTTGCTCATCTTGTAAATACATCCGTAAAACAGATATGATTCAGGATCGGTTTGGCCGCACACACAAAATGAAGAATTATATCAGCTGTACATCTGAGAATATAATATATGTATTATCCTGTAGCTGTCGTAAGATCTATGTCGGGATGACCAGCCGACAACTCAGAGTCAGATTACAGGAGCATGTAAGAAACATCAAAAATGCAGCAAAAGATTCGGAAGATGGAAAAATTATAACCTCAGTGGCATCTCACTTCCTAACATATCACCGTGCAAACCCGAAAGAGTTGAAATGTCAAGGAGTAGAAAAAATATCCCTGGGTATCAGAGGGGGGAATATGGAACAAGCACTATTAAGATCTGAATGCAGGTGGATCTATCTATTAGATAGTGTATACCCAAAGGGATTAAATGAACAAAACAATTATTATTGCTTTTTATAAAAAGAACAAATACAGAAGTGTTATTACAGATAGAGAAGATTAAGGGGCATATGTATTAGAATATATTTTATCAGACATTATCCAATGTAGGATGGAATTATAAATACTAAAAAGTCCATGACAAAATAGAAATAATCCAAAGGGCAGGAACCACATCAAAGAATGTAAATAAATATAATTTTCTTCTTGTTCTATAAACAGCTGGTTATGCCTAAGTCGCACTCTCAGCAATGTCACATCAATATTTTGAGCACCAATATTCATTTTTTTCCCCCCATTAAAATAAAAATAAAAAATAAAAAAGTCACTAACAGGGCAATAATTCTCCCCTTTTTTTGCCCACATGTGAGTATAGCACTCACATCTTTTATCACATGCACTATTGCTAAATTATGATCCTATATGGATCAGTGTGCCAGCCTATCACCATCACTGTTATTTTCAATTGAATTAGGATAAATAGTATATTGTCCTAGAATGTTCGCTCCCCCCCTTCACCTCCTAAATACAAACAGGGGCAAATATACTTATATTAATAAAAGGTCCTTTAGATCTAGAAACCCCCTGTGCTAGCACTATTCATCACATGTCACTCCAAGAATTGATTACCGTTTCACTCGCACTAGTGTTCTTTTCACACTTTTGGACACTATCACCCTATCGGGTTTTTTCCTTTAGCACGTAACCTGGACACTCCCCTCTTCTTCACTTGGGCAACAATCACTATGCCAAAATTATTGGGGAAAAAAGGAAAAACTTTTTCCCTTATTTGGGTTAATCACACTATCAGGCTCTTTTAATAATAATAAAATAACATATTGTCCACTATGCCCAACCTGAGAACATCTGAAACACTCGAGTAACGTCCCCTAAGAGGGTCATAAAATCGGCAACTTAGTAACCTCTTTCTATCCCCCTGGTATCCCTTCTCAGTTATTACATGTACGCAGTAAGATCAATTTCAGTTTACGGAATATATAATAAATCACGGAATATGCCTCACGAATAGACGAATGTGTAACAGACTACGTCACGAATATACACCCTTCCCCAAACCAATAGTGTAGCAGGGAAGGCAACCAATCAATGCCGACGATCGAGACAAGCCTCCAACATGTCAGCCAATAAAAAGTCCCAAGAACGGCGGGCGCCCCACCTTTGACAAAGCCTTTTTTGGCGAAACATGTCAGGGAAGCTGGAGTACATTCTCCATTTTTAAACTTAAACAACTGTGTGAATTGTGGTTGAATGCTTTATTAGAATTTAATTTAAAAATGGTATGTCTCTGTGTGTGAGTGTTACCTAGGGAAACGGAGCTGCTTAATTCCACATACTCTTACAAGTACCTTACTTATAGGAGTCTAATTTGAGATTCAGCGTGTGTACTTTTTATTTTAAGCCGTGAGCAAGTACAGCTCTGATCTCTCTAGGTCTTAATCGCATAGAGACCCTGTTAAGTTCTAAAACCGGTAATCATAAATATATTAACCTGAATACCGGAGTGTCCCTTATTGGTTCTAAAATAATCCTATTACGCATATATTCTGATTTATTACCCTGGAGTACTACTTAAACCATAATATAGGGGTTACCTCTACAGTGCACCAAACACACTGACAAAGATACTGGTACTAATTTCTTATAATAACAAGTCAATCCCTTCATAGTTAAGCGGACTTTGTACAGTATAATCTGCAGTATTGATCTAAGAAATTGGCGGTGTTACAACGAGGGCTGTGCAAAAGGAAAACATTTCAATAATACCCTGATATTATAGCTGCTGCTCTTAAAAATAGCCTCCACCAGAATAGGTGATAACCAGTTGTCTATTTAAACTCAAAACATTATCAAGTTAAGCACTAATGGAGTGCAATGCTATAATATAAGTATTACCTAAATTGAAATGGGAGGACATACAGAGTGAATCTTTCCTATTTTATAACGTTCTTAGGAACACAATTAATATAGTAATCTGACAAACCGCAACTAACACTGAATATAGCTAAACAGCATTGGAATAGTCCTCCGCCGGTTACGTTACCAGCAATCAACCAACCTATATGTTACTGCATTTAGAGTAAGTTCGTTATATAGAGGTTAAAAACCCTTCAGTACCCAGTACCCAACAAATATATTACCAAGGGCATATTTACTATTTTCTAGTCTTGCAACTATATGTTTCTTAATGTATTAATACAAGATTCGAGTAACCTTTTGTATGCATTCACTTTGGTCTGATCATACAATTGCAGGACAGTTCAGAGCATTACACCTAGGTTTATTTCTCTGATACTAAAATACCCATTAGGGACAATCCGTGGGTCTCTAAATACTAGTATTATCACTCACATTCTTTCGATATAAGAAGATGACCTAAAACTGGGGGTTAGATATTCTTGCAATAAATATAAATTATGGGCATATTCTGAATCCATATATATATATATACATATATAATTGCATATACCCTACCCCTTTTTTGAGTGTATATTACTTGGTGAGCATACCACTTATTGGTCGCATTCTCCTATATTCACATTGGTTGGAATTTTAAAATACCTCACCCCCTTGCTTTTTATTTTTGAATAAATTAATAAAAGTTAAGTTTTAAATCGCCTTTCTTGGACCTTCTACCTAGGTATTCATGGCCATTTTCCCTATACTTGCTGTTGAGTGCTAAATATGTACATTCTTTCAATTGCTGCTTGAAATTGATTATTCCAGTTTGCTTCTTTTAATGTACAGCACCTAAGTCCCCACTCATACATTTTTTTGAGATTTCTCACACCTATGAGAATAGGATATATAGTGGGACACAGCAACCGTAGTGCCGTTGTCTTTTCTCTTTCTGTTTCTCAAGTATAGTTACTGTGGTTGCACAGTTTTCCAGACAACAGAGCACACATCAATACTATTAGTATAATCTAACAAGATTAATAACTATCATTAACACTAAAAATTATTTTGATTAGAGCCAGCTACACCAAGGTAATCTAATAAAATCATGGCTGACACTTTTGGCAAAGATAGATCTGACAGACATTTAAAAAGAGCTACCGACTTGGATAACATGTTTAAATCCAATACCTCGGATGAATACACTCCCATCATCTCACTCGAGACACTATTAAAGGAGGTACACAAAAACATGTTTAAACAAGAAAAAGTATGGTGGGACCAACAATTTTTTGACAAGTATATTCAACAAAAATTAATCCCTAGAAGATTAAGAATTCAACTGTTCCCGGCATTCGAGTTTGACAACCCAGTATTAACAGATGACTGGGAGACAGCTCTGTCAGAGTGTTCGGTCAAACTCATGAACATTCTGATACGACATGATAAGGAAAAATATGACAAACTTGAAACATCTATCCAAGAACAATATACACAACTCAAAAAATATGAATCACAACCTGATTTTGAAAAAATGTATAAAAATTATCAGAAAGAATTAGACCAGTACATAAAGGAACTACGTGACATGAAACAAGGCAAGTTATTTAGAGACATCAAAGATTATAAAGAAAAAAAGATCTATAAGTGGAGAAGGAAAAATTTCTACAAAAATACACATAGAACCAATCAGTCCAACATAATACAAAGTGACATTTCTGATACAGATGGTGAGGACACTGTAGGCAATGACAACAGTGGAGAAACTCCCAGTACCTCTACTTCTACTTTCTCCCTACCAACTAGAAACAAGAGAAATAATTTTTTAGACGAGGGCACATCAGACGAGGCAGAACCACCAGGAGAGGTCAGAAGTACAAACAAAAGACCAACCAGACCAAGAGGTCGCCCCAGAGGTACATACCGGGGGGGCAGACAATACCAAAGAGCCCCGAGTCCTTTCTCGCAGATGAGACTAAATCATTGAAAATCATTAACCTGTCAGAACATCAATTGTCGCCTGATCATATCTCAGTATTGTCAAAAGGTCTATCTTTTTGTCCTACGGGACAATTGAATAAATTTGAAGTGATCAAAGATATACAGTTGTTTATACGAAAATTGAATTTAAAAAAATTCTTTGCCAAAAAATCAGATCCCACCTTATCAGAGAATGATAAGAGGAGCTTACAAGACTTGGAGAGCCTATTACAAGACAGTGAATCTCCATCTAAATCTTGGAGGCGTAAACTGAAAGCTAGATCTACTTTCGTACCAAAATATAATCTATCAACTCAACTAGAAATATTCAATCAGGTGGTCTGTGAGGAAATTTCACAATTAAAAACTGGCTATCAGCATCAGAACCTGACAAGAACTGAAAAATTGGCCCTTAAAGAAATACAGACATGGAAGGACATAATAATAAGAGAAGCTGATAAAGGCGGAAATATCGTCCTCTGGCCTTTACCTATGTATTTAAAACAAGTGGAAAAGCAATTAAAAAATCGCCAATGCTATGAAAAACTATTTAACAACCCAAGTGAGAAATACAGTGAAATCTACAATAAGATCATTAAAGAAGCCAGCAGCAAAGGCATTATAAATGCGGATGAAACCAAGTTCCTCACAGTCAAACACCCCAGGGTTGCGACCTTCTATCTTATACCAAAGATTCACAAAAACCTTGCTAATCCCCCGGGTAGGCCCATTGTTTCCGGCAATGAGTGTCTATCAGAAAATGCCAGTCAGTATGTTGATCATAGGCTGAGAGAATTCATGGAGGCCCTTCCCTCTTATGTCCAAGACACCATGGAGGTTTTACAGAGACTGGAAAATATCAACACCAGAAAAGATACCTGGCTTGTCACAGCGGACGTAGAGTCCCTATACACCTCCATAGAACATGATAAGGGACTCAGGGCAGTCCAATTCTTTCTCAATCAAGGATCTTCTGAAAATGAAAATCATGATTTGTTCATCTTAAAGTTATTGGAATTTGTCCTTAAATACAATTTCTTCACTTTTGCCAATAAGTTTTACCTTCAAGTTCAAGGGACGGCGATGGGCACAGCTTGTGCCCCTACCTATGCCAATCTATTTTTGGGGTTTTGGGAGAAGCATGTGGTATTCAATGATATCCATTCAACTGAAACAGA
This sequence comes from Bombina bombina, assembly GCF_027579735.1. NCBI lineage: Eukaryota > Metazoa > Chordata > Amphibia > Anura > Bombinatoridae > Bombina > Bombina bombina. Next base: position 635,728,779 of record NC_069503.1, read on the forward strand.
CAAAATACCTTTTTGGATAAGGTACATAGACGACATTCTGTTTTTATGGGAAGGAACCAAGGAAGAACTAGGTATTTTCCTTCAGGACTTAAATCAGAATGATCTGAACATAAAATTGACATATACAATGAGTCAAACAGAAATAGATTTCCTGGATCTTAAGATATTCAAAGATCAGGAGGGACGGATACAGACCAATCTTTATCGAAAAGAAACAGCAACCAACAGCATACTACATAATAACAGTTCGCATGCTCCCGGAACCACCAAATCATTACCAGTTGGTGAATTTTTAAGGATAAGAAGAAATTGCAGCAATACACATCTATTTAATGAACAAGCCAAATTGCTGGAAAAACGTTTACAGGACAGAGGATACAGTAAAAGGAATATTAAAAGAGCCAAATATAGGGCAATCCAAACTAACCGATCTGAGTTACTCTGCAAAAAGACCAAAAGGAAAGATGAACATACTAGATTGATCCTAACTTACAATCCACAAGTACAACTAATAAATGATATACTAAACAAGCACTGGCATATTCTCACTTTAGACCAAGATCTGAAGTCTATCGTAGGGGATAAGATACAAATAGGATACAGGAGAACCCAGAATATCAAGGACATGGTTTCCCGCAGCCATTACCAAGTGGGGAAAACAAGGACTGCCATACAGGCAGGATGCTTCCCTTGCGGCACTTGCTCATCTTGTAAATACATCCGTAAAACAGATATGATTCAGGATCGGTTTGGCCGCACACACAAAATGAAGAATTATATCAGCTGTACATCTGAGAATATAATATATGTATTATCCTGTAGCTGTCGTAAGATCTATGTCGGGATGACCAGCCGACAACTCAGAGTCAGATTACAGGAGCATGTAAGAAACATCAAAAATGCAGCAAAAGATTCGGAAGATGGAAAAATTATAACCTCAGTGGCATCTCACTTCCTAACATATCACCGTGCAAACCCGAAAGAGTTGAAATGTCAAGGAGTAGAAAAAATATCCCTGGGTATCAGAGGGGGGAATATGGAACAAGCACTATTAAGATCTGAATGCAGGTGGATCTATCTATTAGATAGTGTATACCCAAAGGGATTAAATGAACAAAACAATTATTATTGCTTTTTATAAAAAGAACAAATACAGAAGTGTTATTACAGATAGAGAAGATTAAGGGGCATATGTATTAGAATATATTTTATCAGACATTATCCAATGTAGGATGGAATTATAAATACTAAAAAGTCCATGACAAAATAGAAATAATCCAAAGGGCAGGAACCACATCAAAGAATGTAAATAAATATAATTTTCTTCTTGTTCTATAAACAGCTGGTTATGCCTAAGTCGCACTCTCAGCAATGTCACATCAATATTTTGAGCACCAATATTCATTTTTTTCCCCCCATTAAAATAAAAATAAAAAATAAAAAAGTCACTAACAGGGCAATAATTCTCCCCTTTTTTTGCCCACATGTGAGTATAGCACTCACATCTTTTATCACATGCACTATTGCTAAATTATGATCCTATATGGATCAGTGTGCCAGCCTATCACCATCACTGTTATTTTCAATTGAATTAGGATAAATAGTATATTGTCCTAGAATGTTCGCTCCCCCCCTTCACCTCCTAAATACAAACAGGGGCAAATATACTTATATTAATAAAAGGTCCTTTAGATCTAGAAACCCCCTGTGCTAGCACTATTCATCACATGTCACTCCAAGAATTGATTACCGTTTCACTCGCACTAGTGTTCTTTTCACACTTTTGGACACTATCACCCTATCGGGTTTTTTCCTTTAGCACGTAACCTGGACATTCCTCTCTTCTTCACTTGGGCAACAATCACTATGCCAAAATTATTGGGGAAAAAAGGAAAAACTTTTTCCCTTATTTGGGTTAATCACACTATCAGGCTCTTTTAATAATAATAAAATAACATATTGTCCACTATGCCCAACCTGAGAACATCTGAAACACTCGAGTAACGTCCCCTAAGAGGGTCATAAAATCGGCAACTTAGTAACCTCTTTCTATCCCCCTGGTATCCCTTCTCAGTTATTACATGTACGCAGTAAGATCAATTTCAGTTTACGGAATATATAATAAATCACGGAATATGCCTCACGAATAGACGAATGTGTAACAGACTACGTCACGAATATACACCCTTCCCCAAACCAATAGTGTAGCAGGGAAGGCAACCAATCAATGCCGACGATCGAGACAAGCCTCCAACATGTCAGCCAATAAAAAGTCCCAAGAACGGCGGGCGCCCCACCTTTGACAAAGCCTTTTTTGGCGAAACATGTCAGGGAAGCTGGAGTACATTCTCCATTTTTAAACTTAAACAACTGTGTGAATTGTGGTTGAATGCTTTATTAGAATTTAATTTAAAAATGGTATGTCTCTGTGTGTGAGTGTTACCTAGGGAAACGGAGCTGCTTAATTCCACATACTCTTACAAGTACCTTACTTATAGGAGTCTAATTTGAGATTCAGCGTGTGTACTTTTTATTTTAAGCCGTGAGCAAGTACAGCTCTGATCTCTCTAGGTCTTAATCGCATAGAGACCCTGTTAAGTTCTAAAACCGGTAATCATAAATATATTAACCTGAATACCGGAGTGTCCCTTATTGGTTCTAAAATAATCCTATTACGCATATATTCTGATTTATTACCCTGGAGTATTACTTAAACCATAATATAGGGGTTACCTCTACAGTGCACCAAACACACTGACAAAGATACTGGTACTAATTTCTTATAATAACAAGTCAATCCCTTCATAGTTAAGCGGACTTTGTACAGTATAATCTGCAGTATTGATCTAAGAAATTGGCGGTGTTACAACGAGGGCTGTGCAAAAGGAAAACATTTCAATAATACCCTGATATTATAGCTGCTGCTCTTAAAAATAGCCTCCACCAGAATAGGTGATAACCAGTTGTCTATTTAAACTCAAAACATTATCAAGTTAAGCACTAATGGAGTGCAATGCTATAATATAAGTATTACCTAAATTGAAATGGGAGGACATACAGAGTGAATCTTTCCTATTTTATAACGTTCTTAGGAACACAATTAATATAGTAATCTGACAAACCGCAACTAACACTGAATATAGCTAAACAGCATTGGAATAGTCCTCCGCCGGTTACGTTACCAGCAATCAACCAACCTATATGTTACTGCATTTAGAGTAAGTTCGTTATATAGAGGTTAAAAACCCTTCAGTACCCAGTACCCAACAAATATATTACCAAGGGCATATTTACTATTTTCTAGTCTTGCAACTATATGTTTCTTAATGTATTAATACAAGATTCGAGTAACCTTTTGTATGCATTCACTTTGGTCTGATCATACAATTGCAGGACAGTTCAGAGCATTACACCTAGGTTTATTTCTCTGATACTAAAATACCCATTAGGGACAATCCGTGGGTCTCTAAATACTAGTATTATCACTCACATTCTTTCGATATAAGAAGATGACCTAAAACTGGGGGTTAGATATTCTTGCAATAAATATAAATTATGGGCATATTCTGAATCCATATATATATATATATACATATATAATTGCATATACCCTACCCCTTTTTTGAGTGTATATTACTTGGTGAGCATACCACTTATTGGTCGCATTCTCCTATATTCACATTGGTTGGAATTTTAAAATACCTCACCCCCTTGCTTTTTATTTTTGAATAAATTAATAAAAGTTAAGTTTTAAATCGCCTTTCTTGGACCTTCTACCTAGGTATTCATGGCCATTTTCCCTATACTTGCTGTTGAGTGCTAAATATGTACATTCTTTCAATTGCTGCTTGAAATTGATTATTCCAGTTTGCTTCTTTTAATGTACAGCACCTAAGTCCCCACTCATACATTTTTTTGAGATTTCTCACACCTATGAGAATAGGATATATAGTGGGACACAGCAACCGTAGTGCCGTTGTCTTTTCTCTTTCTGTTTCTCAAGTATAGTTACTGTGGTTGCACAGTTTTCCAGACAACAGAGCACACATCAATACTATTAGTATAATCTAACAAGATTAATAACTATCATTAACACTAAAAATTATTTTGATTAGAGCCAGCTACACCAAGGTAATCTAATAAAATCATGGCTGACACTTTTGGCAAAGATAGATCTGACAGACATTTAAAAAGAGCTACCGACTTGGATAACATGTTTAAATCCAATACCTCGGATGAATACACTCCCATCATCTCACTCGAGACACTATTAAAGGAGGTACACAAAAACATGTTTAAACAAGAAAAAGTATGGTGGGACCAACAATTTTTTGACAAGTATATTCAACAAAAATTAATCCCTAGAGGATTAAGAATTCAACTGTTCCCGGCATTCGAGTTTGACAACCCAGTATTAACAGATGACTGGGAGACAGCTCTGTCAGAGTGTTCGGTCAAACTCATGAACATTCTGATACGACATGATAAGGAAAAATATGACAAACTTGAAACATCTATCCAAGAACAATATACACAACTCAAAAAATATGAATCACAACCTGATTTTGAAAAAATGTATAAAAATTATCAGAAAGAATTAGACCAGTACATAAAGGAACTACGTGACATGAAACAAGGCAAGTTATTTAGAGACATCAAAGATTATAAAGAAAAAAAGATCTATAAGTGGAGAAGGAAAAATTTCTACAAAAATACACATAGAACCAATCAGTCCAACATAATACAAAGTGACATTTCTGATACAGATGGTGAGGACACTGTAGGCAATGACAACAGTGGAGAAACTCCCAGTACCTCTACTTCTACTTTCTCCCTACCAACTAGAAACAAGAGAAAGAATTTTTTAGACGAGGGCACATCAGACGAGGCAGAACCACCAAGAGAGGTCAGAAGTACAAACAAAAGACCAACCAGACCAAGAGGTCGCCCCAGAGGTACATACCGGGGGGGCAGACAATACCAAAGAGCCCCGAGTCCTTTCTCGCAGATGAGACTAAATCATTGAAAATCATTAACCTGTCAGAACATCAATTGTCGCCTGATCATATCTCAGTATTGTCAAAAGGTCTATCTTTTTGTCCTACGGGACAATTGAATAAATTTGAAGTGATCAAAGATATACAGTTGTTTATTCGAAAATTGAATTTAAAAAAATTCTTTGCCAAAAAATCAGATCCCACCTTATCAGAGAATGATAAGAGGAGCTTACAAGACTTGGAGAGCCTATTACAAGACAGTGAATCTCCATCTAAATCTTGGAGGCGTAAACTGAAAGCTAGATCTACTTTCGTACCAAAATATAATCTATCAACTCAACTAGAAATATTCAATCAGGTGGTCTGTGAGGAAATTTCACAATTAAAAACTGGCTATCAGCATCAGAACCTGACAAGAACTGAAAAATTGGCCCTTAAAGAAATACAGACATGGAAGGACATAATAATAAGACAAGCTGATAAAGGCGGAAATATCGTCCTCTGGCCTTTACCTATGTATTTAAAACAAGTGGAAAAGCAATTAAAAAATCGCCAATGCTATGAAAAACTATTTAACAACCCAAGTGAGAAATACAGTGAAATCTACAATAAGATCATTAAAGAAGCCAGCAGCAAAGGCATTATAAATGCGGATGAAACCAAGTTCCTCACAGTCAAACACCCCAGGGTTGCGACCTTCTATCTTATACCAAAGATTCACAAAAACCTTGCTAATCCCCCGGGTAGGCCCATTGTTTCCGGCAATGAGTGTCTATCAGAAAATGCCAGTCAGTATGTTGATCATAGGCTGAGAGAATTCATGGAGGCCCTTCCCTCTTATGTCCAAGACACCATGGAGGTTTTACAGAGACTGGAAAATATCAACACCAGAAAAGATACCTGGCTTGTCACAGCGGACGTAGAGTCCCTATACACCTCCATAGAACATGATAAGGGACTCAGGGCAGTCCAATTCTTTCTCAATCAAGGATCTTCTGAAAATGAAAATCATGATTTGTTCATCTTAAAGTTATTGGAATTTGTCCTTAAATACAATTTCTTCACTTTTGCCAATAAGTTTTACCTTCAAGTTCAAGGGACGGCGATGGGCACAGCTTGTGCCCCTACCTATGCCAATCTATTTTTGGGGTTTTGGGAGAAGCATGTGGTATTCAATGATATCCATTCAACTGAAACAGACAAAATACCTTTTTGGATAAGGTACATAGACGACATTCTGTTTTTATGGGAAGGAACCAAGGAAGAACTAGGTATTTTCCTTCAGGACTTAAATCAGAATGATCTGAACATAAAATTGACATATACAATGAGTCAAACAGAAATAGATTTCCTGGATCTTAAGATATTCAAAGATCAGGAGGGACGGATACAGACCAATCTTTATCGAAAAGAAACAGCAACCAACAGCATACTACATAATAACAGTTTGCATGCTCCCGGAACCACCAAATCATTACCAGTTGGTGAATTTTTAAGGATAAGAAGAAATTGCAGCAATACACATCTATTTAATGAACAAGCCAAATTGCTGGAAAAACGTTTACAGGACAGAGGATACAGTAAAAGGAATATTAAAAGAGCCAAATATAGGGCAATCCAAACTAACCGATCTGAGTTACTCTGCAAAAAGACCAAAAGGAAAGATGAACATACTAGATTGATCCTAACTTACAATCCACAAGTACAACTAATAAATGATATACTAAACAAGCACTGGCATATTCTCACTTTAGACCAAGATCTGAAGTCTATCGTAGGGGATAAGATACAAATAGGATACAGGAGAACCCAGAATATCAAGGACATGGTTTCCCGCAGCCATTACCAAGTGGGGAAAACAAGGACTGCCATACAGGCAGGATGCTTCCCTTGCGGCACTTGCTCATCTTGTAAATACATCCGTAAAACAGATATGATTCAGGATCGGTTTGGCCGCACACACAAAATGAAGAATTATATCAGCTGTACATCTGAGAATATAATATATGTATTATCCTGTAGCTGTCGTAAGATCTATGTCGGGATGACCAGCCGACAACTCAGAGTCAGATTACAGGAGCATGTAAGAAACATCAAAAATGCAGCAAAAGATTCGGAAGATGGAAAAATTATAAACTCAGTGGCATCTCACTTCCTAACATATCACCGTGCAAACCCGAAAGAGTTGAAATGTCAAGGAGTAGAAAAAATATCCCTGGGTATCAGAGGGGGGAATATGGAACAAGCACTATTAAGATCTGAATGCAGGTGGATCTATCTATTAGATAGTGTATACCCAAAGGGATTAAATGAACAAAACAATTATTATTGCTTTTTATAAAAAGAACAAATACAGAAGTGTTATTACAGATAGAGAAGATTAAGGGGCATATGTATTAGAATATATTTTATCAGACATTATCCAATGTAGGATGGAATTATAAATACTAAAAAGTCCATGACAAAATAGAAATAATCCAAAGGGCAGGAACCACATCAAAGAATGTAAATAAATATAATTTTCTTCTTGTTCTATAAACAGCTGGTTATGCCTAAGTCGCACTCTCAGCAATGTCACATCAATCTTTTTGAGCACCAATATTCATTTTTTTCCCCCCATTAAAATAAAAATAAAAAATAAAAAAGTCACTAACAGGGCAATAATTCTCCCCTTTTTTTGCCCACATGTGAGTATAGCACTCACATCTTTTATCACATGCACTATTGCTAAATTATGATCCTATATGGATCAGTGTGCCAGCCTATCACCATCACTGTTATTTTCAATTGAATTAGGATAAATAGTATATTGTCCTAGAATGTTCGCTCCCCCCCTTCACCTCCTAAATACAAACAGGGGCAAATATACTTATATTAATAAAAGGTCCTTTAGATCTAGAAACCCCCTGTGCTAGCACTATTCATCACATGTCACTCCAAGAATTGATTACCGTTTCACTCGCACTAGTGTTCTTTTCACACTTTTGGACACTATCACCCTATCGGGTTTTTTCCTTTAGCACGTAACCTGGACACTCCCCTCTTCTTCACTTGGGCAACAATCACTATGCCAAAATTATTGGGGAAAAAAGGAAAAACTTTTTCCCTTATTTGGGTTAATCACACTATCAGGCTCTTTTAATAATAATAAAATAACATATTGTCCACTATGCCCAACCTGAGAACATCTGAAACACTCGAGTAACGTCCCCTAAGAGGGTCATAAAATCGGCAACTTAGTAACCTCTTTCTATCCCCCTGGTATCCCTTCTCAGTTATTACATGTACGCAGTAAGATCAATTTCAGTTTACGGGATATATAATAAATCACGGAATATGCCTCACGAATAGACGAATGTGTAACAGACTACGTCACGAATATACACCCTTCCCCAAACCAATAGTGTAGCAGGGAAGGCAACCAATCAATGCCGACGATCGAGACAAGCCTCCAACATGTCAGCCAATAAAAAGTCTCAAGAACGGCGGGCGCCCCACCTTTGACAAAGCCTTTTTTGGCGAAACATGTCAGGGAAGCTGGAGTACATTCTCCATTTTTAAACTTAAACAACTGTGTGAATTGTGGTTGAATGCTTTATTAGAATTTAATTTAAAAATGGTATGTCTCTGTGTGTGAGTGTTACCTAGGGAAACGGAGCTGCTTAATTCCACATACTCTTACAAGTACCTTACTTATAGGAGTCTAATTTGAGATTCAGCGTGTGTACTTTTTATTTTAAGCCGTGAGCAAGTACAGCTCTGATCTCTCTAGGTCTTAATCGCATAGAGACCCTGTTAAGTTCTAAAACCGGTAATCATAAATATATTAACCTGAATACCGGAGTGTCCCTTATTGGTTCTAAAATAATCCTATTACGCATATATTCTGATTTATTACCCTGGAGTACTACTTAAACCATAATATAGGGGTTACCTCTACAGTGCACCAAACACACTGACAAAGATACTGGTACTAATTTCTTATAATAACAAGTCAATCCCTTCATAGTTAAGCAGACTTTGTACAGTATAATCTGCAGTATTGATCTAAGAAATTGGCGGTGTTACAACGAGGGCTGTGCAAAAGGAAAACATTTCAATAATACCCTGATATTATAGCTGCTGCTCTTAAAAATAGCCTCCACCAGAATAGGTGATAACCAGTTGTCTATTTAAACTCAAAACATTATCAAGTTAAGCACTAATGGAGTGCAATGCTATAATATAAGTATTACCTAAATTGAAATGGGAGGACATACAGAGTGAATCTTTCCTATTTTATAACGTTCTTAGGAACACAATTAATATAGTAATCTGACAAATCGCAACTAACACTGAATACAGCTAAACAGCATTGGAATAGTCCTCCGCCGGTTACGTTACCAGCAATCAACCAACCTATATGTTACTGCATTTAGAGTAAGTTCGTTATATAGAGGTTAAAAACCCTTCAGTACCCAGTACCCAACAAATATATTACCAAGGGCATATTTACTATTTTCTAGTCTTGCAACTATATGTTTCTTAATGTATTAATACAAGATTCGAGTAACCTTTTGTATGCATTCACTTTGGTCTGATCATACAATTGCAGGACAGTTCAGAGCATTACACCTAGGTTTATTTCTCTGATACTAAAATACCCATTAGGGACAATCCGTGGGTCTCTAAATACTAGTATTATCACTCACATTCTTTCGATATAAGAAGATGACCTAAAACTGGGGGTTAGATATTCTTGCAATAAATATAAATTATGGGCATATTCTGAATCCATATATATATATATATATATATATATATATACATATATAATTGCATATACCCTACCCCTTTTTTGAGTGTATATTACTTGGTGAGCATACCACTTATTGGTCGCATTCTCCTATATTCACATTGGTTGGAATTTTAAAATACCTCACCCCCTTGCTTTTTATTTTTGAATAAATTAATAAAAGTTAAGTTTTAAATCGCCTTTCTTGGACCTTCTACCTAGGTATTCATGGCCATTTTCCCTATACTTGCTGTTGAGTGCTAAATATGTACATTCTTTCAATTGCTGCTTGCAATTGATTATTCCAGTTTGCTTCTTTTAATGTACAGCACCTAAGTCCCCACTCATACATTTTTTTGAGATTTCTCACACCTATGAGAATAGGATATATAGTGGGACACAGCAACCGTAGTGCCGTTGTCTTTTCTATTTCTAACACCTAAATAAACCTATTAACCCCTATACCGCCGCCCCCACATCGCTAACACCTAAATAAACCTATTAACCACTAAACCGCTGGAGCCCCACATCACAACTACTATAATAAACCTGTTAACCCCTAAACCGCTGCCCCCCCCACATCGCTAATACTAAACTAAAACTTTTAACCCCTAAACCGCCAAACACCCACATCGCAACACACTAAATGAAACTATTAACCTCTAAACCTAACATCCCCTAACGTTAAATTAAATATACAATATAACTACCTTTAAATTATTAAAAACTTACCTGTGAAAAAAAAACCTAAGCATAAACTATAAATTAACCTAACATTACTATATTAAAAAAATAAAATAAGCGAAAAATAAAAAACCTAAGTTACAAAATTAAAAAATGCTAACGCTACAAAAATTTTTTTAAAAAAATAACATTACAAAAAACAAACACTAAAATTACGAAAATTAAAAATAATCTTAACATTACAAAAAAAACACTTACATTACAAAAATATAAAAAAACCGAGATTACAAAAAATAAACGAAATTATCCAAAATAATAAAAATTAAACCTTATCTATAAAAACAAAAAATCCACCCCAAAATAAAAACACCCCCTAATCTATCAATAAAATACCAATAGCCCTTAAAAGGGCCTTTTGTAGGGCATTGAGCTAAGTTAAACAGCTCTTTTACCTACAAAAATGACAAAGTCCCCCCTAACAGTAAAACCCCCCCACCCAAACCAACTCCCCAAAATAAAAAAAACTAAGTTTAAAAAAACCCTAAGCTACACATTGACGCTAAAGGGCCCATTAAAAAAATAAAAAAGCCCTAATCTAAAAATAAAAACACCTAAAAAAAACAAAAAACTAACAAACACTAACCCCAGAAAATGTACTTACAGTTCCTGAAGTCTGGACATCCATCTTCATCCAGACGGCGAGAAGTCTTAATCCAGTCGACTACATCTTCATCCATCGTGGGGGGCATCTTCTATCTTCATCCCAGTGGTGCAGAGCTGTGGCGGCGTGGAGCTGACCAGGAGAGGTGGTGACATCCAGCACGGAGCCTCCTCTTCATGCGATCTCCGCCTCACACTGAAGCTTGAATGCAAGGTACCCCTATTGGCTAAAAAAATCCAATCAGACAATAGGATGAGAGCTGCTTAAATTATTTTGGTCCTGGTTAGCTCCGTGGCGCCACATCTCTGCGCCTCTGGGATGAAGATAGAAGATGCCCCCGCAATGGATGAAGATTTCGCCGCCTGGATGAAGACTTCTCGCCGCCTAAATAAAGATGGATGTCCACACTTCAGGAACTGTGAGTAAAGTTTCTGGGGTTAGTGTTAGTTAGTTGTTTTTTTTTTTTTAGGGTAGTTTTTTATTTAGATTAGGGCTTTTTTATTTTTTAATGGGCGCAAAAGAGCTGATTGCCCTTTTAAGGGCAATGCCCATACAAATGCCCCTTTAGGGACAATGGGTAGCTTAGGTTTTTTTATTTTGGGGGGTTGGTTGGGTGGGGGTTTACTGTTAGGGGGCTTTGTAATTTTTGTAGGTAAAAGAGCTGTTTAACGTAGGGCAATGCACTACAAAAGGCTTTTTTTGTTTTTATAGGGGTATTAGATTAGGTTTAAGTTTTATTATTTTCGATAATTTTGTTTATTTTTTTTTGTAATCTTAGTGGCCTAGATTTGGAGTTTGGCGGTAGCCATGAAAACCAGCGTTAAATGCTCCTAACGCTGGTTTTAGGCTACCTCCGGTATTTGGAGTCACTCAAAAAAGGGTCTAACGCTCACTTTTCAGCCGCGACTTTTCTATACCGCAGATCCCCTTACGTCAATTGCGTATCCTATCTTTTCAATGGGATTTTTCTAACTCCGGTATTTAGAGTCGTGTCTGAAGTGAGCGTTAGAATTCTAACGACAAAACTCCAGCCGCAGAAAAAAATCAGTAGTTAAGAGCTTTCTGGGCTAACGCCGGTTCATAAAGCTCTTAACTACTGTACTCTAAAGTACACTAACACCCATAAACTACCTATGTACCCCTAAACCTAGCTCCCCCCACATCGCCGCCACTCGATTAAATTTTTTTAACCCCTAATCTGCCGACCGCCACCTACGTTATCCTTATGTACCCCTAATCTGCTGCCCCTAACACCGCCGACCCCTATATTATATTTATTAACCCCTAACCTGCCCCCCAAAACGTCGCCACCAGCTACCTACAATAATTAACCCCTAATCTGCCGACCGCAAAGAGCCGCCACCTACATTATAGCTATGTACCCCTAATCTGCTGCCTCTAACACCGCCGACCCCTATATTATATTTATTAACCCCTAATCTGCCCCCCACAACGTCGCCTCCACCTGCCTACACTTATTAACCCCTAATCTGCCAAGCGGACCGCACCCCTATCATAATAAAGTTATTAACCCCTAATCCGCCTCACTAACCCTATAATAAATAGTATTAACCCCTAATCTGCCCTCCCTAACATCGCCGACACCTAACTTCAAACATTAACCCCTAATCTGCCGACTGGAGCTCACCGCTATTCTAATAAATGTATTAACCCCTAAAGCTAAGTCTAACACTAACACCCCCTAACTTAAATATAATTTAAATCTAGCGAAATAAATTAACTCTTATTAAATAAATTATTCCTATTTAAAGCTAAATACTTACCTGTAAAATAAATCCTAATATAGCTACAATATAAATTATAATTATATTATAGCTATTTTAGGATTAATATTTATTTTACAGGTAACTTTGTATTTATTTTAACCAGATACAATAGCTATTAAATAGTTAAGAACTATTTAATAGCTAAAATAGTTAAAATAATTACAAAATTACCTGTAAAATAAATCCTAACCTAAGTTACAATTAAACCTAACACTATACTATCATTAAATTAATTAAATAAAATACCTACAATTACCTACAATTAAACCTAACACTACACTATCAATACATTAATTAAATACAATATCTACAAATAACTACAATGAAATAAACTAACTAAAGTACAAAAAATAAAAAAGAACTAAGTTACAAAAAATAAAAAAATATTTACAAACATAAGAAAAATCTTACAACAATTTTAAACTAATTACACCTACTCTAAGCCCCCTAATAAAATAACAAAGCCCCCCAAAATAAAAAATGCCCTACCCTATTCTAAATTACTAAAGTTCAAAGCTCTTTTACCTTACCAGCCCTGAACAGGGCCCTTTACGGGGCATGCCCCAAAGAGTTCAGCTCTTTTGCCTGTAAAAAAAAACATACAATACCCCCCCCCAACATTACAACCCACCACCCACATACCCCTAATCTAACCCAAACCCCCCTTAAATAAACCTAACACTAAGCCCCTGAAGATCATCCTACCTTGTCTTCACCATACCAGGTTCACCGATCGGTCCTGGCTCCAAAATCTTCATCCAACCCAAGCGGGGGCTGGCAATCCATCATCCGGCGGCTGAAGAGGTCCAGAAGAGGCTCCAAAGTCTTCATCCTATCCGGGAAGAAGAGTAGATCCGGACCGGCAACCATCATCTTCCAAGCGGCATCTTCTATCTTCATCCGATGAGGACCGACTCCATCCTGAAGACCTCCACCGCGGACCCATCTTCATCCGGCGACGTCCAACTGAAGAATGATGGTTCCTTTAAGGGACGTCACCCAAGATGGCGTCCCTCGAATTCCGATTGGCTGATAGGATTCTATCAGCCAATCGGAATTAAGGTAGGAATATTCTGATTGGCTGATGGAATCAGCCAATCAGAATCAAGTTCAATCCGATTGGCTGATCCAATCAGCCAATCAGATTGAGCTCGCATTCTATTGGCTGTTCCGATCAGCCAATAGAATGCAAGCTCAATCTGATTGGCTGATAGAATCCTATCAGCCAATCGGAATTCGAGGGACGCCATCTTGGATGACGTCCCTTAAAGGAACCGTCATTCTTCAGTTGGACGTCGCCGGATGAAGATGGGTCCGCGGTGGAGGTCTTCAGGATGGAGCCGGTCCTCATCGGATGAAGATAGAAGATGCCGCTTGGAAGATGATGGTTGCCGGTCCAGATCTACTCTTCTTCCCGGATAGGATGAAGACTTTGGAGCCTCTTCTGGACCTCTTCAGCCGCCGGATGATGGATCGCCAGTCCTCGCTTGGGTTGGATGAAGATTTTGGAGCCAGGACCGATCGGTGAACCTGGTATGGTGAAGACAAGGTAGGATGATCTTCAGGGGCTTAGTGTTAGGTTTATTTAAGGGGGGTTTGGGTTAGATTAGGGGTATGTGGGTGGTGGGTTGTAATGTTGGGGGGGGGTATTGTATGTTTTTTTTTACAGGCAAAAGAGCTGAATTCTTTGGGGCATGCCCCGCAAAGGGCCCTGTTCAGGGCTGGTAAGGTAAAAGAGCTTTGAACTTTAGTAATTTAGAATAGGGTAGGGCATTTTTTATTTTGGGGGGCTTTGTTATTTTATTAGGGGGCTTAGAGTAGGTGTAATTAGTTTAAAATTGTTGTAAGATTTTCCTTATGTTTGTAAATATTTTTTTATTTTTTGTAACTTAGTTCTTTTTTATTTTTTGTACTTTAGTTAGTTTATTTCATTGTAGTTATTTGTAGATATTGTATTTAATTAATGTATTGATAGTGTAGTGTTAGCTTTAATTGTAGGTAATTGTAGATATTTTATTTAATTAATTTAATGATAGTGTAGTGTTAGGTTTAATTGTAACTTAGGTTAGGATTTATTTTACAGGTAATTTTGTTATTATTTTAACTAGGTAACTATTAAATAGTTATTAACTATTTAATAGCTATTGTATCTGGTTAAAATAAATACAAAGTTGCCTGTAAAATAAATATTAATCCTAAAATAGCTATAATATAATTATAATTTATAGTGTAGCTATATTAGGTTTTATTTTACAGGTAAGTATTTAGCTTTAAATAGGAATAATTTATTTAATAAGAGATAATTAATTTCGCTAGATTAAAATTATATTTAATTTAGGGGGTGTTAGTGTTAGGGTTAGACTTAGCTTTAGGGGTTAATACATTTATTAGAATAGCGGTGAGCTCCAGTCGGCAGATTAGGGGTTAATAATTGAAGTTAGGTGTCGGCGATGTTAGGGAGGGCAGATTAGGGGTTAATACTATTTATTATAGGGTTAGTGAGGCGGATTAGGGGTTCATAACTTTATTATAGTAGCGCTCAGGTCCGGACGGCAGATTAGGGGTTAATAAGTGTAGTTAGGTGGAGGCGACGTTGTGGGGGGCAGATTAGGGGTTAATTAATATAATATAGGGGTCGGCGGTGTTAGGGGCAGCAGATTAGGGGTACCTAGGGATAATATAAGTAGCGGCGGTTTACGGAGCGGCAGATTAGGGGTTAAAAATAATATACAGGGGTCAGCGATAGCGGGGGCGGCAGAATAGGGGTTAATAAGTGTAAGGTTAGGGGTGTTTAGACTCGGGGTACATGTTAGAGTGTTAGGTGCAGACGTAGGAAGTGTTTCCCCATAGCAAACAATGGGGCTGCGTTAGGAGCTGAACGCGGCTTTTTTGCAGGTGTTAGGTTTTTTTTCAGCTCAAACAGCCCCATTGTTTCGTATGGGGGAATCGTGCACGAGCACGTTTTTGAGGCTGGCCGCGTCCGTAAGCAACTCTGGTATCGAGAGTTGAAGCTGCGTTAAATATGCTCTACGCTCCTTTTTTGGAGCCTAACGCTGACGTTATATGGACTCTCAATACCAGAGTTATTTTAAAGGAGCGGCCAGAAAAAAGCCAGCGTTAGCTACGCGGGTCGTTACCGACAAAACTCTAAATCTAGCCGAGAGTTTTTTATTTTTCGTAATGTTAGTGGTTTTTTTTGTAGTGTTAGATTATTTTTAATTTTCATAATTTTAATCTTTTTTTTTGTAATGTTAGTTTTTTTTAAATTTTTTGTAGTGTTAGGATTTTTTAATTTTGTAACTTCGGTTTTTTATTTTTCGTTTATTTTATTTTTTTAAAATAGTAATGTTAGGTTAATTTGTAGTTTAATCTTAAAGGGACACTCAATCAAAATTAAACTTTCATTATTCAGATAGAGCATGCCATTTTAAACAACTTTCCCATTTACTTCCATTAACTAAAATTTGCAGTCTTTTTATATTTAAACTTTTTGAGTATACTGAGCATGTGCAAGAATAAGTGTGTATGCATTGGTGAATGGCTGATGGCTGTCACATGGTACGTGTATGCATTTGTGATTGGCTGATGGCTGTCACATGGTACAGGGGGAGTGGAAAAAGACATAACTTAAAATTATCAGAAAAAAAAATCTACTACATATTTGAAGTTAAGACTAAGTGATATTGCATTGTCTTGTTATCTTGCATTTGTTGATTATGCAAATCTACTGTGTTGACTGGTCCTTTAAGGTATTTTTATTTCACAGGTAAGTCTTTATTTATTTTAAGGTAGTTATATTGTAAGTTTAATTTAAAGTTATGGGGTGTTAGGTTTAGGGGTTAATAGTTTAATTTAGTGTTTCGCGATGTGGGGGGCCGGCAGTTTAGGGGTTAATAGGTTTATTTAGTGTTGGCGATGTTGGTGGGTGGCGGATTAGGGGTTAATAAGTTTACAAAAGTATTTGCGATGCAGGGAGATGGCGGTTTAGGAGTTAATAGGTTTATTATAGTATTTGCAATGCAGGGGGATGTCGGTTTAGGGGTTAATAGGTAGTTTATGGGTGTTGGTGACATTTTTAATATTTTTGTTTTGAGTTTTGTGAAACATTTTTGTTTTGCAAAATCCATAACTACTGGTCTCAGATCACGGAATGGATTATGGCGGTATAAGCTATAATGCTAGCGTTATAACTGGACCACACAACCTGTAATACGGGAGACCTCAAAATTCCACACTCAAAAGTAATTTTTTGAGTGCGAAATGGAGAGTTGCGTAAAGGCTAAAACGCTAGTGGTATAGCTGTACTGCCGCGACTTGTAATTCGGGAGACCTGCATATTCCGCGTGCAATGGCCAATTTTTCAGCAGTATAGCCATACCGCAAAACAATTGTAATCTTGGTGTAAGGTTGTTATGAATATTTATGTATAATACCAATAACATTTTCTTCTAAGGGAAGAACATTGGAATGTAAAATATTTAAATTCACAACACAATAAAACACATTTAAAAAGAATAAAATTGAATAAATATAATTGTTTATGTTTTAAGGTATTTGACTGAAAAGGGCTCAATAGTGCATATATATATATATATATATATATATATATGTGTGTGTGTATATAAGTATATACATATTTTATATGTGTGCTTACATGTGTGTGTGTATATATATATATATATATATATATATATATATCCTCCATGTGTATCTGCACTCACAATGTCATATAGTCAGCAACCAGGGTGCCAGGTCAGTATTATTCACAGCGATCTTCAACAAAGGACTGCACTCACTGGGTTTCCAAAAACATTCTTATTTATTAGGTAACGTTTCGGGATTCACAGATCCCTTCCTCAGACCAGAACAAACATACAACTGAACATAGTGATATATAAATACTTTAAGCCACACCCACCACCAAATCAAAACAGTGAATTGCGCCAAAAATAGGGTTGTCATGGTGATAACCCCTATGTATCTCAGTGTAACCAAACTACTAATCCCAAAAAGATCAACTACAATTCAGTAGTGTACAGATGCTAACATAACCATATGAGTCATTATATATGTTACTTTAGTAAATACTTATAAGACATCTATGAGTCCCTGTTCAATACTAATTTATATCATTAGATTAGTGGCAAAGGTAAATTAAATGGTATCATAGTTGATATCAAGCATTCAATCACATAGGGTAATTCTATACCTATTAGTTTCTAGCATGAATATAAATAGCAATATTAAACATGCAGTTACAGCGGTAATACAGATGTGTCAGATCATATCCGAAATATATTAATCACTCAGCATAATGAATTAGTGTTGTTGGTCCGTTCTAGATCTTATGACAATGTGGGCCCTCCAGATTATGTTAGCGGTATTGGATGTACAAATGTCAACTCATGTTTATACCATATGTGCACACAAGCATTATGTAGGTATCTGCCCTCATATCTTCTGAGGCCTAACACAAAGAAAAAGGCACTTACTTTCTATTAGCACATGTCCTAAGTGATGTATAGGTAGGATTGTATCTGATCCTGTTATGAGACGCGCCCCCAGTGAACAGCTCCTGTGTCAATAGTGTCCGTTAGCCTAGCGCATGGCTAATTAGCATACGCCGATGACGTATGCGTGTGTGTTCACGCGTAGTCACGGTAACCCTGTTGCCATCTATGCATAGCTAGTTTACAGTCCACATCGGTTATTGCGCTTATGCGAGCTAGGGGAAAATTGTTCAAAGCTGAGTCATATTTCAACAGTCCCATTTTATAGCGCCATAACTTAGTGTTTAAAAAGGACAAAAATAAGGTGTATATACTAAATGGTGTAATCTGTCCTATTCGGTGCCATGATCTATGCACAGTCCCATAACTGTCATACAGCAATTGTTAGCGATGGGGAGAGATGCATATATATTAAGTATTATACTGTATTCCTACCATAATGCTAACATGTGTGGTGGCAGTTTATACACAACAGGGTAATCCATATTGCATTTAAATATAGAGAAAGTATACAAACATATAGACCTATGTTTAAGTAATAATAGTAAAGCATAAAACCTTGTGCTTGGACCCTCAGGTATCCATACAGTAGAACCTCAAATTCTATCATTGGTTCACTGTTATAAGTGGCAATCAAAGTTAATCACTGACAACCTTAGCTTATTAACAGAGGCGAGTTATTAGTGTAACATTGGTACTCTAGACATTCATTGGTCCAACCACTCAGGTAATCCATGTATTTGGTTTTTACCCATTTTTATATAGGTTCCACAACCTGACCTTCAACCAGTCCCAGAGTATCTGGGGTACCCTTCCATAACCCATATGCCATGTACTAATGTGGCCTGCATGTCCCCGTGTGTTGCCATCATATGGGTCCAAACAGTACTCATGGGTGGGTCCCACCAAGTGTGTGTCATACTAGAGCATATGACCCTCACTGGTTAGTTAACCACCTAGAGTAAAATGAAGCAGGGTCACATTGGTGCGTAATACCCGTGCCAAAGTCCAGCCATTATTTGTGTCCCACAAAAGTGGGTGTAGGTGTGTCATCACACAAGTAGGCTAGGAGGTAATAGGATAATATTCTTATCACAGGAAGCAGCGCCAGTCATTAGACATATTCAGGCCATTAGGGTGCAGGGTACCAAGTCTATGAATCCATCTGGACTCCATCCGGAGTAGGGTTGTATCCCTATCTCCGCCTCGTTTGAGAGCTGGAACGTGGTCAATTAAGATAAACCTTAGGTCAGTAACTTTATGTTGGGCCAAGAGAAAGTGTCTTGCCACAGGTTGGTCCGATGTTCCTTTATCCAAAGCGATCCTTATTGCAGATCTGTGATTAGCCATCCTCAGTCGTGCGTTGTCCGTCGTCTTTCCAACATAAAATTGGCCACAACAGCAGCTTAACAGGTAGATCACATGGGTAGTTGTACAGGTAATGAAGTGTCTTATTGTGTACTTCTGAGTCGTGTGCGGGTGTCTAAAAACTTTACATGGGATCATTCCACTGCATGTAGTGCATCCCAGGCATCTATAACAGCCTTTCTTCTTGGTTTTAAGCCATTGTTCTTTCATATAGCATTGTTGTGGGTCTGTGGACATGAGTAGGTCCCTAAGGCTCCTTCCACGTCTGTATCCCATTATGGGGGGATCCATATGTTCAAAAGGTAATCCAGGATCTGTCGCTAGGATCTCCCATCTCCTTCTGATATCCTGTGCCATCCTCTCCTTCCCTTTATTGTAGGTGGTGGTAAAGATCATCCTCTCTTTTCCAGTCTGTTCCAAACGGTTGGCCTTGTTTCCCTCCTGGGTGGTCACTTCATCTATGACACTTCGAATAAGTTCCATTTTATATCCTCTCTGTAGGAACTTTTCA
This sequence comes from Bombina bombina, assembly GCF_027579735.1. Classification (NCBI taxonomy): domain Eukaryota; kingdom Metazoa; phylum Chordata; class Amphibia; order Anura; family Bombinatoridae; genus Bombina; species Bombina bombina. Next base: position 635,749,071 of record NC_069503.1, read on the forward strand.
GTCATCATTTGTAGTTGTGTTTCACGGTTAATGGTTTCAGTGTTGTTTCTTAATACCCGGATCATTTGTGACTTTATGATTGCCTTTCTAGTGTGTGGAGGGTGGTTACTGGTTGCTTCAAGTATTGAATTCCTGTCTGTGGGCTTGGTATAGAGAGTAGTAAATAGTTTGTCCTGTTTTTTATAGGTTCTGAGGTCTAAAAAGTCAATGCAGTTTTGATCATACTTTAGCTCAAATTTAATAGGCGACTCAATTGCGTTCAGTCCTGTTACCCAATCATTCAATGAGTCCTCTGTGCCCTGCCATATTAGAAAGACATCATCTATGTACCTTTTATAGTGTCTTACTGTATCTATGTTATACACGTCTATGATGTCACGCTCATAGTGTTCCATGTAGAGATTAGCATATGATGGGGCCATATTTGACCCCATTGCTGTCCCCATGAGTTGTTGGTAAAATGTGCTTTCAAAGCGAAAGTAATTAAGGGTCAAACATTTTTCCAGTAGATCAAGAATCAGAGAGATTGGAGGTCCCACATAGGGGAATCGTGTCAGAGCCAATGCAACCGCCTTCAGTCCATCAGTGTGGGGGATGACAGTGTACAGACTTCTCACGTCCATGGTGACCAAAAGGTCATTGTTGCCAATCTCATCCACGGTGTTTAGTATGGTAATGAGATCACCAGAGTCCCTAATGTAGGAGTCCATTGATCTTACTAGGGGCTGTAGGAGGGCGTCAATAAATATCGCTAGGGGTTGCAGCAAGGACCCTCTAGCTGACACAATTGGCCTCCCTGGAGGTTTTTTTTGGTCCTTGTGTATCTTGGGTAAAGTATACAAAATTGGATGAATGGGGAACATAGTGTTGAGGAAATTATATTCATCCAAGCTGATCCAGTTCAGCTGGCGTGCTTCAGACAATACACTCTCAATATCCCTTTTGAATTCATTAGTTGGATCTCTGGTAAGTTTTTTGTAGGTCTTATGATCATCTAGTTGGCGGAGTATTTCCTTGCGATACTGGTCATAGTTCATTACTATAATTGCTCCTCCCTTGTCCGCTGGGCGAATGACGATCTCAGTGTCATTGGATAGTGATTTAAGTGCCATTCTCTCTGCTCCATTCAGGTTGGGTCTGTGTTTTATACATTCCAGTTCCTTGGTGTCGTTTCCAATCATTCTGGTGTAGGTTTTAATACTTGATCCACAGGCTTTAGGTTCAAATTTGCTCTTTGGTTTAAATCGCTTTATTTCTTTTTCCATGTGGGTGTCCTTAAAATGTTCCTTTAATTTCAAGTTCCTTTGGAACCTGTGTATGTCTAAAAAGTTTTCAAAATCATCATTGGTAAATGTGGGGATGAAAGTCAGACCTCTATTTAACAGGCTAACTTCACCCTCATTTAAAGTTCTGTTACTTAGATTGATGACAATGTCAGGGTTTTTTATCTTGGGGGTCGGGGGGGTCTTCCGTCCACAATAGTTCCCCCTCCTCGGGTGCGGCCTCGGCCTCGGCCTCCTGTTCTTTCTTGGTATCTCGTTGTAACCCCTAAAAAAGGTGTCTGTGATACTGAATGATTGGGTAACAGGACTGAACGCAATTGAGTCGCCTATTAAATTTGAGCTAAAGTATGATCAAAACTGCATTGACTTTTTAGACCTCAGAATCTATAAAAAACAGGACAAACTATTTACTACTCTCTATACCAAGCCCACAGACAGGAATTCAATACTTGAAGCAACCAGTAACCACCCTCCACACACTAGAAAGGCAATCATAAAGTCACAAATGATCCGGGTATTAAGAAACAACACTGAAACCATTAACCGTGAAACACAACTACAAATGATGACTGAAAAGTTCCTACAGAGAGGATATAAAATGGAACTTATTCGAAGTGTCATAGATGAAGTGACCACCCAGGAGGGAAACAAGGCCAACCGTTTGGAACAGACTGGAAAAGAGAGGATGATCTTTACCACCACCTACAATAAAGGGAAGGAGAGGATGGCACAGGATATCAGAAGGAGATGGGAGATCCTAGCGACAGATCCTGGATTACCTTTTGAACATATGGATCCCCCCATAATGGGATACAGACGTGGAAGGAGCCTTAGGGACCTACTCATGTCCACAGACCCACAACAATGCTATATGAAAGAACAATGGCTTAAAACCAAGAAGAAAGGCTGTTATAGATGCCTGGGATGCACTACATGCAGTGGAATGATCCCATGTAAAGTTTTTGGACACCCGCACACGACTCAGAAGTACACAATAAGACACTTCATTACCTGTACAACTACCCATGTGATCTACCTGTTAAGCTGCTGTTGTGGCCAATTTTATGTTGGAAAGACGACGGACAACGCACGACTGAGGATGGCTAATCACAGATCTGCAATAAGGATCGCTTTGGATAAAGGAACATCGGACCAACCTGTGGCAAGACACTTTCTCTTGGCCCAACATAAAGTTACTGACCTAAGGTTTATCTTAATTGACCACGTTCCAGCTCTCAAACGAGGCGGAGATAGGGATACAACCCTACTCCGGATGGAGTCCAGATGGATTCATAGACTTGGTACCCTGCACCCTAATGGCCTGAATATGTCTAATGACTGGCGCTGCTTCCTGTGATAAGAATATTATCCTATTACCTCCTAGCCTACTTGTGTGATGACACACCTACACCCACTTTTGTGGGACACAAATAATGGCTGGACTTTGGCACGGGTATTACGCACCAATGTGACCCTGCTTCATTTTACTCTAGGTGGTTAACTAACCAGTGAGGGTCATATGCTCTAGTATGACACACACTTGGTGGGACCCACCCATGAGTACTGTTTGGACCCATATGATGGCAACACACGGGGACATGCAGGCCACATTAGTACATGGCATATGGGTTATGGAAGGGTACCCCAGATACTCTGGGACTGGTTGAAGGTCAGGTTGTGGAACCTATATAAAAATGGGTAAAAACCAAATACATGGATTACCTGAGTGGTTGGACCAATGAATGTCTAGAGTACCAATGTTACACTAATAACTCGCCTCTGTTAATAAGCTAAGGTTGTCAGTGATTAACTTTGATTGCCACTTATAACAGTGAACCAATGATAGAATTTGAGGTTCTACTGTATGGATACCTGAGGGTCCAAGCACAAGGTTTTATGCTTTACTATTATTACTTAAACATAGGTCTATATGTTTGTATACTTTCTCTATATTTAAATGCAATATGGATTACCCTGTTGTGTATAAACTGCCACCACACATGTTAGCATTATGGTAGGAATACAGTATAATACTTAATATATATGCATCTCTCCCCATCGCTAACAATTGCTGTATGACAGTTATGGGACTGTGCATAGATCATGGCACCGAATAGGACAGATTACACCATTTAGTATATACACCTTATTTTTGTCCTTTTTAAACACTAAGTTATGGCGCTATAAAATGGGACTGTTGAAATATGACTCAGCTTTGAACAATTTTCCCCTAGCTCGCATAAGCGCAATAACCGATGTGGACTGTAAACTAGCTATGCATAGATGGCAACAGGGTTACCGTGACTACGCGTGAACACACACGCATACGTCATCGGCGTATGCTAATTAGCCATGCGCTAGGCTAACGGACACTATTGACACAGGAGCTGTTCACTGGGGGCGCGTCTCATAACAGGATCAGATACAATCCTACCTATACATCACTTAGGACATGTGCTAATAGAAAGTAAGTGCCTTTTTCTTTGTGTTAGGCCTCAGAAGATATGAGGGCAGATACCTACATAATGCTTGTGTGCACATATGGTATAAACATGAGTTGACATTTGTACATCCAATACCGCTAACATAATCTGGAGGGCCCACATTGTCATAAGATCTAGAACGGACCAACAACACTAATTCATTATGCTGAGTGATTAATATATTTCGGATATGATCTGACACATCTGTATTACCGCTGTAACTGCATGTTTAATATTGCTATTTATATTCATGCTAGAAACTAATAGGTATAGAATTACCCTATGTGATTGAATGCTTGATATCAACTATGATACCATTTAATTTACCTTTGCCACTAATCTAATGATATAAATTAGTATTGAACAGGGACTCATAGATGTCTTATAAGTATTTACTAAAGTAACATATATAATGACTCATATGGTTATGTTAGCATCTGTACACTACTGAATTGTAGTTGATCTTTTTGGGATTAGTAGTTTGGTTACACTGAGATACATAGGGGTTATCACCATGACAACCCTATTTTTGGCGCAATTCACTGTTTTGATTTGGTGGTGGGTGTGGCTTAAAGTATTTATATATCACTATGTTCAGTTGTATGTTTGTTCTGGTCTGAGGAAGGGATCTGTGAATCCCGAAACGTTACCTAATAAATAAGAATGTTTTTGGAAACCCAGTGAGTGCAGTCCTTTGTTGAAGATCGCTATATATATATATATATATATATATATACACACACACACAGGTATATACACAAACATATAAAAGCATATACATATTTAGACATACATACAGTATATACTGTATATATATATATATATATATATAAATATATATATATATATATATATACACACATATACACAACACATTATAGCCCTTAACAGTCAAATAACCTGACATATACCATATTCCTTTTAAACCTTATAAAAAAATATACATTTTTTATTTGAAAAATATTTTTATAAGAAAGTATATGTATATGAGTTTATTCATTTATTTTGATATGTTTATGGTGTGTTTGGTAAACGTTTTTTTAACCCTTAGACTTAGAATATGCTAGGTCTTCAGGCATGCTTGAGTGCAACCGTTTACTTTCATATTGTAATATGGGCGTTAGTTAGCTCAGTCACGATATTACTTATTGTGTCTCGCGCTAACATTAGCACGCTACTTGTGTTCTAGCCCTATGTGTATAACCTTTTTGCAGGGGTTAAACAGTTGTATATAAGCTAAAGTGCAAGAATAACATGCACTACATTAATCATTTCTTGTAAGTCTATGCCCCTTTAATAGGTATAGGACCAATACATTTATTAAATCTAAGTTACCCACTTTGCTTTCTAATTTTCTATTATTAAGTATTATTTACAAATCCCTGAACACAGACTTAATTTACATATAAATGAAGAAGAAATGAAATGAGAGTAGCTAGTTCCCTATGCTATCTACTTAACATGGATAACATCTTTTAGTTATGTAGTGTATTCATTTTACATTTATTTCTAATTCAACTGTGATATCAAAAAAGATTTGCACACACAGAACTTCAAGCATTTTTAAAATGCATGAAGAACACATGACATTTGCATACTGTTTGCCACACAGTGGCAATAAGTGTTTCTTTATTGGTTAATAACTTTCTAAGTAAATTAACATTTTAAAAAATATATTAGCGCTTATATATATCACTGGCAATGAGTTGGTCTGTGGAAGACATATCCATCCACTACATCAACTCTTGATTCCTCCTGCAAGGGATCTACTACTATCTCCACCACCATCTGTTATACTTTATCATGATCTGCCCTCTTTAGTACAATAACTTTCTAGCTCACCTCCTGCATGTCAGATTATATCAACATCACTAGCACTTGCACCTCTCTCTATACTGGACCTCCTTCTCATGATCATACAGCACCTAGCCCACCTATATCAACCCATCTACTGTCATGTGACCTGTGTCTGAATCATCCAACCATCATTCCAATAATTCTGTATCTGAGACCAAGATGGATAAGATGAGGCATGTTGTAAAGAGATGAACTGTATATTACTAAATCTATTTGCATCCAATGGTGGGTTAAGAACCAGAATTCTGCCAAGATAAACTCTGGTTGGCAAAATGGCAACATTTAATCAAAGTAATATAGGGATTGCAGTGGTCATAGAAACTGTGTGGATAGCATTAGAAGCACATTGGTAACTACTATGAATTCTGAGTTAATAACACTGTCTGTCACTTCTCAGCATGGTCGTACACCTCTGTACATCTTACTTCCTCACCCCTTTTAAAAGGCCTGGCACAAGCACCTAACACTCCCTTCAGTCCTTCTTGAAGAACTCTAAGAGGCAGAAACTATAATTTCTATTGGGTTTTTTTCGATGCACATATGCTATTTTCATTGCTAAATTATTATAAATTTATATAAAATGTACAAGTCATGCCAATCTGAAATTTATAATGATTTGGGAAATTTGTTAATTTTGTATTTCTAATTTGATTTTAGTAAATTGGAAATTTTCACTAGACCACTATTTTCAGGCTTTTTGCTGACTGGACTAGTACATTTTTCTCTGACTGGTAAACCAGTGATATTTTTCTACCCCTGATATTTGATATATTAAGTTTAAGGTACTAACCAGGCAAGGTTAGAGCAAACTGACAGACCAAACATGCACAATTAATAATAAGCCTAGTATGGCCCCTAAAAGTGGAGTTTTTACATCAGAGAGATTCTATTGCATGTTTAATACTAGTAAAACTCAATTAAAAATATGGAATGTTAAAGTTTAATAATTAACATAGATAACTGGAGAAATAAAATAGATTGTATGCCCAAATAAACGTTTACTGAAGTAGAGATATGCTATTTTAGTCCACATCCCTGATCTGGGTGGTGGTGCACAGGGCTGTCTGACCAGTATAGGAGCTCCTGTCTAAAATAGAAACAGAGCTTTCTATTTTATATCTTACTAGATGATAAGACTGCCCAGAGGGCATTCTATGTATTAAAAATGCAACCCCCTAAGCTACAAAAAATAAAAAATACTGAAAAAAATAAACAAAGCTATCCAAAATAATAAAATTAAACCTAAACTAATACCCCTATAAAAATTAAAAATACCCTCCAAAATAAAAACACCCCCTAATCTAATACTTAACTACCAATAGCCCTTAAAAGGTTTTTTTTGTAGGGCAGTGCCCTAAAGAAATCAGCTCTTTTACATTAAAAATAAACAAAGTCCCACCTAACAGTAAAACCCCCCCATCCACCAAACCCCCCAAAATAAAAAAAACTAAACTACCCATTGCCCCTAAAGGGGCATTTGTATGGACACTGCCCTTAAAAGGGCATTCAGTTCTTTTTGAAATTGCCCAATGAACCCTAATCTTTAAAAAAAAAAAACAATAAATAAATTTTTAAAAAAACCCAACACTAAAGCCCCAAATAAGTATTCACGGTATCAGAAGTCCGGCAGAGAAGGTTTTTCTTGGGTCCATCATCTTTTTCCACAGCGAAGGCGGCACGGAGGTCCAGAGCGGTCTTCCCAGATTTGGTGATCCTCGGCGGTGGTCATCTGTGGCAGGTCGGCGGTCCTCAGCGGCATGGAGGCTCCTCTTCATCTGATGTCCGTCGTATACTGAATATTAAATGCATGGTACCTTGCATTCCTATTGGCTGAATTTTTTAAAACAGCCAATAGGATTAGAGCTACTGAAATCCTTTTGGCTGTTCAAATTAGCCAATAAGATTTCAGTACCTCTCATCCTATTGGCTGATTTTGAAATAGGATGAGAGCTACTGAAATCTTATTGGCTGATTTCAACAGCCAATAGGATTTCAGTAGCTCTAATCCTGTTGGCTGTTTTGAAAAATTTAGCCAATAGGAATGCAAGGTACTCCAAATTGATTGCGGTACCTTGCATTCAATAATCAGTATACAACGGACATCGGATGAAGTGGACTGCCGCTGCTGCCGAGGACCGCAGCCACAGATGACCACCGCCGAGGATCGCCACATATGGGAATACCGCTCCGGCGGACCTCCACTCCGCACCGCCTTTGCTGTGGATGAAGATGATAGACCCACCTGCAAGAAGACCTTCTCCACCGTACTTCTGAAACCATGAGTACTTATTTTGGGCTTTAGTGTTAGTTTTTTTTTTTAGTTTTTATTTCTTTTAATTTTTTTAGATTAGGGTTCATTGGGCAGGCAGTAAAAAAGAGCTGAATGCCCTTTTAAGGGCAATGCCCATACAAATGCCCCTTTAGGGGCAATGGGTAGTTTAGGTTTATTAGTGTTAGTTTTTTTTATTTTGGGGGGTTTGGTGGGTGGCCGGTTTTAATGTTAGAGGGGGGCTTAGTATATTTTTAATGTAAAAGAGCTGATTTCTTTAGAACAATGCCCTACAAAAAGCCCCTTTAAGGGCTATTGGTAGTTTATTCTTAGATTTGGGGGTGTTTTTATTTTGGGGGGCTTTTTTATTTTCATAGGGATTAGGTCTAATTTTTTTAATTTGGATAATGTGGTTTATTATTTTTTGTAATGTTAGCCTTTTTTATTTTCTGTAATGTTAGACTTTTTTATTTTCTGTAATTTTTGACTAGTTTAATCTAAGTTTTCTTTATTTTTTAAGTACTGTTAGGATTTCTTATTTTAATTGTAATGTATTTTTTATGTAATTAAGGGGTTAATTTAAGGGGTGTTAGGTTAGGGGGCTTAGTCTTTAAATTATTTTTTTGCGTTGTGGGGGTTGGTGGTTTAGGAGTTAATAGGTAAATTAGGTTTAATGTGTTGTGGGGGTGTTGGCGGATAAGGGGTTAATATATGTATTAAGGTAGTTTGCTATGTTGGGTTTTGCGTATTCAGGGGTTAATAATTTTATTAGTTTTTTTTTTTTCTTAAAACTTTGTCCAGGCGGTTAGGTTTTTTTTTTTAAATACTTATTGCCGGCGGTTAGGTTTTTGTTTTGTAATGCACCGTAATGCTCCTGGTGGATTCAGAAAATGCAGGGTGGTGAAAGAATCTGTTGGCTGCCTCGCGCTGCCAACATTCCTTTGAGGATGCGTGCACAACTGGCGACACCGACAAACGAGATTGTAGTATTATTATTCTTTATTTATAAAGCGCCAACAGATTCTGCAGCGCTGTTCATAGGTAACAAAGATAAAAGAACAGTACAATATGAGACACCAGACAAAATTTAGCAAACAAATACAGGGGAAATTGGGAGCCCTTTTCCTGTGGGATCTAAATGGGTAGGAGGGTGAGAAACAGGAGGTGGGGACTGCAAAGGTGGGAATGATGTTAGTGCGAAGTTAGATGAGGGCAACTATTAGGCAAGTGGAATTCATTAGTTACTGATTTGGTGATAGGCTTCCCTGAACAAGAAGGTCTTTAGGGAGCGTTTAAAGGAGGAGAGGTTCGGGGAAAGTCTGACAGCTCGAGGAAGTGCGTTCCAGAAGGTTGGTGCCGCACGAGAGAAGTCCTGTAGTCTAGCATGAGAGGAGGTGATGGTAGAAGAGGCAAGGAGTAGATCGATGTTGGATCTTAGGGACGGGCTGGAGTATATTTGTTGATGAGTGAGGACAGGTATGGGGGGCTGCATTGGTAAGGGCTTTGTAGGTCAGAGTGAGAATTTTGAATTTAATTATAATTATATTATAATTATTATAATTATATTAAAATTATTATAATTAATTATAATTATAATAATTTAATTCTGCTGTGAATGGGGAGCCAGTGAAGGGACTCACAGAGGGGTGCAGCAGATACAGAGCGTCAGGAGAGGTGGATTAGTCTAGCAGAGGCATTTAGGATGGATTGAAGGGGGGAGAGGCGGGAGAGAGGAAGGACAGTTAGTAGGTTGTTACAGTAGTCAAGCTGGGAAATTACTAAGGAATGGATTAGCTGTTTAGTAGTTTCAGTACTCAAAAAAGGCCGAATTTTGGAGATATTGCGTAGGTGGTTGCGACAGGATGAAGAGAGTGATTGGATGTGGGGTATGAAGGACAGATTGGAGTTGAGTGTAACTCCTAGGCAGTGAACTTGGGGTGATGGGGAGATAGTGGTGTCACCGACAGTTATAGTAAAGTTAGAAACTGGAGTAGAATTAGTTGGGAGGATTAGAAGAAGCTCAGTCTTGGACATGTTGATTTTTAGGTGGTGAGAGGCCATCCAGGAAGAAATGCCAGATAAGCAGTCGCTGATGTGGGAAAGGACAGAAGGAGAGAGTGCAGGGGTGGATAGGTAGATCTGAGTATCATCAGCATAGAGGTGATAATTGAAGCCATAGCTACTGATAAGTATCCAGTGAGGAAGTATAAATAGAGAAGAGCAGAGGGCCTAGAACAGAGATGTGAGGTACTCCAACAACAGAGGCAATGGAGAGGAGTCACCAGCAAATGAGACAGAAAAGGACCTATTAGAGAGATAAGAGTGGATCCAGGAGAGAGCAATGTCACAGAGCCCAAGGGAGCTGAGAGTCCGTAGGAGGAGGGGATGGTCAACAGTGTCAAAGGCAGCAGACAGGTCAAGTAAGATAAGTATAGAATAGTGGCCATTGTTTTTAGCAGAAAGAAGATAGTTAGTAACCTTGGTGAGGGCAGTCTCAGTTGAGTGTTGGGGACGGAAGCCAGATTGCAGGGGGTCAAGCAATGAGTTGGACTATAGGAAGTGTGTTAGGCGATCGAAAACTAGTTTTTCCAGGACTTTAGAAGCTAGCGGAAGTAGTGATATGGGGCGGTAGTTTGCAGGAGAATTAGGGTCGAGGGAGGGTTTTTTGAGGATGGAGTGACCTTTGCATGTTTGAAGGATGATGGAAATGAACCAGTAGTAAGGGATTGGTTGAATATGTGAGTAAGAGCTGGGGTGAGGGTAGAGGACAGGGAAGGTATTAGATGTGAAGGGATAGGGTAAAGTGGGCAGGTAGTGAGAAAGATATTAGGTAACTCACTTCATTCTCAGTGGTTGGGGGGAAGGTACTGAGAGTGTTGGAGGGGGTGACCGGGGTGGAGGTGAAAGGTTGCAGTCTTGTGGTGAGATGTTACTTTGGATGGTAAGTGTTTTGTTGAAAAAGTAGTCTGCCAAGTCTTGAGCACTAAAGTCAGATGAAGGGGGTGGTGCAGGTGGATAGAGGAGAGTGTTGAAAGTGGAGAAGAGACATTTAGGGTTTGAGGAGTGAGAAGATATGAGAGAAGAGAAGTAGTTTTGCTTGGCTAAGTGAAGGGCAGAGGAGTAAGAATAAAGAATGAACTTATAGTGTAGGAAATCGGGTTCAGAGCGGCATTTCCTCCAGGCATAGTATATAGCTGTGACCATCCAAACATGGTAACCATCAGTTGCCAATGCAATTGTACAGCAACTACATGAATATATATGTGCACAGATTACTGGTGGTGACCATATTTTGAATATTAGCTGCTAGTACTCTTTGCTCTAGATATCATATACCCTAGGTACGTCATTGTCCACATTATTAAAGATGCCATGCTGCAGGTCTTAACTGTGCAGGCAGCAGCAGACAACTGTAATGTGAACCACTATTTATGTGGATTAGACAACAAAATGTTTTAAGTCTCCAAAAGTTCTCACCCTCACAGATCTAACCCTCTGATGTGTTACCCCTTGTTTAGTTGTTACAAGCTTGAGCAGTCAGTGTTTAGTGGATAGCCAGAATCACCTAAAATGCAACATGTAATTAGGCAATATATTTTGATTGTATTGTTAGACATAACACAGATCAGCTAAATACTTACCAACCAGCCATCCTTCTCAATTTGAACACATAGCTTCTATCTTTCTAATGGTACTATGTATACAAAAGTATTAAAAATGATATAAAACTACCATTAGGTTACATGAATGAGCTGTATTATGACATGTAAATATTGCCTAAATGACGTAAGATATTCTTGTTTACACTTAGTTCCATCCCGTCTCCCATTTTAAAGATACAAATATTTCAAAATCCAAACCTTTTCCAGTCCCAAGCAGTTTGATGTTTCCTCATTGTGTGACACCATCTGTCATACTTGAAGGAGGAAGTGTGATAATCTGGGGCTCTTTTGCTGGATGTAACTGATTTTTTTTTATTCAACATGCTCCATTGAAGTCTAGGGGAAGAAGAAGTTAAAGGGATACTAAACCCATTTTTTTTTTACTTTCGTGATTCAGATAGAGCATGAGATTTTAAGCAACTTTCTAATTTACTCCTATTATCAAATTTTCTTTGTTCTCATGCTATCTTGATTTGAAAAAGCAGTACTGTAAGCTTTAGAGCCAGCCCTTTTTTTATAGCACTTGCTGATTTGTGGCTAAATGTAGCAAACCAATTAGCAAGCGCTACCCATGTGCTGAACTAAAAATGGGCCGGCTCCTAACCTTTCATTAATGCTTTTTCAAATCAAGATAACATGAGAACAAAGAAAAATTGATAATATAAGTAAATTAGAAAGTTGCTTAAAATTGCATGCTCTATCTGAATCGTGAAAGAAAAAATGTGGGGTTAGTATCCCTTTAATGCGTTCATGATATTCTGATATTAGTGTGCATCGAGTTTTGCTAACTTTTTACTTTTAACTTGTAATACGCTCGCTAACCCAGCTGCGTTAATTTTACTTTGAGCTCAGTACGAGAGTGAAAAAATCGCTGGCGCACCACTTAGAATCTGTTCCCATGTCGCTCACTGTTAAATACCTCTTAAAATAGTATTTGTTGTGCATTTTCAACTTTGTTTCTTGCATTTTTTCAATCAATGCAATAAAAAAGTATATATAAATCACTAACTAAAATGCAATGGGCTCCATTACATATGCAGCGTCGCCCGCAAAAGCCGGTGACGCCAGTTTTTACGTGATTTTGGTATTACATATAAGGCGTAGCATACAAGTTACGTGCGTATATTTCACCCGTCGATCGCAATTATTACTCCCATCGGCTAACAGGGACCGCGTCGTAAATCGGTATCCAATATCCAGCGCGAGGCCTTACGCGGCGAAAATGGAGAAATCTTACTCCATTTTTACCTCACCATAAAAGGCAGCCGTAGCAGGCCTTGCGCTGAGTATGGGAGCACCGTAACTCTCGAAAATGCCTGCAAAAATAAACTAACACCTAACGCATGCGCAATGTCTATCTACCTGTCAACCGCAATCCCCCACTGCAATAACTAATAAAGTCTATTAACCCCTAAACCGCCATCAAACCCACACTGCAAGTAATAACTAAATTATTAACCCCTAAATCCGCCAACCTAACATCGCAAACTACCTCTTAAAACAATTAACCCTTAATCCGCCATTAACCCACAACGCAATAAACCTATCCAAGTATTAACCCCTAAACCGCCATAGCCCACATAGCCTATTAAATGTATTAACCCCTAATCTGCCGCCGCCAACGTCGCCGCCACTATAATAAAGTTATTATTAACCCCTAAACCTAAGTCTAACCCTAACACCCCCCTAACTTAAATATTATTGAAATAAATCTAAATAAATTTACTATTATTAACTAAATTATTCCTATTTAAAACTAAATACTTACCTATAAAATAAACCCTAAGATAGCTACAATATAATTAATAATTACATTTTAGCTATTTTAGGATTTCTTTTTATTTTACAGGCAACTTTGTATTTATTTTAACTAGGTAGAATAGTTACTAAATAGTTATTAACTATTTAATAGCTACCTAGTTAAAATAAATACAAATTTACCTGTAAAATAAATCCTAACCTAAGTTACAATTACACCTAACACTACACTATCATTAAATAAATACAATTAAATAAAATAAACTAAAGTACAACCCCCCCCCCCACTAGGGGGGTGTTAGGGTTAGACCTAGGTTTATTGGTTAATAACTTTATTATAGTGGCGGCGACATTGGCGGCAGCAGATTAGGGGTTAATACATTTAATAGGCTATGTGGGCTATGGCGGTTTAGGGGTTAATACTTGAATAGGTTAACTGCGTTGTGGGCTATGGCGGTTTAGGGGTTAATAATTTAGTTATTACTTGCGGTGTGGATTTGATGGCGGATATAGGGGTTAATAGTTTAAATAGGCATATTGCCTTGTGGGGGGTTGTCAGTCTAGGGGTTAATACATTTAATATTAGTAATGAGGGGGGGATTGCAGATATAGGGGTGAGGCGTGTTAGACTTTTATGGGAGATTTGTTATTTTCTTTACTTTTCTTAGGCGCTGGCAGTTTCTAAAGTGCCGTAACTCACTGGCGACTCCAGAAATTTGTATTTACGCTCATTTCTGGACATCGCTAGTTTATCCGACTTACGGCACTTTATGAACTGCCGGCAGGGTTTATGTAATACCCCGATGTGCAAGGTGAAATTACGGGCGGCGCAGGTTCCCACGCTTGTGCCGAAACCTGCGCCGTATATGTGATCGCGCCCAATATGAGTATGTTAAGTGTATTTTAGATTTAAAACAAAAAGTTCTAATTTTAAGAAACACTTTTAATACAATAAATGTTAGACAATAATCTTTATTTTGAAGAAGGTTCTAATTATCATCATACCTATCTGCCTCGCTCTCAACTGATAAATTATGTATTTTAATGTTATAGAATGTTACTTATTTGAACTTTAACGGTAACCTGTTTGATTATATGCTCCTTAGACATCTGTTTAAATATTGTTCAAGCTTTGCTAAAAAGGATTTGATTTACTTTGTACATTTCATTTGAAGTTGCTAAGTGCTCAACAAATGCTTGTGCAGATAATATAGTTCTATCGTACTTTTTTCATCACTGTTGCTGCACTGATAAGAGCAGGGTGGGTTAAGTGCAGGGAAAACACTTGCTTAGCAAATACATTACCTTTTAGAGAAATTACTAACTAATTCTTAGATAGAATGAAGATAAATTTCCATCTGCTTTGCCTCCATCAATAGTTCTCATTTATAACCCAAATTAGTTTTATGTTCCAGCCATTTAGAAAAGTACATTTGAATTCACGTTTGTTTAACCTTTTTTTCCTGCCATTTTCAAAATGTTAGTGTCACTTTGTGCTAAAAGTAAGAAAAATGCACAATTATAAGCTTTTTTAATAACACAGATAAATAAAATGAATATAATTACTTACCTAGACTTGCTTACCTATGCATTCAATTTCGTTTAATTTTTTACCCTATTCCAGCAAGTAATAGGTTAAAATATTGGACTGCATTTCCCAGTAGGTAGTGTGTGCATTTTAAAAGCTTTATTAAGAGTCAGAATGTAAATCTGTCTTTTTATAGCTTCTGGTATTAAACACACATTAATTACATTTTGGAATGCTTTACAGACACAAAAAAATCAATACAGTTTAGCTTTCCTTTTAAAATCAATAATGCACAATTAAGTAAAAAAAAATAATCTAATTTAAAGGAGGAAAATACTTTTCAGCAATTTAGACTGGGATATAAACATTGTATGATTATTAAAGGGTTAAATGTTTCTATAGATCTTAAATGCAACATTGAACAAATATTAAATTGCTTATTATTGATTTTTTTTTGAGAAGAATTGATTGATGGCAGAAACGTAGCACAATAATATGCGCTAGGTAAGCCATGGTCTCTTGCATTTTAGGGGTAGGCTTTATGGTCACTCTAACCTTTAAAGGGACATGAAACCTAAAATGTTTCTTTCACGATTCAGATATAGAATACAATTTTAAACAAATTTCTAATTTACTTATATTATCTTTTTTGTTTCATTCTCTTGGTATCCTTTGTTGAAGGAGCAGCAAAGCACTACTGGTTTCTAACTGAACACATGGGTGAGCCAATGGCAATAGGTAAATATATGCAGCCACCAATCAGCAGCTAGATCCTAGATAAACCTTTCAGCAAAGGATAACAAGAGAAGGAAGTAAATTAAATAATAGAAGTAAATTGGAAAGTTGTTTAAAATTGTATGTGCTGTCTAAATCATGAATGTCTAATTATGACTTTACTGTCTGTTTAACTTATGTTCTTATCCCTAATCATTAGCCAAGTGGTTAAAACATTTATGAATCAGCAAGAAAATGATGAGCCTGACAATCTTTTTATGGAGCACATGACTTACCAAAAGCATTTGAAATATTTATTTACATGTATTTCAAAAGGGCTTCCACTCAGTTTATTTATAGCTGCTACAAGTTTACACTGAACTGTATGTGTTTAGTTTTAATATTGTGATCACACTGTACCAAATGTGTTATACATATTTTACTTTGGTATATTTCTAATACTGCAGTCACACTGTACTAAACTTATTATTAATATATAATAAATTTGGTACAGTACAATCGTGATTTTAAAACTAATCTCATACATGTACAGTGCAAACTTGTAGCAGCTATACCTATATAGGCATAGATTACTAGTGGAGCACAAAATTGCGCTTTCGTAAGCTCGTTATTTGTGCTCCACTCGTAAAACCAGCACACACAAATATGCATGCACTGGTATTATAAGTTAAGCGCAATGCAAGCGTGCTTCATTAGGCTCCAATGGGAGCCTCATTCTGATGCGATAGGCACGGCAGAAAACCTAGCGCAGCAAAGGGAGTATGTTGTGCAGCATATTTAAAATATATATATGTATATGAATATATACAGTACAGATATATTTATGTAAAAACAAAGGGTGGTTTGCTCACTCAGAATAAATTATAAAAAACAGTAAGTGCAACCTAGAAAAACTGATATTATTGATTTTTTTTTTTTTTTTGAAAATAATTTTTTATTGAAGTTAAGCATAAATCATCACAACAAGAACTCGCCCTAAGGCCAAAGTTACAACAAAGAGAATAATACATTGTCTATACAGAGATATTATTGCGAAAGTATTATACACATACATTTCAAATCTGAATATGAAGATAGACAATATCTTAGGCGAGAGAAAATAGAACTTCATTTTATAATATCAGCGTATGAACTCCACATTCTAATAATATTTTACCTAGGACCAAACCATCAGCCTGTGGAGGTTTAGCATGAGTATCAGCCACTCTTGGGCTGAGATATATAGGGGGGAGGGGGATATTCAGCGGGTAAGCACCGCTATGCACATAGGGAACAGGGGTGGGGGGGGTCGGAGCCATATATAAAAGTGAGTAGCATAGGGTACCTGATTTGGACATTGAGGTGCCCAATCGTAGAAATCGTATATTATTGAAGCTTATGGAAGTAAGTGGGGGAATTAACAAAATCTCCTGCAGATACATATAGACTGAGGAATAGGTGGGTTGCAGAGGGGTTGATCTAAGTTGCAGAATTTATGCGACTATATGAAATAGAGCAGATGTAATATTGTTTAGACTAGTAGCTGTTGTCTTGGGTATAATTATCTAGTTATTGGTATATGCCAAGATTTATGCGGTGTTGTGCAGTAAAAAAAAATAAACAGTACTGGGCATACCGTCTGTAGGAGAATAAAATTAGAGCTCTACTAATACTGTGCATATGTAGCAGTTTAGACCTACGAATATTAAGTATGCAAACCCCAATAAGAGAACTACAGTAGGCTAATATAAAGAAAAATAATAGTTATCATCAATATATGTCCTTCAGAAGGATCGAGTGATAGCATTCTGCGAATATATGCTTACATACACTGATAGTATCAGACTGAACCTCCTATACCTAAGAATAAGGTTTTGCAATATGAGATATAATAAATACAATCAGCAAACAAGGGATGCTGCAGCAGGAGGGTAAGAAATGAGAATTGATCTTGTGTAAAGATTGGTTACAAGGAAAAAAAAAGGCATAACTTAGTAAAAACATGTTATTAGTAGGCTATATTAGTGAAAGTTAAAACTTCTGCTGTAAGTATCTTTCTATAATAACATTATGGACACATTATATTAAAACATGCACAGCTACCTTAAGGATAGCCTGGTATTTAAAACAGCTATATTAAGAAGCTATTCAGTTAATGTTATCCAAATAGAACAGTAAACAGAGGCAGGTGTAGTAGGGAAAGAAAACTAACTAGCATAAAACAAATGGGCAAAAGCATTACAAGAGAGCTGCAGAACAATTACCCGCCAGTGTGTACATATTTGATGGCATCAAACTTAAGAGTTATCATCAGTATATACCCTTCAGAAATAACAAGTGAATGCAGACTGTAAATAAATGCGTATATGCTCAGATAGTAGTAGAATTAACACTATCCAACCCCAGCTCTAAAGATACTAAGCACATATCCGGGATGACTAAAACAGAGTTTATGCTGAATGCGTTGGTGGTATAGGTTCATCCCAGGGAATGGGTGAATAACAGGTCTTGTGAACCCTAGTAATTTGTGGTATATGGGCTGCGTCTGAAATATACACTTATCTCAGTCTACCTAATGTTGGAAAAACATAGTATGTTACAGCATAAGTGACAGGTTTTATCAGGTAGCGTAGAGGCAATAACAGTTAAACAAACAGAACTTGGACTAGTTACTATACTGTAGATGCTTCAGCTAATACATGTTAGTCACTGAAGTGGTGTTCTCATTTCTGTACATACTTTAGCAACAGTGATGAATAGCAGAAGAATGTCATTAGCTAACAAACGGCTGGTGGGTTGCCAAACGATTATCTGGCTAAGCCCTTAAATCAGTCCCGCAGCTTCAGATATCTAATGGAAGCCCGGGTAGGAGTTTTATTCAGCCCACACCATCAACGTTAAACCGGGACTCATCTCGTAAGTAGCACAGCAGGAGCAGAATAGGAATCAATAGGAAACAAGGCATGCCCTATACTAATGTAATCTGTCTGCTGATATTGTCATATAGCAAGGAGACCCAATAAGTAAGTGTCCAGCTTCTCACCCTATAGCGACTCCCATGGTATCCCATTAGGACCGTGCAGGCATCTGAATTCTGAGACACTGTCAGGCAGACTGGACTTAGCATCGGTAGTGTTAGAGGGGTCCCATTTGTCACTAAGTCTCCATGTAGATCTTCTTGCAACGTCGGACAGCTAACCTCATCTGCCCTTGCTAGCAGCTGCTCATCTACAGCTACACCGCTCAGTTCACTTTCCTTTAAGGAGCCAAACTCTTCTGAGGTAAGGGAGGTCGAGGTATAGGCGGGTATAGGCACTTGGATAATCGGCGCTATCATCTCCTCTTGTTGCGCTGCACTTGATCTCGGAAGCACCCGTGTAATATCCTGAGGCTCAGCCAATTCAGCAGCGGACATCTCCTCACTTCTCTGATCTCTCCTGATCACAGACCTCAGGCTGTGGAACTGAGATGTCATCTGGAGATCTAAGCTTTGCAGCATAGCTCTCAGTTCAAAATAACGATCCTCCATGGTGAGGCGTGAAAGTTGACGATGTATTGTTGACGAAATAAGCACTCAGCTGGAAGGTAACTTTTGCAAGATGGCGTTTCTCATAGCATGGCTTCCGTAAACCAGGTGTGCAAGACTTCAGGCTACCAAAGCAGTAAAATAGATTTTCGTAACTTGTGAGACGTTAAGCAGGAGCTAGATGTCTGTAATAGGATAGTGGAGGTATTAAACGTATTTAGGGCATACATCCATAAGTTACTCCACTACCTCCATAGCTTTGGTAGGCCTCATAGGCCTGCGTGCAATCTAGATATAGAAGTCTAGTATGGTGAAAGGCTGGTATATAGATTCAACAAAGTAACTTTCAAGTAGTGTAAAGACAGTCCTGCTTGGTCAGAAGTAAGTTTTTGGGGCAAATTACATTAAAAATGCTGCAATTTGCCGATGTTTTATAGAAGCCTCAGCAGGAGCTCTCTGAAATACGTCTCCTCTGCTTAGCTGTTGGCTCCGCCCCCCCATATTATTGATTTTTTATTTTTCAGTGTTTATGCTTTCTCCTAGACTTTTAGATTTTCCTTACTATTCTTGTTTTTTGTTTGTATATACAGTATGTATATATATATATATATATATATATATATATGTGTGTGTGTGTTTATATGTATATATACACATATAAACACATAAACATATATGTATATAAGCATGTGTCAAGTGATAACACACGCCTTCAATTCAGGTCGCGACAGCTCAATTATTCAACCAATCCAAACAAATATCTTCATAAAGACTTACTTGAGAGACCAACATTCCTGACTGCCTTATATACTTGTCATATTCTACAACCAATTAACTCATAACTTTGTCTCTACCAACCATAACTTATATTGTAAACTGTTTTTAGAGTAGGGAATTCAAATCTTGTGCTTTTTATTGTTTGTTTTTTGTATATCCATGTCTTAATTGTACCTATTAGGTCCCCTGTATAGAATTGTGTACTATGATGTTGCATTACAAAGAAATGATAACAATAATATCTAGTTCCAGTATAACAGTATAATATATACATATTGCAAATGCATGTGCACCTTTTGTACCCTGCAGTTTTGCTTATGATATAATTAAACATTTTACTAAACTAAGGTAGGCATAATAGGAATTAAAATGTAGTGTCATGAGGGTCAGTGGGACCCAGGAAGCCTTACTAATAAAGGAAAGAGCCTCTCTGCCTGCTATCGCCACTTGCAATGCTGTGTCATGTTGTGCACTCACCTAATTGCATGAGCAGGGAATGTCAACCATCCCAAACAAGCAAGTGTCAGGTGATTTAACTCAACAAATCTGTGATGGCAGAGAGCATACAGAAGCAGTTTAGGCTGCTGGAATTTGTCAGTGCAGGCCAGATTATGCAAGCATGAACTTCAATGCCTCAAAAACTTAAAGGGACAGTAAAGTCATAATTAAACATTCATGATTTAGATAGAACATACAATTTTAAACAACTTTCTAATTTACTTCTATGATTTAATTTTCTTCTGTCTCTTGTTATCCCTGCTAAAAGGTTTATCTAGGTAAGCTCAGGAGCATCAAATAACCTAGGTTCTAGCTGCTGATTGGTAACTGCATATATATATATATATATATATATATATATATATATATATATATATATATATATATTGTCATTGGCTGATCCATGTGTTCAGTTATAAGCCTGTAGTGCATTATTACTCCTTCAACAAATGATATCAAGAAAATTAAGTAAATTTGATAATATAATTAAACTGCAAAGTTATTTAAAATTGTATGTTCTACCTAAATCATGAAAGAAAATTTTGGGGTTTCATGTCCCTTTAATGACATACGTCGTATCGTGTACGTCATACCCAAACTGGTCTTAAAGACCAACAACATACCCTGTACGTCGTTAGGAGTTTACTGCGGCTGGAAGCGATCCTGATAGTTTCCAGCCGCTTTCAAGGTATTGTGATGATGCCTCGATATCCTGATAGTTTCCAGCCGCTTTCAAGGTATTGTGATGATGCCTCGATATTGAGGCATTACTGTAATACCTTTTTTGGCACACCGATGCAGAGAAAGCCACTCTGTGGCCCTCTCTACATCGGCCAGCGATGGTGCCAATCATTGGTGGGTTGGAGCCATTGCAGGGAGGCGGGTGGGCGGCCCATCGCTGGCGAGTTTCCGTCCAGCACTGGGAAATCACTCCCGGGTGCGCGTGGAAACACGCGCGGCCTGTGCATCTGCGATCTGGTGGAAGTCTGGATGAGGGTGGTTGGATATAGTGGTTGAAGAGGAGGGGGAATAATATTTGGAAAGGGATCTGGGAGGGGGTGGGTACTGAGGGGGGCAGCTGCACTACAGAAAATTTGATTTTTTTTAAAAAAGCTGCCAGGACCCAAAATGGTGGCAAAAAGTTAGTGGGGGGAGGGTTTAGAGGGTGATGTGGGGGAAGGAAGAGAGCTGTTTGAGAGTGGTCAGGGAGGGATCAAGGGGCGGGATGTGTCAGATGGGAGGCTGATCTCTGCACTAAAGCTAAAATTAACCCTTCAAATTCCCTACAAGTTACCTAGTTAAACCTGTCAATGCTGGGCATAATACAAGTGTGGTGCGCAGCTGCATTTAGCAGCCTTTTAATTACAAAAAAGCAATCTCAGAGCCCTATATGTCTGCTATTACTGAACAAAGGGGATCCCAGAGAAGCATTTACAACCATTTGTGCCATAATTGCACACGCTGTTTGTAAATAATTTCAGTGAAAAACCAAAAGTTAGTGAAAAAGTGAATGATTTTTTTTATTTGATCTAATTTGGCGGTGAAATGGTGGCATGAAATATACAAAAATGGGCCTAGATCAATACTTTGGGTTGTCTACCACACTACACTAAAGATAAAATTAACCATACAAACTCCCTACAAGCTACCTAATTAACCCCTTCACTGCTGGGCATAATACAAGTGTAGTGCGCAGCTGCATTTAGCAGCCTTCTAATTACCAAAAAGCAACACCAAAGCCATATATGTCTGCTATTTCTGAAGAAAGGGGATCCCAGAGAAGCATTTACAACCATTTGTGCCATAATTGCACAAGCTGTTTGTAAATAATTTCAGGGAGAAACCTAAAGTTTGTGAAAAAGTTAGCAATTTTTTTTTTATTTGATCGCATTTGGCAGTAAAATGTTGGCATGAAATATACCAAAATGGGACTAGATCAATACTTTGGGTTGTCTACTAAAATAAAATATATATACATGTCAAGGGATATTCAGTAATTCCTGACAGATATCAGTGTTCCAATGTAACTATCGCTAATTTTGAAAAAAAAAAAATGGTTTGGAAATAGCATTAGCTATTTATTTCCCTATAACTTGCAAAAAAAGCAAAGAACATGTAAACATTGGGTATTTCTAAACTCAGGACAAGATTTAGAAACTTTTTAGCATAGTTGTTTTTTTGGTGGTTGTAGATGTGTAACAGATTTTGGGGGTCAAAGTTAGAAAAAGTGTGTTTTTTTCCATTTTTTTTATCATATTTTATCATTTTTTATAATAAATTATAAGATATGATGAAAATAATGATACATTTAAAAAGTCAATTTATTGACGAGAAAAACGGTATATTATAAGTGTGGGTACAGTAAATTAATAAGAGGAAAATTACAGCTAAACATAAAAGTAGCCCTGGTCCTTAAGAGTAAGAAATTGAAAAATTGCCTTTTCCTTAAGGGGTTAATAAATCTTCCCATAGTATTTGTAAGAGAAGTATCTCTTATATTGGTCAATCAGCTGTGAGTCAGCATACTCTTGTGTACATTTTCAGTCTGATACATTTTAATCATTGAGAATGCTGACCAGTGGCATCACTAGGGTTGGTGTCACCAGGTGCGGTATGTTATGATGTCACCCCCCCTCCCCCTAGAAAGCGGACACATACAAACACAAAAACACAGGCACACACACATACAAACACTCAGACACACTCAGACACACTCAGATGCACACACAAACACTCGGAAACACACTTAGACACACACGCAAAAACACACACACAAAAACACTCAGACACACACACAAAAATACTGTGACACACACACACACACACACAAACACTCAGGCACACACACAAACACTTAGACACACACACACAAAAACACTCACACACACACACACAAGCACTCAGACACACACACACAAAAACTCAGACACACCCACATACAAAATATGTAAACTGCACTGCATTAATTATAAAGCTCATGCCTAGAGCTGCTCCCTGGCTCAGCAGAGCATCAAATGAAAGATTAACAGAGCACTCTAAAAATAAATCACTAAAGAAAAGTTTTAGGCGCGCAAACTATGAAAATTCTGCTCTCTGACTCTGTTCCAAGTCTGTCAGTGCACAGCCCCGGGCCGCGTGCCTACCGCTTCTTATGGCCAAGCACCTCTAAAAGATAACCTCAATAAAGATATGTAGTTTTTTTATAAACATATCCTTTAGATACTTAGGCAAAAAACATGGGAATAATTTCTGAAGATGCATCTTGCATCCTTCAATAGTTGTTTCATACAATAAAGATTGTCATCAATTGTTCACAAACAATATCCAAAATATGTTTATATTTAATATGTCTGCAAATTTCTTCTAGATTGCTTTGTAGCTTGTAGTCCTCTCTAGGTCACTTGATAGCAGAAAAATATTGCAACACAGCACAGGAACACATCCATTGGTACAATATAAATAATTATTCAAAGAAAATGGCATAAATTATGCTCACATGCATTTTCCACATTTATTAATATAGCCCATATCAGAATCGATGCTAAACCCAAAAGACATCTTGTAAATTAGTCATAATAAATTAATTGATCAGTAAGGCTTCTCAGTGAAGTTCTTATACAAATTTGTTCTGAAAATGGATAGGAAACCTTTTATCTTCCCAATTTTAAGCACTGAAACCTTGTGGAGTGATGACTATTGCCTGAAGGAACAGAAATTACAATCGTAACAAGATGAGTGTTATTAAAATGGTATTATGTGGAAACTGAATCCCATTTAATCTGCAGGGGATTTGTGAAAATATAGATTTTTCTTTGCTTTTGAAGTCTTCCTAGAGAATTTTCTTCATCTAACTTTTTTTAATCAGAGTTTTACTTTAAATGTTATGTGATCAACTCTCTCTGAATTGCTCTTTGCTAATAAGAAAGGATGATATTGCACATATATTTTTATTGCAACAGCATCTATTCTGAAATTATATTTATTATTTTTATTGTCATTACTATTAGTACAATTATTATTTACTGGTAAAGCACAGCTCAAGCCCATAAAAGCTGGGTACATAGGTAAGGGTACGTAATGTAAATAGAGTACAGATATATAAACTAGACTAAATAAAACAAACTAACACAAAAGGAGCAGGGATCTGCTTAGAACAGCTCATGATTGAGTATTTAAATACGTATCATTCTCTTTTGGCTATATGTTTTCAGTTGATTAGAGAAACATCTCAAATATTTTCCTAGCCTTAAAAAATGGGGTTTTAAAAAAATCTGTTCTGACTATAATAATACTAATACATTTATCAATTAGTCGATTCAAAACCCTATTCTTAAAATATTTTTCAAATGGACCTTCTATATTTGTGATTTATAGTCAAATCCAATTTTCTTTTGTGTGTGTGAATCTACCAATATATATATTATCCCACTTCCCAAAAATGCTTGTTGCTGACTCTTTAATTTTATGTTTGGCTCTTAAGACTCATAGGAATAATTTAACATAAAGGGCAATTCTAGTGAATAATTACTTGTTCTTTTTCATTAGAGCATGTAATTTTAGCTTTAAAGGGACAGTTAACACCAGAATTTTTGTTATTTAAAAGATATATAAGCCCTTTATTACCCATTCTCCAGTTTTGCATAACCAGTTTTGCATAACCAACACAGTTATAATAATACACATTTTACCTCTGTAATTACCTCTGCAGACTGCCCCCTTATTTCAGCTCTTTTGACAGACTTTCATTTTAGCCAATCAGTGCTCACTCCTCTGTAAATTGACGTGTGTAAGCTCAATGTTATCTATATGAAACACATGAACTAACGCCCTCTAGTGGTGAAAATGCATTCAGATTATAGGCGGCCTTCAAGGTCTAAGAAATTAACATATGAACCTCCTAGGTTTATCTTTTAACTAAGAATAGCAAAGGAACAATACAAAATTGGTGATAAAAGTAAGTTGTAAAGTTGTTTAAAGTTACATGCCCTATTTAAATCATGAAAGCTTTTTTGGACTTGACTGTCCCTTTAATAATGTTGCAAATCTAAGAGTTTAACAAAGGGAACTAATAGTCCTTAGTAGACATGGCCACTAAGCCAATCAGCAATGACTAGCTCACTGCCCATGACTGCTCAGGACTATCATTCATAAAGTCAGAAACTAGATTTTGGGAATCCAGGTAAAAAAAAAAAAACTCCCTCAAGATAATGTTCAATATTATGAAAAGTTAAATCCCTTTTTTTTTGTACTCCTTCTTCGGAATAAAACAGAAAAAGGGCTCAATATCACACACACACACTCTCTAATAAATTTCAGGTATGCTGTGAACTTTCTAACAAAGAGCTATCACTTTAACCTCAGTGAGCGGTATTAAACCTGCTTTAGACACTGCTCTAGCACTTGATTTATGGGTAAGTATACCACATTAAATCTCCTAAGTACCCTCCTTTAGTATGTGCAAACATGGGTAACAAGGCAGTCTTTCAAGTGTCTATGAATGTAAGTAGAAAGGCAGTCTTTCTTACCCAGTACCTCAGGTTATACGATTCCAAATGATGGACCCTCCGAGCTTTCAACCGCTTGTCTCCACAAAGCTGCTTAGCTATGTGCAGTATAGCATTTTCCATCAGTTGGAGCTTGTCCGTGTGCTCATTGGATAATCTGATGGGTGTGTATGTGTGTGTGTGCAGTCCTCCAATCCAGAGCAGGCACTTCGCTCTATGATTTGTGCTCACTGTGTGGCCCCAGATAACAAGGGAAATAGGAAGTAATACGGAGCACCGGCTCAGCGATAAAAAGAAAAATGCTTTAATAAGTACAATCTTAAAATTAGTTCAAAGCATTCAATAGGAAGATACAGGGAAATCTCCCCAGCTTGTGAAAAAATGGCTGACGCATTTCGGATTCAAGCCGTACTCCAAGCCACATAAAATTGCTGTAGCACTATGCTTTTTTTAAAAACACAACACTCGCTTGCTGAGAGGTCAGATTCCCAGCAATTGTAGTACTTAATAAGATTAACTGCTTCATGACAACTTGTATAAGCTGTGTATCACTGACTAAAGACTACTGCAGGAACACTTCCCAGTATCCATACACCACTAGTTAATTCAATTCAATTACGTATGGGATCATAAAGCGTACTATCTAATAGCTATTCTGATTGTGTTACATTGAAGTGTTTCTATTGCAGAAAAATACTACCACTCAAGAAACTCTAACCCTATTATGTCAAAATGTATAATATGGAAAAATATTGCAGTTAAACTCATTGTTTACTTATATAAAAAAAAAAAATTAAAAATAAAGATACCAGTGTAGAAAAGTTATAGATATAGGGCACTAGTATAGATTGCATGTGTATTCAGAGGCATCTATTATACTAATAATACTAATAAACCCTTTCTGGATGGCATCTCCTAGAGTGCAGCAAGGAGTTGCCAGATATCGGTTTATAATAAACCTCTGTCTCTATCTGTTCTCCATGAATACCTCTCAGTGTAACATCTAAAAAATTAATCTCCTGTTTATTATGTTCTGAGGTGAAATTGATTCCAACTCTATTGTTATGTAGACCTTGGGTAAAATCCAGCAAACCCACATAGTCACCTCTCCATATAAACAGCAGATCGTCTATGTAGCGCTTGTACCACACAATACTTTCCCTGTGAGGGTTTCCATCCCCATAGACGTAGAACAGCTCCCACCAACCCATGAACAGGTTGGCATAGGAGGGGGCAAACTTGGCCCCCATAGCTGTTCCGCATCTCTGGAGATAGTAAACCCCCCAAACTGAAAGTAATTGTGGGTCAAGAGAAATTCCGCTACCCTCAGTAAAAATTTTATATATTCCTGAATGCTATCAAAGCGTTTTGTCAGATTTTTTTTTTTAGGGCTTATAGACCTTTTTCATGCGGGATGCTAGATCCTGTGCTCCGTATTACTTCCTATTTCTCAGGACTATCATTTCTCTGCAGCTCCCAAGTGGTACTTTAACTATGTTTTTTACCCTTTGTGGTTTGCTCCATGCAGTCTTAAGGACTGTATTAAACAAGCAAAGAATATAATTCCTAAAAATTGTCAAAAGCACACATATTTTAGCTCCATTTTTTTCCTGGGGCCACAAAAACTGTTTTTTTCCCAGGGGGCACAAAAACTAATGCAGAGGGCCACATGTAGCCTTCGGGCCATCTATGCTTTAAGATTCCATTTCCATAGAACATATGAGAACAGTATTTACCATGCTATACCTATTGAGCACATACATTTTTATTCTCCACTAGACATATATATATTTTTTTTTAAAACAAATCACACTTTGAAAGGAGCAGTGAAACTCTAAACTCTAAAGGCCGGATTACAATTGGAGGGCAAAATATTGCTTTAGCTAAAGTGATATTTGCGTTCCACTGTGCAATACCAGCGCACGCTAAGCGAAGAGATAAGTAGCGCAGCCATGGGGAGCAGTTAGTAAATATATATGTATATAACCATATGCATATTTTTACATTGTAGTCTATGGGAACACACAGTTCCAATAGACCGCAATGTAATGGCACTTTTCAGTGCCATTTTCTTTTCTAACTTCCCACTCCTACCAACTTTAAAGCCCCAAAACTGCCTAGTGCAGTTTTTTTTATTTAAAAAAAAAGTGCATCATTTTTTAAAAAAATAAAAAAACTATAATGCCCTCTATTTTTTTTTTTATTTTTTTTTTAATTTTCAAAATTTTTATTAGAATACTGAAATCATAGTACAAGCAATTGAAATAATATATACATATATGCAATACAGATAAGTGAACCAGCATCAAAAGTCTTATCTTAAAACCAGAACATCAGGTATCTTTAGGTGTTGTACATGTATTGATATTAAGGGCTATCAAAAGTGTTACTAGTCATCGACCTAACAGCAATCTCACAGTTTTAGGTCAAATAGTCAAAATTGGACTACGTCCAAGGTCAAAGTCTGTGGCCATAGTTAACATAACGCTGGAATCAAAATCTAGAGTTAAATTTATATAGGAACCCAGACAGATTAATGGGCTCACACACCAAAGGCACCTAATGTGAGAAATATAGGGTCAATCCGTGGGTAATAGCTGTGACTAATCGAACCCCAAGGCTCAATGAGCTCATTGAGATCGCCTGACCACCCCCTCTTGCAAACAAGAGATGGATAGGGGAGGGACACACAAACAGAAGGGATTAGGGAGGTTGGGTGAGGAACATGTCTATAGAAGATTAAGGGGGAAAAAGTGTGACTTAAGAGAAAGAAAGAAAATTTGCCCATCGGGATTTACTGGCATTCATGCCAGTCCTGCCAGGTTGCCCAGTATGACTCTAGCCCATTGGTTTCTCCAGCAACATATCTTTCCATTGATGCGAAATGACCAACCATATCGCATACTTCCTCCAGAGTTGGAGGCTCTGTTTGCTTCCAGGATCTGGCGATACTCAGCTTAGTGGCTGCCAAGATGTAGATTGTCTGGAGTGGCAACAAATCTTGGAAAAATGTGAAATAGTGCAATTTGTGGAGTTAGACATAGATCAATGTTAAGCGTTTGGATGAGAAGCTCTATATCCTTCCAGAGTGGTATGATCTTAGCGCAAGACCACCAGATGTGGACATCAGACCCCATCGGGTCACAATTTCTCCAGCATTGCGGGTTGCACGATTTATAGATCATAGACAGTCTCACTGGCGTCCTATGCCACTTTAGCAGTACTTCTTTTTCGTGAGCGAGATTGCCTTTGCAAAGTCTTCTGCCGAAATCCTCACCTCAAGATCTTTACACCATGCTTTCATTTGCCAAGGGAGACCCATAATTTGGTCTTTACAAGGGCAGCGTAGTGAAAGGACAGAGGCCTGGTCATAGTTTTACCATGTGTCCATCTCTCCTCCCATTTGGTTTTCTCTCTCAGTGCTAACCTGGGGAAGCCTCGGGCTCTAATGAGGCTCAGGACTCTCATACCTTCGAATCTGGACCATTGAGGTCTACTCTCTGTAGTTACACCTGCCTTCGAGTCCAATGATAGCTCTCCTGAAGGGTAAAAGTCCAAAATCAAATGCTTTCCCTCTCTCCACCAGAAGTCCAAATGAATATTTGGAAAGTTCCAAAACAATCCCCCAATGCTATGAATGGGAGATGGATGTGGAGAAATTCCCGTGCAATTGCGCATATCATGCCATAGTAAATAGGTTTGACGGACTATAGGATTAGCTATTTCTTTGCTCAAGTTCATATGCTTAGGGACCCAGATTATATCTCTTAGAGGAAGTCCTGAAGGCAGAGATTGTTCCTCAAGTCTATACCAGCCTGGTTTCTCATCGAGAGCACCCCACGCTGAAATGTGGGTTAGTCTTGCCGCCTCATAGTAGAGATATATGTTAGGGAACGCAATACCTCCACTGGAAAATGGTCTTTGTAGAATTTTGTATGACACTCTAGGTATTTTATTTTTCCAGACATAGTATAGGAACAATCTATGTATTTGATGTAAATATCCATATGGGATATTGAGTGGTAGACATCTAAACAAATATAGGGCCTTCGGTAAGAGCGACATTTTAACTGTCGCCACTCTGCCAAGCCATGAAACCTCCTGGAAGTCCCACTTCAGTGTCAGGGTCTTCAATTCCCCTAGGAGTTTGTCAAAATTCTTGCTCACCACAGAGTCAAGGTCGCCACTCAGAATAATTCCCAAATGCGTCAAATGGGTGTTAGTCCATTGAAAGTCAAATGCTCTCCTAAGATTCATCAGCCGTTCATGCGAAAGATTAAGGGCGTATGCTTCGGTTTTCAACGTGTTGGATTTGTAGTAACTCAGTCTCATGAAGAGGTCAATCAAATGAAAAACTGCAGGGATAGAAGTCTCCGGGTTAGTCAGTATCAGTGTGACATCATCCGCAAATAACAGAATCTTCTCTTCATGCAAGGGGTACCAAACCCCAGTTATCTGTGAGGAATTCCTGACCGCTTGGGCAGATGGTTCCATAACCAGAGAGAACAGAAGGGGCGAGAGGGGGCACCCCTGTCTCGTTCCATTCGAAATATTAAGTTCGGTGGGAACAAAACACAGGACCTCTCACTCTAGCATGTGGTGCGGAGTAGAGCATTTGAATGGCCATGATTATCTGTTGGGAGAAGCCAAATACCTTAAGAACCTCCCACAAAAACTGCCACCTGACCCTGTCAAAGGCCTTTTCAGCGTCCAACGACAGGGCCACCATCGGAGTACCCCTCCTGCTAGCATCCGAAAAGACCGACAACAGTCTCCTTGTATTATCAGGACCTTGACGTCCTTTGGTAAACCCTACCTGGTCTATATGTAGAAGAGGGGGTAGGAGGGAGACCATTCTATCAGGTCCCGACGCTTTATTGTTTTTAAGATTCCTAATCGCCGTAGCGATGTCTCTAGCATGGAAGGGTTGTAGTAGAGCAACTCTATCCTCTTACGTAAGCGTAGGATGGTGTAGCTTTTGGAGAAACTGGGATAGCTCCTCAACAGAGGACTCCTCAGGTGACTCATTGGCTTTAATGTTGTACAAATTCTCATAGAACTCCGCAAATGCTGTTCCAAGGTCTGCCGGTGCACACACCTTCTGACCTTTGTGCAATATAAATGGAATTCTAATAAAGAGTAAGCTTTATTGCTCTTGTGGTATAGCACTTGTTTAAAGGTAGCCAACGCTTTCTGAATCCTACTGAGTTCAAGTTCTTTTATCAAACCCTTCAAACGCGCAACTTCAGACGAGCTATGCTAGGATGGATTGGTTCTATTTTGGCACTCCGCCAATCTTAACTCGTGCATCAGTTTGCCTAGAGGAGCTTTAGAAAGCTTACATATTTTGGCAATTCTGGAGATACATATCCCCCTTAAAAAAGCCTTCAATGCTGCCCATCTCACCTGGTGAGAAGTCTGACTCTCCTTATTCATCGCAAGGAATTGCTGAATTTCCTCCCGAAGGTGCTGAACAAACAGGGCATCCTTCCAAAGAAATCCAGGGAATTTCCATGACTGTTTGACACAGGGGGTTTCTCCACATTTGATCTTAAAGGAAACAGTGTCATGGTCTGACCAGACACAGTAGTGAATTCTCGATTCCTTTACTAAATTCATTGTCCAGGAGTCAACAAAAAAGTAGTCCTGGCGAGAGTAAGACCTATGAGAAGCCAAAAAATAAGTGTAGTCTCTCGAATCTGGGCAAAGTGCCCTCCAAACATCGTACAGAGAATATTGGAATATTACATTTCGAAACTTAGGAGCTACCGAAAGGGAGTAGGAATCCAAGGTCTTAAGCGCTGGTATTTTCTTATCTATATGCGGGTCCCAAACAAGATTAAAATCGCCCCCAACTATTAGGGTCCCCTGATTCAGTCTATCAACTGAAGTCAAGAGCTTTTTTAGGAACACTACCTGTCTCTGGTTTGGAGCGTACACATTGACCAGCGTGTATAGTTGGTTATTAAATTTGCAAACCAAAATAAGAAACTGTCCCTCCTCATCACTTAACTGTTGGATCAGTTGGAAGGAGGCGTGTCTCCAAATTAGGATAGAGACCCCTCTAGACTTATCTTTATAAGTAGAATGGAAGATATCTAAGAACTGAGGGAATTTAATAGAGGGGAATTAAGAAGAAGCCCAATGGGTCTCCTGGAGGAAGACCACATCGCTTCCATGAGACTTAAGAAAATTTTTCAGAAGACTACGCTTGTTGGGGGAGTTCAAACCCTTTACATTGAGAGTCAGGAATGTCAACAATGTTGGCTGAGTCATATTGAGAGAGAAAAAAAAAAGGGGGATGGATAACGGGGTGGGAGAAATATAGGGCTAGGGGTGAAAAAACTATCAGGCAAGCTCAGTGATAAATCAAAAAACGTTAGGCCAAGAGGGATCTTGCTTAGATATCCAAAGCCCTTCTGTCTGGATTTGGTAACTCAAATGCTGGAAGTAGGAAAAAAAAAGAAGAACAAAAAACGTGATTTGCGCTTATAGGCGAAAAGAACTTATAGAATCTGTGTCCTGGTGTTTACTGCATAAACTTATGTTTCATGGGGGGTTGAAACTCGTGTGTTTCTACAAAATGGCTACTGGTAAAACCGGCAGCTGGGGGAAATAAAATGATCGAATATTAGTAATCAAGTTACAGTTTAAAAGAAGGGAGGGGGAAGTAAGGGGTTCCGAATATTATATAACTGTTTAAGATCAAACTAGAGATGTCACGTCAATAGGCCCTAATTGAGCAGATATAGGACTCTAGAGAAACTAGGGTTGTTCTTGCCAAAGGCTAAGGGCAGGAGATAATTAGTACAAGGGAGGTAAACATGTCTGTAATCTAAACTAGGCAATGTAAGATTATTGCATTATCTTGTATTATAGTGCGGATGTAGTAGACGTATAGAGAGTCTGGGATGTGTAAAGTCGTCATGTCGTGTATTATGACTAGGAATGTAGTCTCCTCAGTCATAGACTACATTAGGGGTTGTCTAGAGGTTAGAAGATACATATGCCTGGGAGATGCAAAGTGCATGTCTGCTGTCCACTTTATCATCAATCATCCCATAAATCACATTATGTTCCTCTATAGAGTGAAATATAACTGTGTGTGGGAGGACACTTCACACCAAATCTCATTAATATAAACCTATATGTAAAGGTAACATAATCCTATAAATGAGTATAGTTCTGATTGTCTGTCCCCCCAGTAGGCAGAGCCCACGGCCAATAATAGTTCCCAACGGGGTTTAGATGAATCATCTCTTGTATTGACCTGGAGCCTCACCCACCAGTCAGGCAGAGCATCACGTTAAATATAACAGACAGATGAATACAGTTGCTAAAATCTAAAGACAAACTTAGATATGTGAACATAGTTATCAGCATTTAAAGTGTCAGTTGCATTAGAGAGACAACCATAAATATGTGAACATGGTTACCAGTATATAAGACAGCAGTTGTATCAAAGTTTAAACTCTTATATTGAAACCATAATATAATTTAGTTCAGGGAAACCAAATCAGTGGCTGTATAAAATCTATGAAAAGAGTCCCATGTGGTCTAACTATATTAAGAAACACTAACTATGGGAGTAGACTAAAAAGTAACATGTCAGTACACTAAGCAGCAGCTTACTATGGGATAAAAACTAAAAAATAACTTGCCAGCGCGCTGAACAGCCGCCTCTCTCTAATCAGGTGAAGCTGTACTCTGGATCCTAATTTATATATGAGTGAGCACTCATAGTAAACAAAACATGTATATTGTGTAAAACAAGTACTGTGCATTCAATAGTTTAAATACTAAACTCTTATAACAGTAACTAATGGAAAAACAGACTTATCACATAATAAAATATCACCATCATACATATCTTTGTTATTAAAAGATGTGTCAATCAGTCACGTTTCATCCATACTGGACTACCCCATCGCCTACTCCACGAAGCCAACCCTCTTTGTCACCACCGTGACCAGGAGCACTAACTCAAAATATTTGGCATCGCAGAGAGACAACCAGGCAGAGCAGATAATGGAATTTTGCCCTTTTCAGACTTAAAGAAAAGTTAAGCATAGGAAATTCTGTGAATCATTATTAGTTAGGATTAGAGAAGTCCAACATATCAAAATGTCTCTTATAGGAAACAAGAGTCTCTATCACACATTTATAATAAAGTTCTAAGGCATCGTGAATTGACAAAAACCCCAGCCTCCTCCCTCCTCAAACATGGATACACATCATCTTGAGCATGCAGATCAGTCAGGATCCAGGACATCCTCACCATCAGGGAGCAAACCTGTTATGCACGTGGGGTCAGGCTGCAAAAGCAAATCCCTATTAGAAGCCGTGAGCTTGGAAGTGGACTGTCTTTGCGGCAAGGGACGCCACTCTGTAGCAGAAGGGCTGAGAATGTTAATTGTGTTTGGAGACTTGACTGACTCTTCTGAAGGTGGATGTGGATTGCAGATGCGCGGGCCATCCCTAGGTGAAGCAGACTGCATGAGGTCCCGGTCCTTGAGGTACTGTAGAACTCTGTCCGGCGTGGTGGCCGTGACTATACGGCCTTCCTTTTGGATGAGCAGTATTGTGGGATAGCCCCAATGGTATTTGATGCCCTGTTGCCTCAACATCTTAGTAGCCTCTCTGTAGGTAGCCCTTTTCTAAATTGTGTATTGTGAGAGGTCAGGGAATACCTGTATGCCCTGAAATCGTTTTTGCATTTGGATTGTCTGGGAACTGGCAAGTCCTCTGTTCCGTGCCCCACTAAAGAAGAAAATAGCTGTGCTGTTTTTCCTAAAACCTTCTGTGGATAAAGATCGTTCAGGAAGGGTCGGATTGGAAAACATTGCTCTGGCTATCTGCTCCTTGTACGTGAAGAAATGAAAGCGGGCAATGACATCCCGGGGTTTCTCAGCAGACACATTTCTACCTCTCGGGAGTCTATGTACACGATACAACAGGCTTTCACTAGGTAGGAGTGGGGTCTTTAGAAAGCCACAAAATTCACTAAGAAAGGATTCCAAGTCCGCCATTGAGATGTTCTCCGGTATTCCTCTAAACCGCAAGTTGTTGCGGCGGGAGCGGTCCTCCATATCCGCCATTTTGGCCTCCATTGTGTCTAACATGTCAACCATTATTTGTGAGTGGTTAGATAGGTTAACTTGCTCCACTATAAGGTCCTCTTGTTTCTGTTCAAGGGTATCCACTCTCTCCCCTATAACCCCAATATCTTTCCTAAGATCAGCAACAGAGCTTTTAAAGGTTTTGGTTAGTGAGTCTTGCAGATTATTTATTCTCTGAGTAAGGGTGTCCACAATCTCTGAAGCCATGGTAGATGACAAGGCGGGAGTGCTTTGTGAACCCAGATCCAGTGAGTCACACTCAGTTTGAGAAGTGACCGTAGTACTTTCAGTAACAGGTGGTCTCTCTAGTTGGGGTTTGGGTTTAAAGTGATCTGCTAGTGACTTCTTATAAGCAGCTTGAGTTGTAGTTTTCCTCCTAGACCCCTGCGGTATATTAAGGAGAAAACAGCAGTTTACTGCACAGCGGCTTCTACTAGAATAAATTGTAAGCAGATGTCCTAAAGAGAATACTATATTGTACAAGATGATAGGACTTTTAAGGGTGTGAGTAACTTGAATCTATCCCATAGTCATTGGGGCATTAAAACCCCTGGTATTTCCCCAGCTACCGGCTTGTCTGGGTTTTACCCTCTCATATTGTAAAGGTAGCCACTAATAAGGGAGAATGCCATGTCAAGTAGTTATTCAGTGTCTCTCTGGTGCAAGGCTTTTGTAACCAGGATAAGTGTAGGTGACTCGTCCGGTCCCAACAAATTGCTTCACAGTATGAACAGTCTCGGTGGGGACCAGAGTTAAGCCCCAGATCTCTCCTCTAGGGAGTTGTCCCCTCAGGACGATGTCGGTGCAGGGATGTGGATATGACCCGCAGGCAATCTGGGCCGGCGGGAAAGGGAGAGGAGAGATCTGTTTTCCAGGGCAGTCAGACAAGTTAAGTAAAGGGGCACCCATCCAGAGCAGATTATAAGACAGGTCTAGGGGTAACCCAGCCACAGTACTTTTAATAGAAGAGTGCTACTTGGTGGAAACAATGCAAAGTCTCTGGACCCATGAGCACAGACGGAGGCCTCCAGGGGTAGGTAACCGTGGACAGCTGAGTAGACTTAAAGCTGTGTTGTAGATAACAAGCTTATCTTAATACTGTGTTAGCTGCGGTTGGCCTTTCTGGGGTAAACCTCTTGGTGAGTAAAACAGAGCCATAGGCCTTTAAGTCACAAGGCCAGAAGTGGGTAAAGCAGGGAGGCCTGTAAGAATGTAATATAATGTTCTCCTGGCTCACCTATCTTAGTAAGGACCCTGATAGCGATGTCGGATTGTCTGTGTGATGTTCGTTTGAGGTAGAGTGATAATTAGATCAGGCCCATGTCTTCAGTGTTGCTTGCGTCTCTAACTGAGCCCTGCAACTCACGTAGACCCCAAACTGCGTCACAGTATGAATCAGCCTCACCCCAGTGTCTCCCTAGTGTTTAGTGAGCTACAGATTGTCTTCAGAGCTTCTATGGGGGGCCATTCATACAATTCCTGCTGAGGGAGGTAAGTGTGGCTATAAGAATATGGGATATAGGGTTCTGCACCCACGGCAAGATGGCCGCGCTTCGCGCCAATCAGACTCGCGTTTATGTGTAGGCCTCTATCTTCCCCACTCAATCCCTGCTTAGGGAACCGCTTGGCTTCTCTTCAATTCTTTACCCCCAGCAGGCCTATCTTGTCTCTCCCTATAGATCTCCGGTCACCACCGGGTTGCGGCTAAATCAAACAGCCGAGGTAGGTTGACACGCTGTCCGCACAGGTTGCTCCTCACTTCAGACTTTAACTCTGTTGTCCGGTCGATATCTGGGATGTGCGATCACTCCGGAGCGGAGTCCCGACCCTCCGGAGGTAGTTGCGGTATGCCGTCAGCCACCTTTGACTCGGCGCAGTGTACTCAAGTTGCTCCTCTTTGTAAGGGTAAAACTTCCCTCTCCAACCTCATCACAGGTTGCCTGGTATATTGGGTAGTAAGAATCCTCAGAAACAACAAGGTGTAGGTAGTTAAATCTTAATTTTAATAACTTTTTAAAGCTAGAATGGCAAGAGCTCTGAATAAGTGCGACTAAGCTGCACGGCAGTTAACTCCGCCCCCCATGCCCTCTATTTTGAGGGCATTTGGGGCACTTTTAGAAAATTAACTAGAGATCTAATCTCTGGTTAATTTTCGGAGAGACGATTTCTACCGAGAACTCATGGTTGCAATTACCAGTCACTTGTAATAGTTGGTTAATTACCACGCTCCCCCAATTGGACAAATTTGCCTTCTAATTTAGCGCTCCACTTGTAATCTATCCCTAAATACCTTAAACATATAAATTATATCAAAGCATAGCTAACTAATATAATAAATTAGATCTACTAGATTAGTTGAAATAATTTTTTTGCATCATTTTAATTACTTTTATTTTATATTAGTTTCCTTCTTAGCAGGAATAAACTAACCCATTGTAATTGTTGCAGGAAAATAAAGATTGTCATAATGTGAAAAATATAATCATATATAGTGTAATTTATATAACATATACGGCTAGATTTGGAGCTTTGTCGGTAACGACCCGAAAAACTAACGCCGGCTTTTTTCTGGCCGCACCATAAAAATAACTCTGGTATTGAGAGTCCACATAAAGGCTGCGTTAGGCTCCAAAAAAGGAGCGTAGAGCATTTTTAACGCAGCTTCAACTCTCGATACCAGAGTTGCTTATGCAAGCGGCCAGCCTCAAAAACGTGCTCGTGCACGATTCCGCCATAGGAAACAATGGGGCTGTTTGAGCTGAAAAAAACCTAACACCTGCAAAAAAGCCGCTTTCAGCTCCTAACGCAGCCCCATTGTTTGCTATGCGGAAACACTTCCTACGTCTGCACCTAACACTCTAACATGTACCCCGAGTCTAAACACCAATAACCTTACACTTATTAACCCCTAATCTTCCGCCCCCGCTATCGCTGACCCCTGCATATTATTATTAACCCCTAATCTGCCGCTCCGTAAACCGCTGCTACTTACATTATCCCTATGTACCCCTAATCTGCTGCCCCTAACACCACCGACCCCTATATTATATTTATTAACCCCTAATCTGCCCCCCACAACGTCGCCTCCACCTGCCTACACTTATTAACCCCTAATCTGCCGACCGGACCTGAGCGCTACTATAATAAAGTTATTAACCCCTAATCCGCCTCACTAACCCTATAATAAATAGTATTAACCCCTAATCTGCCCTCCCTAACATCGCCGACACCTAACTTCAAACATTAACCCCTAATCTGCCGACTGGAGCTCACCGCTATTCTAATAAATGTATTAACCCCTAAAGCTAAGTCTAACCCTAACACTAACACCCCCCTAAGTTAAATATAATTTAAATCTAACGAAATTAATTAACTCTTATTAAATAAATTATTCCTATTTAAAGCTAAATACTTACCTGTAAAATAAATCCTAATATAGCTACAATATAAATTATAATTATATTATAGCTATTTTAGGATTAATATTTATTTTACAGGTAACTTTGTATTTATTTTAACCAGGTACAATAGCTATTAAATAGTTAAGAACTATTTAATAGCTAAAATAGTTAAAATAATTACAAAATTACCTGTAAAATAAATCCTAACCTAAGTTACAATTAAACCTAACACTACACTATCAATAAATTAATTAAATAAACTACCTACAATTACCTACAATTAACCTAACACTACACTATCAATAAATTAATTAAATACAATTCCTACAGATAACTACAATGAAATAAACTAACTAAAGTACAAAAAATAAAAAAAAACTAAGTTACAAAAAATAAAAAAATATTTACAAACATAAGAAAAATATTACAACAATTTTAAACTAATTACACCTACTCTAAGCCCCCTAATAAAATAACAAAGACCCCCAAAATAAAAAATGCCCTACCCTATTCTAAATTACTACAGTTCAAAGCTCTTTTACCTTACCAGCCCTGAACAGGGCCCTTTGCGGGGCATGCCCCAAAGAATTCAGCTCTTTTGCCTGTAAAAAAATAAACATACAATACCTCCCCAACATTACAACCCACCACCCACATACCCCTAATCTAACCCAAACCCCCCTTAAATAAACCTAACACTAAGCCCCTGAAGATCTTCCTACCTTATATTCACCATACCAGGTTCACCGATCCGTCCTGAAGAGCTCCTCCGATGTCCTGATCCAAGCCCAAGCGGGGGGCTGAAGAGGTCCATGATCCGGCTGAAGTCTTCATCCAAGCGGGAGCTGAAGAGGTCCATGATCCGGATGAAGTCTTCATCCAAGCGGGAGCTGAAGAGGTCCATGATCCGGATGAAGTCTTCTATCAACGGCATCTTCAATCTTCTTTCTTCCGGATCCATCTTGCAGACCTCCGACGCGGAACATCCTCTTCTCCCGACGTCTACTAGCCGAATGACGGTTCCTTTAAGGGACGTCATCCAAGATGGCGTCCCTCAAATTCCGATTGGCTGATAGGATTCTATCAGCCAATCGGAATTAAGGTAGGAATATTCCGATTGGCTGATGAAATCAGCCAATCAGAATCAAGTTCAATCCGATTGGCTGATCCAATCAGCCAATCAGATTGAGCTCGCATTCTATTGGCTGTTCCCTTAAAGGAACCGTCATTCGGCTAGTAGGCGTCGGGAGAAGAGGATGTTCCGCGTCGGAGGTCTGCAAGATGGATCCGGAAGAAAGAAGATTGAAGATGCCGTTGATAGAAGACTTCATCCGGATCATGGACCTCTTCAGCTCCCGCTTGGATGAAGACTTCATCCGGATCATGGACATCTTCAGCTCCCGCTTGGATGAAGACTTCAGCCGGATCATGGACCTCTTCAGCCCCCCACTTGGGCTTGGATCAGGACATCGGAGGAGCTCTTCAGGATGGATGGGTGAACCTGGTATGGTGAATATAAGGTAGGAAGATCTTCAGGGGCTTAGTGTTAGGTTTATTTAAGGGGGGTTTGGGTTA
Source organism: Bombina bombina (assembly GCF_027579735.1). Lineage (NCBI taxonomy): Eukaryota > Metazoa > Chordata > Amphibia > Anura > Bombinatoridae > Bombina > Bombina bombina. Next base: position 635,789,025 of record NC_069503.1, read on the forward strand.
GATTAGGGGTATGTGGGTGGTGGGTTGTAATGTTGGGGGGGGTATTGTATGTTTTTTTTTACAGGCAAAAGAGCTGAATTCTTTGGGGCATGCCCCGCAAAGGGCCCTGTTCAGGGCTGGTAAGGCAAAAGAGCTTTGAACTGTATTAATTTAGAATAGGGTAGGGCATTTTTTATTTTGGGGGTCTTTGTTATATTTATTAGAGTAGGTGTAATTAGTTTAAAATTGTTGTAATATTTTTCTTATGTTTGTAAATATTTTTTTATTTTTTGTAACTTAGTTTATTTTTTATTTTTTGTACTTTAGTTAGTTTATTTCATTGTAGTTATTTGTAGGAATTGTATTTAATTAATGTATTGATAGTGTAGTGTTAGGTTAATTGTAGGTAATTGTAGGTAGTTTATTTAATTAATTTATTGATAGTGTAGTGTTAGGTTTAATTGTAACTTAGGTTAGGATTTATTTTACAGGTAATTTTGTAATTATTTTAACTATTTTAGCTATTAAATAGTTCTTAACTATTTAATAGCTATTGTACCTGGTTAAAATAAATACAAAGTTACCTGTAAAATAAATATTAATCCTAGAATAGCTATAATATAATTATAATTTATATTGTAGCTATATTAGGATTTATTTTACAGGTAAGTATTTAGCTTTAAATAGGAATAATTTATTTAATAAGAGTTAATTAATTTCGTTAGATTTAAATTATATTTAACTTAGGGGGGTGTTAGTGTTAGGGTTAGACTTAGCTTTAGGGGTTAATACATTTATTAGAATAGGGGTGAGCTCCAGTCAGCAGATTAGGGGTTAATGTTTGAAGTTAGGTGTCGGCGATGTTAGGGAGGGCAGATTAGGGGTTAATACTATTTATTATAGGGTTAGTGAGGCGGATTAGGGGTTAATAACTTTATAATAATAGCGGTGCGGTGCGGTCGGCAGATTAGGGGTTAATAAGTGTAGGCAGGTGAAGGCGACGTTGAGGGGGGCAGATTAGGGGTTAATAAATATAATATAGGGGTCGGCGGTGTTAGGGGCAGCAGATTAGGGGTACATAAGGATAACGTAGGTGGCGGCGCTTTGCGGTCGGCAGATTAGGGGTTAATTATTGTAGATAGCTGGCTGCGATGTTGTGGGGGGCAGGTTAGGGGTTAATAAATATAATATAGGGGTCGGTGGTGTTAGGGGCAGCAGATTAGGGGTACATAAGTATAACGTAGGTGGTGGTCGGCAGATTAGGGGTTAAAAAAATTTAATCGAGTGTCGGCGATGTGGGGGGACCTCGGTTTAGGGGTACATAGGTAGTTTATGGGTGTTAGTGTACTTTAGAGCACAGTAGTTAAGAGCTTTATAAACCGGCGTTAGCCCAGAAAGCTCTTAACTACTGACTTTTTTCCTGTGGCTGGAGTTTTGTCGTTAGATGTCTAACGCTCACTTCAGACACGACTCTAAATACCGGAGTTAGAAAAATCCCATTGAAAAGATAGGATACGCAATTGACGTAAGGGGATCTGCGGTATGGAAAAGTCGCGGCTGAAAAGTGAGCGTTAGACCCTATTTTGAGTGACTCCAAATACCAGAGGTAGCCTAAAACCAGTGTTAGGAGCCTCTAACGCTGGTTTTCACGGCTAACGCCAAACTCCAAATCTAGGCCATAGTGTGTAACCTATATCATATACATTGTAATAACAATAAAATATATAATGTAATGCAATTAATGCATTCAGACTTGGCAACAAAGTATATAAACACATTTTAATTATGATTTTTATAATAAAATACTAAAATAATGAAAGAAAGAAAAATATATTTATAGTTGTAATTTATATAAAAAGGGAAAATAAATGTGTTCAGACATGAGCCAGTGAGTTAAATGCATTATGTATAAACTTTCTTTTTAAATCAATCTTTTGCTATTTAGTAAAGCTTTAAAAGGGACATTAAACACTAAAGGCTAGATTACGAGTGAAGTGTGCAGTTAACGTGATCGCTTGAGCGCAATTGCGATATACACTAGAATGATTACCGTGACTTCAGAGATACTGCACACAAAAGTTATATGTGATATGAGGTCTCAAGGCACCCAAATGGCTTTAACATAGAGATATATCCATATACATGTCTAAAGATGTATATGTGTATATATATATATATATATATATATATATATATAGAGAGAGAGAGAGAGAGAGAGAGAGAGAGAGAGAGAGAGAGAGAGAGAGAAAGAAAGAGAGAGAAAGAGCTGAAGGACGAAGCACTCTCTGGTCTTATCAAGTGTACAACACAATTTTATTTACAGTAACGTTTTGGGGTGTTCACCCCTTCATTAGACCATCAGACCTTTTTCGCTGTAAATAAAATTGTGTGGTACACTTGATAAGCCCAGAGAGTGCTTCGTCATTCAGCTCTATATACTACTCTTAGCACCCTGGCATATGAAGCTTGTTAGTGGGAGTGCACCTATTTCTACATGTTTATATATATATATATATATATATATATATATATATGTATCTACACTTGTATTTATATGTGTATATACAGTATATGTATTTACAGACATACAGTATATACACATTTAAACACATACATACATATGTACACACATATAGACATGTGCATTGGAGCCCTTTGCAGTTAAGTAGATGAAAACATGAAAATTCATATTTATGCAATATTTGTATTTAATAAAGTGTTATACTGTATATTTACTGTAAATATTTTACATTCCTATGCTCTGCACATAGAACAATATGTTTTAATTATTTCTAAATAGATATTCATATATATATATATATATATATATATATATATATATCGGTATAAATCTATACCTATATATAATCATCTATAAAACACAGAGAGGGTAGTGCTGGTCGACTGTTTGAGATCCTACATTATTTTAGGTGTACAACAGGGGCATTATACTGCTGGAGAAAATAAAACATACCTTTTAATTCACAACAAATAAAACAGATCAGTCTCAGTGAAATAGACAGTGATCTGGAGCGTAGGTACATACGGAGGTAATGTCATCTGACGCGTTTCACGCCCTTCTGGTGCTTTGTCCTATATTGATCCTTCAGTTTTGGGCTCAGGGAATTCTCTCTTTGCTGTATATAATCATCTATATAATATACAACACACACACGCTCCACAAACTCTCTCATACAACACACACACACACAGCACAAATACTCTCATACAACACACACCTGCTCTTATACAGCACACACACACTCTTATACAACACACCGCAAACACTCTCATACAACACACACACACGCTCTTATACAACACACACACACTCTTATACAACACACCGCAAACACTCTCATACAACACACACCACACACACTCTCATACAACACACACTCTTATACAACACACATCACACACACTCTCATATAACCCCCACCACACCACATACTCTCATAAAACACACACACACAGTGTGACCCAGTATACATGGTATTGCGACCCAGTAACCTCACAAGTTAAATAATGGGAAAAAGGAACAAATAAATAATGAAATACACTGCAAAGTTTTTTATTATTACCTATACAGTGGGGCAAAAAAGTATTTAGTCAGCCACCAATAGTGCAGGTTCTCCCTCTTAAGAAGATGAGAGAGGCCTGTAATTTTCATCATAGGTATACCTCAACTATGAGAAACAAAATGTGGAAACAAATCCAGACAATCACATTGTCTGATTTGGAAAGAATTTATTTGCATATTATGGTGGAAAATAAGTATTTGGTCACCTACAAACAAACAAGCTTTCTGGCTCTCACAGACCTGTATCTTCTTCTTTAAGAGGCTCCTCTGTCCTCCACTTATTACCTGTATTAATGGCACCTGTTTGAACTTGTTATCAGTATAAAAGACACCTGTCCACAACCTCAAACAGTCACACTCCAAACTCCACTATGGTGAAGACCAAAGAGCTGTCGAAGGACACCAGAAACAAAATTGTAGACCTGCACCAGGCTGGGAAGACTGAATCTGCAATAGGCAAGCAGCTTGGTGTGAAGAAATCAACTGTGGGAGCAATAATTAGAAAATGGAAGACATACAAGACCACTGATAATCTCCCTCGATCTGGGGCTCCACGCAAGATCTCACCCCGTGGGGTCAAAGTGATCACAAGAATGGTGAGCAAACATCCCAGAACCACACGGGCGGACCTAGTGAATGACCTGCAGAGAGCTGGGACCAACGTAACAAAGGCTACCATCAGTAACACACTACGCCGCCAGGGACTCAGATCCTGCAGTGCCAGACATGTACCCCTGCTTAAGCCAGTACATGTCTGGGCCCGTCTGAAGTATGCTAGAGAGTATTTGGATCATCCAGAAGCAGATTGGGAGAATTTCATATGATCAAATGAAACCAAAGTAGAACTGTTTGGTAGAGGTTCAACTCATTGTGTTTGGAGTAGAGAGAATGCTGAGTTGCAACCAAAGAACACCATACCTACTGTGAAGCATGGGGGTGGCAACATCATGCTTTGGGGCTGTTTCTCTGCAAAGGGAACAGGACGACTGATCCGTGTACATGAAAGAATGAATGGGGCTATGTATCGTGAGATTTTGAGTGCAAACCTCCTTCCATCAGCAAGGGCATTGAAGATGAAACGTGGCTGGGTCTTTCAGCATGACAATGATCCCAAACACACCGCCCGGGCAATGAAGGAGTGGCTTCGTAAGAAGCATTTCAAGGTCCTGGAGTGGCCTAGCCAGTCTCCAGATCTCAACACCATAGAAAACCTTTGGAGGGAGTTGAAAGTCTGTGTTGCCCAGCGACAGCCCCAAAACATCACTGCTCTAGAGGAGATCTGCATGCAGGAATGGGCCAACATACCAGCAACAGTGTGTGACAACCTTGTGAAGACGTACAGAAAACGTTTGACCTCTGTCATTGCCAACAAAGAATATATAACAAAGTATTGAGATTAACTTTTGATATTGACCAAATACTTATTTTCCACCATAATTTGCAAATAAATTCTTTCCAAATCAGACAATGTGATTGTCTTGATTGTTTCCACATTTTGTCTCTCATAGTTGAGGTATACCTATGATGAAAATTACAGGCCTCTCTCATCTTCTTAAGTGGGAGAACTTGCACAATTGGTGGCTGACTAAATACTTTTTTGCCCCACTGTATTTTTTTATTAGAACCTCAGAGTATTTAATGTCCCTATCATTGTACATAAAGACTTTGGGTCCCAAAGGCGGACAGGAATCGCCGGAAATCAACCCGATCGAGTACGATCGGGTTGATTGACACCTCCCTGCTTGCGGCCGATTGGCCGCGAGTCAGCAGGGGGCGGCGTTGTACCAGCAGCTCTTGTGAGCTGCTGGTGCAATGTTAAATGCAGAGAGATTATTGCTCTCCGCATTCAGCAAGGTCTTGCGGACCTGATCCACACTGTCGGATCAGATCCGCAAGACCTTTAATAAATAGGCTCCTAAGAATGTAAATAAATATTTCAAGAAAAACATAAATACAAAGAAATGTTCTAAGTGCATGCAATCAAATGGTAATCAATTTACTGTGTGTATGGGCTTACTATAACTCTCAGTGTTCATATATTTTTGTGACTCAATTATACTTGTGTTTCTGATGCTAAATGCAGATAGCTTTCAGTAAATATTCTCATGATCTATAGTAGAGTTATAGTAATAAAGTCCATACTATGTGTATAATGTTTTGCCTGTACTTTAGACTTAAAGCATAAACAGTTTCAGAGGTTACTTTGCTTAATTAAAGGGGCAGTCTAGGCCAAAATAAACTTTTAGAACATGTAATTTTAAACAATTTTCCAATTTACTTTTATCACCAATTTTGCTTTGTTCTCTTGGTATTCTTAGTTGAAAGCTTAACCTAGGAGGTTCATATGCTAATTTCTTAGACCTTGAAGCCCACCTCTTTCAGATTTCATTTTAACAGTTTTTCACCACTAGAGGGTGTTAGTTCACGTATTTCATATAGATAACACTGTGCTCGTGCATGTGAAGTTATCTGGGAGCAGGCACTGATTGGCTAGACTGCAAGTCTGTCAAAAGAACTGAAAAAAGGGGCAGTTTGCAGAGGCTTAGATACAAGATAATCACAGAGGTTAAAAGTATATTAATATAACTGTGTTGGTTATGCAAAACTGGGAAATGGGTAATAAAGGGATTATCTATCTTTTAAAACAATAACAATTCTGGTGTAGACTGTCCCTTTAAAGGAACATTTTCTTTCATGATTCAGATAAAAACATAATTTTAATCAACTTTTTCATTTATTTCTATGATAAAATTAGTTTCATTACCTTGATATTCTTTGATGAAGGAGCAGCAATTGTCTACTGGAAGCTAGCTGAGCACATCAGGTGAGCTAATGATATGAGGCAAATATGTGCAGCCACCAATCAGCAGCTAGGTTCTAGTAGTACGGTGCTGCTCCTGAGCCTACCTAAGTATGCTTTTTTAACAAAGAATATGAAGAGAATGAAGCAGAACCAAATTAGATCAAAGTAAATTGGGAAGTTATTTAAAATTGCATGTAATGTCTAAATCATGAAAGTTTGATTTTTACTTTACTGTCCCTTTAATGAAAAATATTACTGAGCTAAATAACATTGTTTTATTTCCTGGAAATAAAAATAGGGCTGATCTAATTACCAAAAGCGAAGTATTCTGCCTGAGACAAGCACAAACCTTGCATGTGCTGTATCATCTTTCTACTGTCTGAATGACTTAATTACAAAGAAAATAAAGCATTTTCTTTTCTAGTTTACAGATTTTTTAAACACTATTTTTGAATGTCATTTGCATTCATACTTTTTTTTTTACATTATGTTCTGAAAGTAACTTTTTATTTCTTTCTTTTCTAAAGATAAAGACATATCCTGCTGATCCATGTAATTCATATTACGATCCTTTTACAACAGTGTCACAGTTCCCTGTAAGTAAATACTGTCTAAATGCTCTAGCTCAAATGTCACATATATAATGATGCTCTGCAACATATTAAAGGGACATTAAACAGTTTGAGATATTAATATAACATGTTTAATTGCATGTAGTGAAACAACTTTGCACTACACTTTGGTTATTTATTTTGTTCTCTTTTCTTGTAATCTAATTCTAAATAGTGTTGGCTTCCCAAATTCCTGTTAAAAAATGGAAGTTCAGACACAGCTGTAATCCACATTGTCATTGTTTGCACACTCTAGTAATGGATTTATAACTGTCCCGAATTGGCCTTAGCAGAAAAAGACACCTATGTTACAATTTAGCGTTGCGCACTGTTTTATGGACATTTGAATATTACCCTTAATTTTTCAACTAATGTAATTTAAAAAAAATAAAAATACATGTACATATTGTTGTCAGGCTAATATTTGCTCTGAATACATAATTTTATCAATGATTTATGCAATGTGTAATCTCCCTTTAAGGGCTGTATTTGTTAAAGAAAAAACATCTCCTATTCCAGAGGGCCTAATTACTAAACAAAAGAAAGATTATTGACAGTGACAGTGATTAGGCAGTACAGACTAACAGACGGCTAGATTACGAGTTGTGCGTTAAGGTAAAAAAGCAGCGTTAACAGGTCTTAACGCTGCTTTTTACGACCGCTGCTATTATGAGTCTTGCAGGTATAGGTGTCCTATACACTTTTTTGGCCTTACCGCAAACCTACTTACGTAAACTTCGTAAAGCCTTTTTTCTATGGGACTTCCATAGCGCTGGTATTACGAGTTTGCCTGGGAGGCCAAAAAGTGAGCGGTACAGCCTCTACCGTCAAGATTCCTAACGCCTTTAAAAGTCAGTAGTTATGAGTTTTACACTACAACGCTGTAGCATAAAACTCATAACTAAAGTGCTACAAATTACACTAACACCCATAAACTACCTATTAACCCCTAAACCGAGGCCCTCCCGCATCTCAAACACTATAATAAAATTTTTAACCCCTAATCTGTCGCTTCGGACATTGCCGCCACTAGAATAAACATATTAACCCCTGAACCGCTGCACTCCCGCCTCGCAAACACTAGTTAAATGTTATTAACCCCTAATCTGCTGCCCCCAACATCGCCACCACCTACATTATACTTATTAACCCCTAATCTTCCCCTCCGGACATCGCCGCCACCTACATTATATTTATTAACCCCTAATCTGCTGCCCGCAACATCGCCGCCACCTACCTACATTTATTAACCCCTAATCTGCCATCCCCAACGTCGCCGCACTATTCTAAATTTATTAACCCTTTAAACCTAAGTCTAACCCTAACACCCCCTAACTTAAATATAATTTAAATAAATCTAAATAAAATTACTATAATTAACTAAATTATTCCTTTTTAAAACTAAATACTTACTTATAAAATAAACCCTAAGCTAACTACAATATAACTAATAGTTACATTGTAGCTAGCTTAGGGTTTATTTTTATTTTACAGGCAAGTTTGTATTTATTTTAACTAGGTAGAATACTTACTAAATAGTTATTAACTATTTAATAACTACCTAGATAAAATAAAGACAAATTGACGTGTAAAACCTAACCTAACCTAAGTTACACTAACACCTAACACTACACTACAATTAAATAACTTACCTAAATTAAATACAATTAAATACATTAAATAAATTAAATACAATTAGCTAAATTACAAAAAAACAAACAAACACTAAATTACAGAAAATAAAAAACTAATTACAAGATCTTTAAACTAATTACACCTAATCTAGAAGCCTTATAAAAATAAAAAAGCCCCCCCAAAATAAAAAAAAACCCTAGCCTAAACTAAACTATCAATAGCCCTTAAAAAGGTCTTGCGGGGCATTGCCCCAAAGAAACCAGCTCTTTTACCTGTAAATAAAAATACAAATACCCCCCAACAGTAAAAGCCACCACCCACACCACCAACCCCCCAAATAAAACCATAACTAAAAAAACCTAAGCTCCCCATTGCCCTGAAAAGGGCATTTGGATGGGCATTGCCCATAAATGGGCATTTAGCTCTATTGCTGCCCAAAGCCCTAACCTAAAAATAAAACCCACCCAATACACCCTTTAAAAAATATTAACACTAACCCCCGAAGATTCACTTACCGGGAGATGTCTTCATCTAAGCGGCATCTTCTATCTTCATCCTTCTGATGCGGAGCGGCTCCATCTTCAAGACATCTGGCGCGGAGCATCCTCTTCAATCGATGGCTTCTTCGGAATGAATGTTTCTTTAAGTGACGTCATCCAAGATGGCGTCCCTTAGATTCCGATTGGCTGATAGAATTAAGGTAGACAAAAATCCTATTGGCTGATGCAATCAGCCAATAGGATTGATCTGGCATTCTATTGGCTGTTCCAATCAGCCAATAGAATGTGAGCTCAATCCTATTGGCTGATTGGCCTTGATGCCGATATTTATTAGTTTAGAGCAAAGAGATGTGATGTCTCAACAGAGAAATCCTGAAACATTAATATTGTTTTACCTCCATATGTAAACAGGATTCTTTGTCTGTAGTGATACATGATATTGAGCTTGTCTTGGAAGTTAAGGAACTTTGCAATGACAGATCTAGTCTTGATTGTACCATTGGGCAATGTTTTTGGTGTGCCTATGCGGTGTACTCTTTCTACTGCAAGGGGTAGTGTATTAGGTGCCATTCCTAGACTTTGTGGTAGTGTCAGTGAAATGAATTTAAGTATGTCCTGGAACTCATTAGATTCCGGAATACCAAGGAATCTAATATTATTGCGTCGTGCGTGGTCTTCTATCTCATTTAGTTTATGTTGCATGTTTGCAATTTGTATAGTTTGCTCTCTGGATATTTGGTCTTGTTGCACATTAGCATCCTCTAAGTCCGATATACGCTGTTCTGCCTTATTCAGTCCGTGTGTGAACTGTTTAATTTCAGTAGTTAAGTATATCTGTTTTTATTTGTTCAAATTGAGGTATCATAAACTCTGTAATCTGCTTGACTATGTCTTGGGTATCTGGAGTAGATGTATCTGAAGTAGTTGCCATTATAGGCATATTTGGGGCATTATCAGTACTACTTCTTTTTTTCCTGTCTCTAATTTTAGATGGCATGTTTGGTGATTGAGTTTTGTAATTAGTGATGAATCTATCCTTAAGGTGGTCACAGGCCGCCTCTCAGCAATCTATTTCTGCGGCCGCTCACGCCTGCACGTGAGCCCGGTGTTCCAACTCGGCAGATTGGTGAAATTCTGTCAACCTTCTGGCTGTTGTTATAGCTTGTCGATCGTCCCAGGGCAATCTGATACTCTGGTTGCTCCGGGTGCCCACCGGGTCCTTGCGAACTGATACATCGGACGGAACTCAGGCCTCTGGGACCATATCCAGTACTCTGGAATTCAGGAGTTGCCTCACCAACTTATTTACTGGATCTACTAGCTGAGGAAGATTAGTGTAATGTGGTGGTCAGCTGCTTCCGGATACTTGCGGGCCATCCTGTGTACTCTGGTTCTGAGGCCGCTCACGCCTTCACATGAGTGTGACATTTCTGCCCAGCCAATTGCTGTCATTCTTTACCTTCTGGCTGCCGGTGTAGTTTATGGTGTCAACACCCCTTGTACAGTGTATATGGAACTCAGACCGCCTCTAACTGCCTTGAAGCTTGGCATAGCACCACCCTGGGGTGCAATAGTGTACAGGCAATGCAGATGCTGGCCGGATAGGCCCGGGATGAGGACATTCGTTCTCCTGTGCAAGGACCGGGGTTGCAGTTGCTTGTGAAATGGCTATGGAGCGCTGCTCGCAAGCTGCTCTAGCCGTGAGCTTGGGAATCCGATGGCCACCAACAGTGTACGGACCCAAGTATATGCTTGCTGCGTAGTAGGTATTAGGGGCTTGGCTCTATCCCACTAGAGTTGCAACACAAACCACCCGTTCGTGTCTCTGCCCCTTCCGGTCCCTGCATAAACAATTTACTTTCAACCTGTAATACGATACGAGTGCTACCCGACAAGCACAAAAGGCTTATTTTAAGTTAGTATTCGAGCGGGAGCATAAAATACCACTCTACTTGTAATCTGGCCCCTTATGTTTACTTCTTTGTAGTGAAGCTACTTTGCAATATACTTTCACTATTTATTTTGCCCCCTTTTCCTGTAATTTATTTCTGAAAATTAAAAGTTTTCCAACGTTTACACCTGGAAGGGCACATGGCAGGCATCACAAACCTAACTCAGTTGTGTATCTGTCCCTAATTTGCTTCAGCAGAGAATATCACAGGTTCTTATTGGCTCCTCCAAATAAGGCAAATGATGGGTGGAGTTTTGCTGATCAAAAGCAATTGTAGCAAACAAGGGGTTAATGCGTTTAACACATTTCCAAACTTGGAAAACTGCAAAACAATTTCATTACAGGTGTTTAGTGTCCTTCTAACGCAATTCTGACAGCAGCAAAAGTTAATTATGTTTTATTACATTAGTCACTTGCTGGGGATTCAATATTTTTTGCTAAAACATAATAAATAATAACCTGTCATTTAATGAAAGAGGAGAGAGTGGGAATAAAACTCTTATTACAAGTATAGATGAAACAGCAATATGTCTTTAATTCTAAAGCAGGAACAACTCTATAATGGGATATAATGGCATCTCAGAACCCAGGAGGCCTTTCACAAAGGTGGTGCATAGGGAGAACATATTCTAGCTACTATAGGGTCCATCAGATTGGTATAAACATGTTCTTGTGTACAGTTTTAATCTACTTTTATTTTGAGACGGCTGGATATGGTTGAGGTTAGACTGTGGCGAATGTTGAGTTGGGTGGGTATAACTTTATTCATTAGCTAAAATAAAAAACACTGAGATAAGGGGCGTCCTGCAGGGGCTTAGAAACAAGCAGTCTTAGAGGTTATAAAGTATATTAATATATTTGTTGTTTGTTGTAAACATTCTTGTAAAAATGGTGGTTTGTTGGTATTAAGAAACTCAAGTTGATGCTTATGCTTGGATATACAAATGTAAAATTCTGGGTAGGGGGCATTTACCCCTCTCCCTGACAAGCTCATAGATAACTCCAGACACTTTTTATTACACATTAACCATTTAATAGGAAATTAATTTTGGATCTTTACAATGTCAATTTCCTTTTAACGTCCAACTAGATGTATGTAAGCAATTTTAAATATTCCTTGTTTGTTTCATATATTATTATCTATTGCCTGCAAAAAGTGCATATTCTGTGTAATAATTATCTTATTTTCTGTGCTATTTTTTCTTTTCTGTATTATTATTATCATCAGTTATTTGTAGAGTGGAAGAGATTATGCAGCGCTAACATAGGTAAAATAAGCAAGGTTGCATTTATGGGATACACATGGGCAGAGTGCCCTGCCAAGAGCTGCACTGTTGTAAATTAGCTCTTATGAAGGTGATCTACAAACAGCTGGCCTCATAGGCTTACATGCTCAGGAGATTCAGGGGATGAAAAAAGCAGAAGAGGAACTGAGGTAAGATGTTAGTGTATATTATATGCATCCCTGAAAAGTAGAGTCTTTAAGGAATGATTGAAACTTTATAAAACTAGAAGAGAGTCTTGTGGAGCGAGGCATCGAGCTCCACAAAATAGGATCCATTCTGGAGAAGTCCTGTTGTCAGGAATATGAAGAGATAACAAGAGAGGAGGAGAGAAGGAGGTCATGAGCAGAGCAAAGGGGACAGGAGGGAGAGTATCTGGAAACAAGGTCTGAGATATAGAGGGGAGCAATGTTATTGAGGGATTTAAATGTCAGAGTCAGGATCTTGTGTTTTATTCTGGAGGCTGGAGGAAGCCAGCAAAAGGATTGGCAGAGAGGTGCAGCTAATGAAAAGCAATGTGTAAGGAAGATCAGTCTGGCAGAGGCATTTATTATGGATTGGAAAGGAGATAGATGGAAGCTAGAGAGACCAGAGAGGGTGGAGTTGCAATTGACAAAATGGAGATGAGAGAGTTGAAATCTTAGTTTGTGTGAGGAAGTGGTGAATTTTGGGAGTTTTATTTAATGTGGAAACGACAGGAATTAACCAAAGACTGGATGTGGAGAGTGAAAGATCTGGGTCAAGTGTGACCCCAAGACATTGGTTTGAAATACTGATGTTATTATCCACCAATTTTGAAAAAAGGGGGGAAATAAGGAGCTCAGTTTTGGAGAGATTTAGCTTAAGGTAGTGAGAGGACATCCAAGATGTAATTTTAGAGAGACAGCTAGTTAAACAAGTTAGCAAGGAAGGGGATAGGTCTGGTGCAGAGAGGTAGATTTGGTATCATTAGCATTACAATGATATTGAAGCCCATGGGACTTTATTAAGGAAATAAAAAAAAACCATTTTAACTATCCCCACCATAAAATGATTAAATAAGATTATTAACAAAAAAATAAATACTACAACATAATTGTGATTCTGCCTTTTCCATTGAGACCATGGAAGTGCATACTCTAGACTTTACAAGCCTAGCCCTTGTGCATTCTACATAGTGATTGTTTGATTGATGTAGTAGATTATTAGTGTTTTTCCTTAATCTGTCTATGCAGTGGAGAAAAGAAGCTTAGTTAGAATCTTAGTTATATGTCATTTTAATCTTATTGTAGATGTATTTGGATTATGCTAAAAGATGAACAGCCATTAAAAAAAAAAGAAACAGAGAATGGGGGGATAGAAAAGGTAAAGTGCGTGCAAGGATTAAAGTAAAAAAAGAAGAGGATAGGGAAACATAAACTTAAAAGTAAACCACATAGTGAATTCTGTTAGCCCAGTAATGGTGGAACCATAAAAAACAGTGATTACCTCACAAGTAAAGTGCACCGGCTGGATGCTGATATCTACCCACACTGGGAAATCAAAGCCTACCAGCTATCTGCCCCTCTGCTTCTCACCATTGCATCCAGTTAATGTTCTTGTTACCACCTTTGGACTGCTGTACTCTTCATTTTAATTGCTGAAGAAAACATAGGGGCCCATTTATCAAGCTCCGAATGGAGCTTGTGGGACCGTGTTTCTGGCGAGTCTTCAGACTCGCCAGAAACACAAGTTATGGAGCAGCGGTCTAAAGACCTATGCGCCATAACCCTGTCCGCCTGCTCTGATGAGGCGGACAGGAATCTCCGGAAATTAACCCGATCGAGTATGATCGGGTTGATTGACACCCCCTGCTGGCGGCCCATTGGCCGCGAGTCTGCAGGGGGCGGCGTTGCACTAGCATTAATTTGCATTAAAAAGTTATAAGGGTTTAAAGATATGAGGTCTCAGGTGTTAGAAAAAATAAAGTATTGCAAAGGGCTTCAACATAGAGATACATACATATACATGGCTAAAGACGTATGTACACACACACACACACACACACATATATATATATGTATTTACAGATATATATACACGTATAAATACATATGTATACAAATATAAACACATATATATATATATACTGTATATATATATAGATAAGTGCATTGCAGCCCTTTGCCGTAAAGTAGCTGAAAATATATGAGATCAAATTTATACAATATTCATCTATACTTAATCGCGTTTGTAATGGGTCCGTCGGTGTTGCCAGTTGCGCATGCATCCTCAAAGGAATGTTGGCTGCATGAGGCGCGCGCAGCCAAAAGAATCCACCTGGATGCAGCGTAGACAAACAAAGCTTTAAAAAAAAAAAACATGCAACCACTCGCATGAAATAACAAAAAACATGTAACCGCCTGCAAGAAATAAAAAAAAATGAACTGCCCGCATATATATATATATCTGTATATATTTATGTGTTTCAAGTGTGTGGAGAGCGCTTCGTTAGAAAATACCCTGGTTCTCCATATTGTGAATTTAACACAACGTAATATATATCATCCAAATATCACATAAATATGTACAAAAAATTTGCAAAGTCTTTTTAAATTATGCTTATTCTAATTATAAGTCCTACAGCAATCCAATCTTTTGAAAAGAAAATGAAATATCTTATTAGTCCATGTAATAATAGCAATAACAAAGTTCTTCAATGAAATCCAAAGCCAGTATAAGGGATAATAACAACAGTTTACATAAAAATTGCAAGTTTTAATACCCCCGGCTGGTGCTCCTATTATTTTGTGCTTTATAACATTTGACCTGCTGGAGTGAAGCATAGCTGTCGGGTGATTGGGTATATCCCGCTCCGTGGATGTCAGGAGCTCTTTCGCTGAGACGGAGGATCATTGGCAGATAACCTACACACCCCTGGAGGGACAGAGGAGCTCTTCGGCTACCCAATCAGAAGTGGGAGGACGGATCTGAGGATACTTCCGGGTTTACCCTGAGGAGGATGTTGGAGCTTCCCGTGGGCTGGAGCAAAGTGTACCGGGAAAGGTAGCGAATCTTGTTTTCGAAGTCAAGCATGGGCATTCAGAGCTGGTGTGACAACATCAGAGGACAGTCTGAGTGAGCCCTATTTGCACTAAAGGTACATCTGATATTGTGAGCGGAAGGATACAAGAAGAAGGGTAAGCACGTTTATCTTTACCTTCATTTGCCTGCTCACATGTGTTTGCATAGCCCACACCCCAGGACTCTGTGAACAAGTGGGGAGAGAAAACTTTGTTGTGCTGTATTATAATAACAACAGACCCCCTCAGGGTTACTACTTACATTCCTTACCCCCAATCTTATGAGGTAAGTGCCACACAGTGAGAAGGATAATCCACGTAGATCTCCAGATTCCCCTCTTCTCTGCTTCTTGAAGATGGAAGAGTGGTCTTTAAATCACATATTGCGTGTCACATATAATGGAAATAGAAAGAAAACAAAATAGTGCAACACCGTAATTTTATTTATACACAGACAGACGCTCTAAAAATAAGCTGCTTACAAGATTAACCTTAATCTGATATGAGCTAATGTAAAAGCTCTAGTCAAGTCCAGATATCGATCGTCAAGAAAGTCCTTAATACAACTTAAAATCTTCAAATTGTTTCAATTTTATTTTTCTTGCAAATAAGAAAGCCGTTCTGCTATCAGTCCTTACGTGTTTCGAAGGTAATGACCCTCAGCTCCCTTCTTCATCAGAGGAGTAGATAGTAGAACTCCAAAGTTAACAGCTTTTAAGGCGATGCGGCGGCACACTCCCCTAGATTTCAGTTACTGATTAGTCAAGTTATTTAGTCAGGTAGATACTGGAAGAAACATATGATTTTGACAGATGAGGTATAAAAGTTTGTGACGATTTAGTTCTATTTCATTGCGCATAAAATAACCTACAGATAAATCCGCTACATAGTTATATCGTTGTTTCAATACACTACCATTCAGGTTATAAATCCTTTGTATATATACAGTAAAGTTATATGACTTCAATTTATTGGGCTAACGCCTCTGATAAATTACATTTTATTCTAGGTATACGTTATTGCCCAATGTTTTCGTTATAACATAACTTTTGATAGTCACACTAAGGGCTCCATGTACTAAGCAATCAGCGAGCTACCCGCAACAAATCTCGCGTCAAAACTCGCAAACTGATATGTACAAAGCCGTCAATTATGTAAAAACTTGCATCTTTAAAATTGCGAGCGTACTTATCCGCCAAACCTCGCTACCTCTCCATTTTTTACTGTAATTAGACACATTTGACCACCAACTCGCCAAAAACTAATGTACTAAAAAATCTATTTGTCCGCTCGCGTTAATCTCCGCCCCCACCTCGTTATTTTTGCCTCGCCACCTTTTAGGTGGCGGGCAAGGTACAAAACAATAGGAAAGCCACTCTAGACGCCAGTCTATACATATATAAAAGGCAGTAATATCAGCATTGTACTTACATTGTTCATTTCAGCAGCTCATTGTACTTACATTGTTCATTTCAGCATTTACGTCAACTATGTTGTACATTTACCTCTTAAATCACTGTCACAATCATCCGTTATGCCAGTGATGATCTCTGGTCCCAGACGCTGAACAAGCTTCTGCTCATAATCATTGAGGTCTGCCACATATGCTGGTCCACCTCCGGTAGCACGTGCCGAATTTTTTTCTCTGGCCAATTTAGCTTTGGCGAAGCGTTTAATGTCGTTGTAATGCTTCTTCAGCTGATCGACATCCTTTTTTCCTGGACCCTGGGCACTAACAGCGTCGCTGATCCTTTGCCAGATCTGCTTCCTCCTAGAAAAATTTGTCTGTTTGACACGACATCCAAACAAATAATCATAAGAGTCAATAATCATGTCAATCAAAACGACGTTTTGCTGATGAGAAAAGTGAGGATTCTTGGATTTTGAAGCGGTTTCAGATCCAGATGAAGCCATATCGAAATTGTAAATAAAGATCACAAAAACGAGCGCTCTGTAATTACTCTCCAAAAATTTTGGAACAATAATAAAGTTGTTTAGAAAAGTTGTACATTTATAGGAGCAAAATTCTATTCCCGCGACTACTATGACGTTCATGACACCTTACATGTCACGTGTTAACAATTGGCCAGACAATTCAACTGAAAGTTAAGTACATCAGCTTAGTCGCGGCGAGCGAGGCGTCAAATTTATCAATATTCCGCCACTGCTCGCGGCGGGCTAGACGTGTCTATTTATTGTGGGATTATTAGTAAATAGCTACAGCGGACACCATTTCGTTCGCGGCGAGTAACGGCGAGTTTAGCCGCGTCTAAAATGACGGATGAATTGACGGCTTAGTACATGGAGCCCTAAGTGTAGCTGCTTTAGATGGGTTTCTATTTATATGCTTATTGAAGCAGGATCTTACTATCCTGATAGGATTATAAAAAAATGGATTCCTTATTTATTCTTTGGAATTTGGTTCTAATAATATCTTACTTGATCTAGTAGAACTCATTCAAATCATTTTAGGTTGTGCTATTTAGATCTTCTGCTCCTCCTATATTATTAGAGGTAATGTTTTGGTTGTTCTTTTATAAATAATGGGGAGAGTTTTTTTATTGATTTCCTAATAACATGCATTATATTAAAAAAGCTGCCAAATCTATGTCTTTGTTTAAGTCAGAGGGGGTTAGAGTATGCATGGTGTATATCCAAAAGGTCTCCCTTTTTCTTGGTTGGAGTTCTCTGTTTCCCCCTCTTTTATTTCTTGGGATAAATTCTAGGATAGTGTCTCTTAAATAGGAAGGATTTTTATTATGATATTCCCTATAGTGGGCTGATAAGTTGTGGGTCGTTTCCCCATTTTCAATGTTTGTGATGTGTTCTGCTAGCCTTTTCTTATAGGGCCTGGTCATACGCCCCATGTACTAAAGTTCACAGCCACATTGTATATTTATTTTTTTTCCCCAAAAAAATCATCAGATATATTTAGAAATATGTGTTTATGAATAGATAGAACACATTCTTCTGTGTGAAAAACATTGGAATGTGAAACATTCATATTTCATTTCGGGTTAGCGAACTTGAGAAAAATGCGATCAGGTTTGCTCGCGAGTAAGGGTGTTTTTTCCACTTTTCGTAGGAATACGTTAACGCGGTCTAAGTTTGCGTGCATTGGATTAGCTCGAGAGTGAAATCTTTTTACTGACAACTTCTATCTCTGCTAGAAGTAAGCTTTTTGTGCTCTCCAGGTATCGCACACCACGCGCGCAAAAAGATTACTTCTAGTGGAGTTAACGCGAGAGCGGAAGCGATAAATAGCACTCCGCTCATAATCTAGCCCTTATTGTTTAACTTTTCAGCCTCTGTGTAATACTGCTGAAAATTAAAAATTACAAATCAATTACTAATAACAGAAAATGTATATCACATGATGCTAACAGCTTTGATTTCCTTTATGTAAATTATCCTATTATCAAATTTCAAATAGACTAGGAAATGTTAGTAATATAAGTCGCAACTCATATTTTTAATAATATATATTTAGCATACATTGCGGCTTTATACAATCATTAATTAGCAAATGTATTAGTTGGAAATGGTTATTCGATTATTAGTTTCAGTACTAAAGCTGCTATATGTGAGTGACAACCATGCCCCTATTAAATTAATAATTTTTGTAATCTTTTAAGATTTATCTATACAGCTCGCTATTTATATGCAACTTTATATCCTCCTTATATTTTACAACCTTGTAGGGTTGAGCACCTACAACTATTAAAGCAAATTGAACTTCTGTAATTGCACTATTGTTGTATGTTATCTTATTCAGCCTGTTCTATCTTTGTTTGTGGATATTGAAATTTAATTATTATCATACGGCTAGATTTAGAGTTTTGTCGGTAACGACCCGCGTATCTAACGCTGGCTTTTTTCTGGCCGCACCTTTAAAATAACTCTGGTATTGAGAGTCCACAGAATGGCTGCGTTACGCTCCAAAAAAGGAGCGTAGAGCATATTTAACGCAACTTCAACTCTCGATACCAGAGTTGCTTACGGACGCGGCCAGCCTCAAAAACGTGCTCGTGCACGATTCCCCCATAGGAAACAATGGGGCTGTTTGAGCTGAAAAAAAACCTAACACCTGCAAAAAAGCCGCGTTCAGCTCCTAACGCAGCCCCATTGTTTCCTATGGGGAAACACTTCCTACGTCTGCACCTAACACTCTAACATGTACCCCGAGTCTAAACACCCCTAACCTTACACTTATTAACCCCTATTCTGCCGCCCCCGCTATCGCTGACCCCTGTATATTATTTTTAACCCCTAATCTGCCGCTCCGTAAACCGCCGCTACTTACATTATCCCTATGTACCCCTAATCTGCTGCCCCTAACACCGCCGACCCCTATATTATATTTATTAACCCCTAATCTGCCCCCCACAACGTCGCCTCCACCTGCCTACACTTATTAAACACTCTTATTAAATAAATTATTCCTATTTAAAGCTAAATACTTACCTGTAAAATAAATCCTAATATAGCTACAATATAAATTATAATGATATTATAGCTATTTTAGGATTAATATTTATTTTACAGGTAACTTTGTGTTTATTTTAACCAGGTACAATAGCTATTAAATAGTTAAGAACTATTTAATAGCTAAAATAGTTAAAATAATTACAAATTTACCTGTAAAATAAATCCTAACCTAAGTTACAATTAAACCTAACACTACACTATCAATAAATAAATTAAATAAAATACCTATAATTATCTACAATTAAACCTAACACTACACTATCAATACATAAATTAAATACAATTCCTACAAATAAATACAATGAAATAAACTAACTAAAGTACAAAAAATAAAAAAGAACTAAGTTACAAAAAATAAAAAAATATTTACAAACATTAGAAATATATTACAACAATTTTAAACTAATTACACCTACTCTAAGCCCCCTAATAAAATAACAAAGCCCCCCAAAATAAAAAAATGCCCTACCCTATTCTAAATTACTAAAGTTCAAAGCTCTTTTACCTTACCAGCCCTGAACAGGGCCCTTTGCGGGGCATGCCCCAAGAAGTTCAGCTCTTTTGCCTGTAAAAAAAAACATACAATACCCCCCCCCAACATTACAACCCACCACCCACATACCCCTAATCTAACCCAAACCCCCCTTAAATAAACCTAACACTAAGCCCCTGAAGATCTCCCTATCTTGAGTCGTCTTCACCCAGCCGAGCCAAATTCTTCATCCAAGCGGAGCAAGAAGAGGTCCTCCATCCGTTAGAAGTCTTCATCCAAGCGGGGCAGAAGAGGTCTTCCATCCGACTGAAGTCTTCATCCAAGCGGCATCTTCTATCGTCATCCATCCGGAGCGGAGCAGCAGCATCCTGAAGACCTCTGACGCGGAACATCCATCCTGGCCGACGATTGAACGACGAATGACGGTTCCTTTAAATTACGTCATCCAAGATGGCGTCCCTCGAATTCCGATTGGCTGATAGGATTCTATCAGCCAATCGGAATTAAGGTAGGAATATTCTGATTGGCTGATGGAATCAGCCAATCAGAATCAAGTTCAATCCGATTGGCTGATCCAATCACCCAATCAGATTGACCTCGCATTCTATTGGCTGATCGGAACATTTTTTTATTTTGGGGGGCTTTGTTATTTTATTAGGGGGCTTAGAGTAGGTGTAATTAGTTTAAAATTGTTGTAATATATTTCTAATGTTTGTAAATATTTTTTTATTTTTTGTAACTTAGTTCTTTTTTATTTTTTGTACTTTAGTTAGTTTATTTCATTGTATTTATTTGTAGGAATTGTATTTAATTTATTTATTGATAGTGTGGTGTTAGGTTTAATTGTAGATAATTATAGGTATTTTATTTAATTTATTTATTGATAGTGTAGTGTTAGGTTTAATTGTAACTTAGGTTAGGATTTATTTTACAGGTAAATTTGTAATTATTTTAACTATTTTAGCTATTAAATAGTTCTTAACTATTTAATAGCTATTGTACCTGGTTAAAATAAATACAAAGTTACCTGTAAAATAAATATTAATCCTAAAATAGCTATAATATAAATATAATTTATATTGTAGCTATATTAGGATTTATTTTACAGGTAAGTATTTAGCTTTAAATAGGAATAATTTATTTAATAAGAGTTAATTAATTTTGTTAGATTAAAATTATATTTAACTTAGGGGGGTGTTAGGGTTAGACTTAGCTTTAGGGGTTAATACATTTATTAGAATAGCGGTGAGCTCCAGTCGGCAGATTAGGGGTTAATAATTGAAGTTAGGTGTCGGCGATGTTAGGGAGGGCAGATTAGGGGTTAATACTATTTATTATAGGGTTAGTGAGGCGGATTAGGGGTAATAACTTTATTATAGTAGCGGTGCGGTCCGGTCGGCAGATTAGAGGTTAATTAGTGTAGGCAGGTGGAGGCGACGTTGAGGGGGGCAGATTAGGGGTTAATAAATATAATATAGGGGTCGGCGGTGTTAGGGGCAGCAGATTAGGGGTACATAGCTATAATGTAGGTGGCGGCTCTTTGCGGTCGGCAGATTAGGGGTTAATTATTGTAGGTAGCTGGCTGCGACATTGTGGGGAGCAGGTTAGGGGTTAATAAATATAATATAGGGGTCGGCGGTGTTAGGGGCAGCAGATTAGGGGTACATAAGTATAACGTAGGTGGCGGTCGGCAGATTAGGGGTTAAAAAAATGTAATCGAGTGTCGGCGATGTGGGGGGGCCTCGGTTTAGGGGTACATAGGTAGTTTATGGGTGTTAGTGTACTTTAGAGCACAGTAGTTAAGAGCTTTATAAACCGGCGTTAGCCCAGAAAGCTCTTAACTACTGACTTTTTTCTGCGGCTGGAGTTTTGTCGTTAGATTTCTAACGCTCACTTCAGTCACGACTCTAAATACCGGAGTTAGAAAGATCCCATTGAAAAGATAGGATACGCAATTGACGTAAGGGGATCTGCGGTATGGAAAAGTCACGGCTGAAAAGTGAGCGTTAGACCCTTTTTTGACTGACTCCAAATACCGGCGGTAGCCTAAAACCAGCGTTAGGAGCCTCTAACGCTGGTTTTCACGGCTACTGCCAAACTCCAAATCTAGGCCCATAGTATCTAATAGATTGCATGTTTATACAATACTAAATTGTATCTTTTATATGTAAGGAAATATATGTTACTCATCATGTTTTTTACATTTACATAACAATAATAAACATATATTTATACCTTGAAGGGAGAAGTATTAAGAAAATCTTGAAGTTTTATAGTAATTATGGCTATGGTTATTTTTTATTAGGAATTTAATATATCAATAGCTAGACTATTATGTGTTGTTAAAAAGATTATTATATTAATTAATAGTGTGAGTGAAAGAAGTGGTGTTGTGCTAAGTGAAAATGCAAATTTAGAGTGAAATGAATTAGAGTGCAAATTAATGTGGTAAAAAAAAAAAAAAAACATTCCTTATCGATGTGTGATGTTATCAAACAGTAGAAGTGGCTGAGCTCTTTATCAGCCCAAGGGTTGCAGGTTCGATCCCCGACGAGGTCCACTCAGCCTTTCATCCTTCCAAGGTCGATAAAATGAGCAGCGCCTTGAGACCCTTACGGGGGATTAGCCGCGCTTTACAAGTACCCAATACATACATACATATACTGAAAAGTGAACTGATCTCAAATTATAATTTGGTGCATCAAAGTAGTGATATTTATATTTAAGGCTGTCGTGTAATGAAGTGCAAAATGCTTTAGTTGTATTTATATCTTATCTGTGTAATTTACAAAAAAAAACAGAACAGTTGTTTTCATTTAAAGCTCTTGGTTTCAAAACATCTAATATATATATATATATTTATATACATATATATCCGTCAATTTTCTTCTCTTAAAGGGGCCTTCTTCAAATCTCCTCTTATGCCCAAAGAGATTTTCTGAATCACTGAATATTTTTATTGTGTAGATAAACTTTGATATTTAGTTTGAAAATGTTTTGCTACTGTGGTGATTGTTTTTACTTTTTAGCACAAACAGAAAAAATGTATAAATCACACCTGAAGAGCGACAAGTATAATGTTGTTCCAAATGATGTATTCCATCTGTCTTATCGGTAATGTGCTTTATTTTGGTTACATACGTACTTGCTGAGCATGTTCCGCAGGAGTTCATGCCAGGATCTAGGGCAACTTTCTTGAGAATATGAATGTAGTGGGTCTGCACTAATTGATCCTTCAAATTTCTTGGCCATTTTACCAGTTGTAACCCTATTTCCAATTATTGGGGCTAAGGTGGAGTCACTTTGCAGAGTATGCCAATTGGCAGTCATGATCTTAAAGGGACAGTATACGCTCATTTTCATATAACTGCATGTAATAGACACTACTATAAAGAATAAGATGCACAGATACTGATATAAAAATCCAGTATAAAACTGTTTAAAAACTTACTTAGAAGCTCTCAGTTTTGCTCTGTTGAAAAGGTAGCTGGAAAGCCCACTGCACATGGGAAATTAGAACCTCCCCCCTGCCTGTTCTTTTGCATATGAAAAGACCCTTTAAACAGGAGCAAGCTGGAGAAGGTAGCTGATGGTATTCACATAAAACTTTTGGGCTTGGTTAGGAGTCTGAAAATCAGAGCAATGTTATTTAAAAATAAGCAAAACTATACATTAAAAAAAAAAAAACGTTATGGGCTATAAATAGATCATCTACAAAACATTTATGCAAAGAAAAAAATAGTGTATAATGTCCCTTTATTTACTTGATACATTTGAGGATTATATGTAGTTATTAATCGCGGATGTATCTCACTTGTATTACTCATTTTTGGTTTTAATAGAGTATTTTAATGTAATGCTTGCATCTTAGCTGTCTTGACTGCCCTTTTACTGTATCTCCTCTGAATTAAAGGGACATTATACACTAGATTTTTCTTTGTATACATGTTTTGTAGATGATCCATTATTTATATAGCCCATACAGTTTTGTTTTTTTACAAGCCCCAAAGTTTTAGGAGAATACTGACGTATACCTACTCCAGCTTGCTTCTGTTTATGTAAAGGGTCTTTTCATATGCAAAGGAAGGGGGGGTCTCTGATATTTCCCACTTGCAGTGGGTGTTCCAGTAACCTTTTAAACAGAGCTAAGCTGGAAGCTTCAGAGTAAGTTTTTAAACAGTTTTTTTACTGGATTTTTAGATCAGTATCTGTGCATATTATTCTTTATAGTAGTGTCTATTACTTGCAATTATATGAAATTTAGTGTATTCTGTCCCTTTAATCTCTCCATCGGGGGTTACTTTCTTGAAAGTCAATTTTGGTGCTATTTGTAGAGCTCGCCATATGGTATGGATTTTAGTGTGCTTGGAGGATGTGCAATTGTATTATGTAATACAATATATCTGAGTACTGGTAGTACCAGATTTGTTTTTATTTATAGTTAGATCCAAAAAATATATGGATTTCAAATCTGCTTGGTTAATGTTATATTTTTTTTGATAAATTAAGGTTTTCCCTTGTGCCTTCCCATATGAATAGCACACAATCAGCTTATCTGACAAAGAGTGGTATCAGATTTATAAAATTCTCCATATCATCTGTAAATGCATTACACAATTCCCAAAATCCAAGGAACAGGTTGGCATTTGTTAGAACACATGCAGTGCCCATTGCTGTTCCTTAGATTTGTAAGTAATACTGGTTAGAACAAATTTCAAAAACTGAACAATAAATGCATTTTGATCTTGATTATTGTGGACATTAGTGGAGAAAATACTGAATTGCTCTAATACCATCTGCATGTTGAATACTAGTATATAATGATTCTACAGCCATCATTACAAGTCAAGTATTATCTGATAGATGCAGTTTAAAGGGACATTCCAGTCAAAATGTAAATGCACATAGATTAATAATATTGTTAAATAGAAACATATTTGCAATATACATGTATTAGCAAAAATGCTTCTAGTAAAAGTTAAAACTGTTTTAGTGTTAAAAATGTTCTCTGCACGTGCGTGTGAAGCATAGCTAGATATTGTCACTGCACCCACATTTTAATTAATGCAGCTTCTCAGATCATCACTGGGGCTTTTATCATGTCAGCAATTAACAAATTGAGTCATTACAAGACGGTACAAGCACCTTAGCCTCCCTGAGCAAATGCTGTGTTTAAAATTCTGGTGCACGGTGCATAGTTAAAGGGACACTCAATCAAAATTAAACTTTCATTATTCAGATAGTGCATGCCATTTTAAACAACTTTCCATTAACAAAATGTGCACATTCTTTTTATATTTCAACTTTTTGAGTCACCGGCTCCTACTGAGCATGTGCAAGAATAAGTGTGTATGCAATTGTGAATGGCTGATGGCTGTCACATGGTACGTGTATGCATTTGTTATTGGCTGATGGCTGTCACATGGTACAGGGGGAGTAGAAAAAACTTTTAAAATTGTCAGAAAAAAAATCTACTACTCATTTGAAGTTCAGACTAAGTGCTATTGAATTGTCTTCTTATCATGCATTTATTGAGTATGCAAATCTACTGTGTTGACTGGTCCTTTAAATACAATTTTCAAACAGCTATTGCTTTTATTAGAAGCATTTTTGCTAATGCATGTATTTTTGCTAATGCATGTATATTACAAAATTGCTTCTGTTCAATACCGAAATGCACCCATGTGGTTTTCAATTTTGGCTGGAATATCCCTTTAAGTAATATCTGTAACACCTCCATACTGTCACATAGTATAATGGAAGAGTTATTAGATGTTGCCTTAAAGGGACACTGAACCCAAATTTTTTCTTTCGTGATTTAGATAGAGCATGCAATTTTAAGCAACTTTTAATTTACTCCTATTATCAATTTTTCTTCGTTCACTTGCTATCTTTATTTGAAAAAGAAGGCATCTAAGTTTCTTTTTTGGTTCAGGACTCTGGATAGCACTTTTTTATTGGTGGATGAATTTTTCCACCAATAAGCAAGAACAACCCAGGTTGTTCACCAAAAATAATGCGGCATCTAAACTTACATTTCAAATAAAGATACCAAGAGAATGAAGAAAATGTGATAATAGGAGTAAATTAGAAAGTTGCTTAAAATTGCAAGCTCTATCTGAATCACAAAAGAAAAATGTGGGTTCAGTGTCCATTTAATCTTAAAACAACATATTTACTAGCAGCCTTTGTAAAGTTTTCAGGATATATATATATATATATATATATATATATATATATATATATATATATATATATATATATATATATATAGGAGGGGCTTATGTAGATTTTGGTCTCATATTCGTATTGCAGAAAGGTGGTTGTGTGTCTATAAATTCATCATCTTTAATAGTATTCTCATTTGCCAAATCTTCCAAATCTTTCAAAGTTATCTGTTCATCTTTACTCCACACAGATTCATTTTTTTCAGAATACATTTTTTCAGTATTTAGTATTGTATAAACATGCAATCTATGAGATACTATGATAATAATTACATTGTTACATCCACAAACAAATATATAACAGACTGTCTGAATAAGATAACAAACAACAATAGTGCAATTACAGAAGTAAAATTTACTTCAATTTATTTTAGGTACTCAACCCTACAGGGTTATGAAATATGAGGAGGATATAAAGTTATGTGAAAGTAGCGAGCTGTATTGATACATCTTGAAAGATTACATATATTATGCATTTAATAGTGGTCATGGTAGTCCCTCACATATAGCAGCTTAATGATTGCAACGAATAATCTAATAACCATTTCCAACTAATAAGTTTACTAATTAATGATTGTATAAAGTTGCAATGTATACTAAATATATATTATTACAAATGTGAGTTTTGACTTATATTACTAACATTTTCCAATCTATTTGTTTTATTTATTGCATAGATACTTTATTTACTGCATAGATACTTGCCCCTGAAAACAGTAAGATCGTAACTCACAACCTCACAAGCCTAGTTATATTAAGAATAATAATATATTTAATTTCGGATGTTGGTAGAGGGCAGGATTTGTAAATTTATAAAATAGCAAACACTCGGTAGGCGCGAATCCCGTAAAATACGTGTGATTGTGAGTATTAATTCTGTTAATAAATAATAGAAATGATTAGACACAATAAAATATATTTGTAAATTCTATTCACATACAATAGTCATTTGAATTTAATTAGGGGTAAGGCTCTCTTCTGTTTCCTCTTGTTGCAACTCTTATCAGTGAGTTTATAATGTGCCTGCTCCTAGTGATGTCACAAACCTAAAATTTTGCGTACGCGAACGGCGGAGTCGAACTTCCAGAACTGTTCGCGAACGGGCGAACCGCCATAGACTTCAATAGGCAGGCGAATTTTAAAACCCACAGGGACTCTTTCTGGCCACAATGGTGATGGAAAAGTTGTTTCAAGGGGACTAACACCTGGACTCTGGCATGCCGGAGGGGGATCCATGGCAAAACTCCCATGGAAAATTACATAGTTGATGCAGAGTCTGGTTTTAAGCCATAAAGGGCATAAATCACCTAACATTCCTAAATTGTTTGGAATAACGTGCTTTAAAACATCAGGTATGATGTTGTATCGATCAGGTAGTGTAAGGGTTACGCCCGCTTCACAGTGACAGACCAAACTCCCCGTTTAAAGGGACAGTCTATACCAGAATTTTTATTGTTTTAAAAGATAGATAATCACTTTATTACCCATTTCCCAGTTTTGCATAACTAACACATTTATAATAATATACTTTTAACCTCTGTGATTATCTTGTATCTAAGCCTCTGCAAACTGCCCCTTTTTTCAGTTCTTTTTTTTTTTTTTTTTTAAATTGTAATTTTTATTGTTTTTTTCATAACAAAAAAGAGAGATACAACAGCTGTACGAAGCAATCGTACATCGAATGCAAATACACTAAGACAAAAGAAATAAACAATACAATCAGGACGTTAATACTTATTCAAAAAGGGGTACCGATATCTCAATAAGAAATGAGGTAACATTGGGAAAGGGATGAAGAAAAAAAAGGAGGGGGCTAGGAGGTCTTTAGGAGGGGGGGGGGGTCATGAGAGAAACCAGTTCGGGGGTACAAAGATAAGGCCAGGGGTTCTGCTAAAATGTTGAGGGGTATTTTATTTATTTATTTTTATTTGTTTATTTTTTTTATTTTTTTTTCAACCTAAGTATCAAAACTAGGGAGCCAGAGAGTGTCGAACCTACTTTTCCAGTCGGACCAGATTAATTCAAAAAAGTCAGACCTACTAGAGGTATAGTAAATGTTTTTCTCCATGGAGTATATTTAGGCCATAGTGGTTACAATATCTGACCAGGCTGGGGGGAGGGATCTTTTCCAGGATCTGGCTATATTGAGTTTAACTGCGGATAAGAGATAGATACTTAGGGAGCCATAGTGTTTGGGTAATTTACATGTGCCTAAGTGGAATAGGGCCATCTCAGGGGTTCTAGGAAGGTTGATACCTAAGCTAGTTAGTGTAGAGAAGCATTTGTTCCAGATGGGTTTGAGCCTAGGGCAGCTCCACCAAATGTGGATCATGTCACCGATATGTGAGCAGTCTCTCCAACAAGTGTGGGAGGCCTCAGGAAAAATTTCTGCGAGTCTAGCTGGGACGTAGTACCAGTGTGTGAGCACCTTTATGTAGGTTTCAAGGATGGTAATGCAGTGGAGGGTTTTTTTCATTAGTAAAAGCGTGCGTTGCCACTCTGTGAGGGGTACTGTGAAGTCCAACCTCCGTTCCCATTTTTGAATATGTTGGGCTTTATCAGCTGGAGTAGCACCTTCCATAAGGGTGTAGTGCAAGGATAAGGGTTTGCCCAGCCGGAGCCCCTGTTGCCATCTAGCTTCCCATATGATGAGTTCCCGGGGCAAAGCGGGTTTGAAACCCCATCTTGACAGGAGACTAATGACCCTTGAATATTCAAACTTCATATACGATGGGGTGGACGGGGAGACATCAAGTTGACTATAGGGGGAGAAGGTTACCTGAGGTGAAGTAGACCAAAGGTCTGCCACCCTCGTAACACCTAGCCTAGACCAGGAGGTCGGGTGTGAGTCAGGTAGGCCTGACAGGAGGCCGGCCATAGAGGTAATTGGCGACGGGTGGGGAGCTACCCTAGGGCTATGTCGCAGGAGGTCCCAGGCAGTCAGACATTCCTGAATAATCGGGTTTGTGACTCCAAGGTTTCTTCTACAGTGAGGTGGCGTCCATATTAGGTCCCTCAAAGCGAGATTATGTGGTAAGGAGGCTTGTTCAGTTGTCCTCCATTTACAATCAGATGCTTTAACTCCCCATTGCGAGATGTGAGTGAGCATAGCGGCATCCGCATACCTGAAAATAGAGGGGGAGGCCACCCCTCCATGCATTCTAGGGTATTGTAGAATGTTGTGGGCTACTCTAGGAGGTTTACCCTGCCATATGTACTTAGTGCAAGCACTTTGGAATTGGATAAGAAGGGTTCTGGGCACCCTGATTGGAAGGCAGCGTAGAGCATACGTAAACTTTGGAAGGTAGCTCATTTTTAAGGCCGTGACCGAAGCTCGGCTAATAGGGGTTTAAAGTTATCGTCAATTATTTGGGGAAGTGAGTTGGACAATTTAACACCAAGATGAGAGATGAACTTATGACTAGGGATAAACTTGTATTTTTTGCATAGGCTTCTGGAAACCTCCTCAGGGAACCCAAATGTGAATAATTCCGATTTTGAGTGGTTTAACTTATAGTACGACATGGCGCTAAACGTCTCAAGAAGGGACAAGAGCCTCGGGATCTCTCTCAAGGGTCTGGAAAAAAACAGAGTGGTATCATCGGCAAATAGGGCCACTTTATGGACCGTACCATGGAGGGTGATTCCCGATATCTCCTTATCCGCTCTGATCGCTGCGGCCAAGGGTTCCATGGCCAACGCAAACAGGATTGGGGAGAGGGGGCAACCTTGTCGGGTACCATTGGTAATAGAGAAGGGGGTGGGGTCAAACCCCAATCCTCTTACTGAGGCTACCGGAGAGGAATACAAGGCCTTCACTGCAAGTATGATTTGTGTGGGAAACTGGAAGTTCTCTAGGACCCGCCAAAGGTACTCCCAACGGACGCGGTCAAAGGCCTTCTCAGCATCAAGAGAAAGCACCGCGAGCGGCCTATCTAGCCTCTTTGCCTCTAGGAGGATGTCAAGGAGCCTCCTGGTGTTATCCGGGCCCTCTCTCCCCGGGATGAAACCGACTTGGTCGGGGTTAATGAGTGTTGGAAGGAGTTTTGCTAACCGGTTTGCTAGAATTTTGGCATGTCAGTGTTGATAAGCGAGATGGGTCGGTAATTAGCACAAAGGGTTGGGTCTTTGTTGGGTTTGGGGATAGTGACTATAGAGGCCTCCAAGAATTCCCTGTCGAATTTCCCTGTGGACATTGCCCTATTAAAAAATCTGGTGAGTATAGGGATAAGTTCCTCTAGATATATCTTATAAAAAATAGCCGTAAAGCCATCTGGCCCAGGGGCTTTAAGAGACTTCAGTTTCTTAATGACCTGCTTGACCTCCTCACCAGTGATTGGGGTGTCAATACACTCTATATGGGTTTTGTCAAGGGTGGGGAGTTTCAGGGATTGAAGGAATGAGCTTATGGCTTCCGAGGGGGCCTGCCCAGGTGTCGTCTCGTCGCCTATGTTATAGAGTGCAGAGTAGAACTTATTAAACTGTTGACCAATTAGGGAGTGGAGTCTAAAGGATTGTGTGCCCTGTTTAATCTCGTGGATACGGGAGGCGCCCATACGTTGCCTAATTTTGTTGGCGAGTAAAGAATCTGCTTTATTACCCTTGGAATACATGACATGTTTCAAACGAAGGAGATTGGATTGTGTCCTATAAAATTCTAGCTGACAGATGTGCCGCCTAATATCTTCAACCTCAGATTTTTGTGCCACGGGATCTAAGGCCCGTCGTTGGGTTTCAAGAACCCGCAATCTACAGTGTGCCGGGGATAGGGAGAGGCCTGCTTGCCTCTTGAGGTGGGTCTGCTTGCGGATAAAGAGGCCTCGAAGGGTGGCCTTAAACGATCCCCATATTGTGTTGTCGCTAACATCTGGGGTATCATTTATCTGGAGGGTGAAGCGGATCTCCTTCCTGATCTCCTCCCTGAAAGGGACATCTGAAAGGAGATGGTGCGGGAGCCTCCATGGGGCCCTAGCCTTGATGGTGTGGCTGGAATCTATATCTAGGATGACTAGGTCATGATCCGACCACGGGCAAGAATGAATGCTCACAGAGCGGATCAGATCTAGATCCGTAGGGTGGCAGAAAAAGTAGTCCAACCTAGAGAATGTAGAGTGTGGGTGGGAGAAGTGGGTGAAGTCTTTATCCAAAGGGTGTAGGGACCTCCAGATATCAAAGTAATCAAACTGGGACATGAGTTCCCTAAATCTACGGCTGGTTGGGTCGTGACTGGTAGAGAGTCTCTTGGAGAGGCTAGTCTTCCTATCTAGCTTCCCATCCCACACCATATTCAGGTCACCTGCAAGGATGACCTTGCCCTGTTTAACTTTATCAACATGAAGGAGAATTTTCCTTAGGTACCCAGGCTGGAGTGAGTCTGGAAGGTAAATTGAAACCAGAGTGTATGTGACGTGGTCTAGCTTGCATATAAGGATGAGGTATCTGGCCTGGGGATCTCGGAGCACGAGAAGGGGCTCATAAGCCACCCTTTTGTGTATTAGGATTGCTACTCCTCTGGCTTTTTTGGTGAAGGAAGACGCCTAAAAAACCGGGTAATCCCTAGATGTGTGGAGGGGTGGGGAATCAGCTAGCAGATGCGTCTCTTGGAGAAAAGCAACATCCGCTCTATGATGGCGCAAGGAGCGGGATAGAAGGCATCTCTTACCCACAGTATTAAGGCCTCTGACATTATGGGTAAGAAATCTGAGGGAGGCCATTTAGGAACTTTTTACAAGGATGGAGGAGAGGGGAAGAGGGGGGGAGTAGAGACTGGATATGGGGGGAGGGAGATGGAGGGAGACAAGTGGAAGTAGTCCACCTATGTGGGGCCCTAGGATGGGCATCAAGAGTTGGGGGGGGAGCTAACACAGCCTGAAAGGTAGAGGGGCTAGTGTGGGAAGCCCCTCTCTTCTGCAAGAAGTAATGGAACATAATAAACATAAGAATACTCAAACTCTAACTAGAACTAGTTGCAATAACATTAATCAAGAAAGTGAACAACATATGAAAATGACATTGGTAGCTAAGTATAATGCAATATCCTCAGGTAGGTGAGGCTTGAGGCCTCTGAATTTGGTCAGGGGGGTTAGGTTTTGGTCGCTTCGGCCTCTGTTCTTTGAGAGTCCACTCTGGAGCTGTGACCCGCAATCTGGAGCGGACCTCTTGTTGATTATCTGGGGCGGCTTGAAGACCCCAATTAGCCAGTAGGGTGCCCCCCATAGAGGGAGAGGACACTATGTGGGTTTGGTTGTCTCTGGTCACAATCAATTTAGTGGGGAATCCCCACCTGTATTTGACCCCTGCTTTCCTCAGTTGAGTGGTGATTGGGGCATAAAGCTTCCGCTGTTGCAAAGTATGGGAAGAGAGGTCAGGCAGGAGCTGAATATCTTTAAAGTTATCAGGAAGGGTAGGTTTGCTGTATCAACCGGTCTTTGAAGGTAAAGTGATGGAAGCAAACCACCACATCCCTTGGCCTGTCCGATGATACTGAACATGGTCTGAGAGCCCTGTGGGCCCTTTCCATGGTGTGCATGTTGCCCTCCAGCGGGCCCAAAAATGCAGTGAACAATGAGATGAGGTACTCCTGTAAGTTACCCGTGGCAACCGTCTCTGGGATGCCTCTGAACCTGATATTGTTCCTCCTGGCCCTGTCCTCCATATCCGCTAGCTTTAGCTTGAGTTGGGAGATTTGTTCGGCCAGGTTTTCTGCATAGGATAGCACGTTCGAATGATCAGTAGCCAAATCGTCTTGCTGTCACTCAAGAGAGTCCACTCTATCACCTATTTCCAAGATTTCTTTTTTAAGTTCAGCTGAACTTCTCTGGATCTCAGCTGTAATAGATTTGGTCTGAGCTGCAAGCAGTTTCTGTAGAGTACTTTCAGTAATGTAATGATTGAGGTGGGCGGCTGACTGAGAGCTCGATTGGGAACCCTCGTCTTGTGACTCGGGATCGCTAACTTCCTTGTTCTCAGGAGTAGGCATTTTGCGTGGCTGGGAGAAATGATCTAGAACAGTCTTTTTTGAGGCCACTTGGGTCTTGGTATTTTTTCTGGCAGAGTGCGACATACTTGGCAATGTAAGGGGACCGAATGGTGGTTCGTAAATTTACAGTGAAATCCCACCCTGACCACTTATACACAGAGGAATCTTTAGATCACTGAGATAATTACATAGACAGATAAAGTTACCTAGGTTATCTCAAAAGCTAAACTTCAACATTTAGTTAGAACATTGGCAGCTAATGGTACACTGTAAGAGCGGGGCCAACACAGCCCTCAAACATAAATTATACCTGGTACATGATATTTAACACATACAGCAACGATAGAAAAGGCCCAATGAATGGACCAACAGCTGGTGGTTGTAGTGGCCCCTAAGAGCCCCCACGCACCTCGGGGAGGGGGGATACGACCAGTAGGAAGGGGAAAAGGAAAGTGGAAGTGACCAGCCCAGACAAGCTGGGCCGGAAAGGGGGAAGTGCGAGGGGGACCAAAGCAACCAGTCCCGTTCAGTGAGACTCACCGGTGGACCCCAATAAATATAATGCAGGAGATATAGGGAGTAGTATACTAGATATGACAGGCCCTGCAAAAGTTTAGAACAAAATTGTGGGAAAACCAAAATTAGCTATTCTAGGTCCAATAGGAGATATCAAAGGTACAGGATAAAGGGGCCCCCAACTGGTAAGTTCTTTAGGGGAGCGCATAAGAGCCAGTACTATGGGGCAGTATAGCTTGTGGGGGGGGTGCTTTTATATGGTAAGGTGTGCCAGAACAGGTATTATTCGGGCCTGGTGTGTGGCAAGTTAGGGTACAGAGACACACTTCACTCTACAGATAAACAACAGAGGCACATAAGCTGATGTAAGAGCAAGGTTACAACACACTCCAGGCAATAGACCTTTAAATGGTACACAATTGAGTAAGGGAGGTAATAGTAGTAAAGGGTGTGAGTACTATAATAGGGGAGTGGGTTATAGACAAGTTGGTCTGTTAAACTAAAAGATGAGGTGTTGTAAGTATTCACCTATCAGTGAGGTGTACCTAGGGAGCTATGTGGAATCAACATGTAGTGTACTCATATCATAGAACAGATGCAACTGAAGCAGGGTATTATAAAACACTCCACTCTGGGTTAGACCCAGAGATACATTTGCTGGTGCAGCAGCTAGTATACAGAGACCCCCAGTACCCAGCAGATAAACACAATCCTCTTGGTGAGGGCTCAAGAAAGCAAAAAGCCCCTTAATATCAGTTGTGAGTGTTTGGCTGGTACCACAGGCAAGTCCCCTAATAAGTGAGGGATAGATCACTATCTGGCTTCAGAACAGAAAAGTACAGACCAGCCAGTTAGGGTCCAGTAATCCCACCTCCCCAAAAAGGATATTTCTTTAAAGTCCACTTCTTGTACTGCTCCCAAAAGTAAGGTTAAAAGTCCCCAGAAGGTAGA
This sequence comes from Bombina bombina, assembly GCF_027579735.1. Taxonomy (NCBI): domain Eukaryota; kingdom Metazoa; phylum Chordata; class Amphibia; order Anura; family Bombinatoridae; genus Bombina; species Bombina bombina. The sequence goes on from NC_069503.1 coordinate 635,824,065, forward strand.
AGCATATAACTCACACAATTTACAGTCACTCCTAAGGGAGAGGGGGAGATGGGGAGATGGGGGGCCCCGTGGTAGAGCTGGTAATTTTGTTAAACTGGATTCACAGGGGTTAGAGTATGCGGAAGGGCTCTGTGAGCACAATATATGAAGAAGGCTTTACCTTAACTGCCACATGGGTGCGGCTTATGGATCCGGTCCCGGTAGGCCAGAGGATATTAATGGTGCCGCTGGAGGCACCTTCCCATGTGTTGCTACGTGTACCCCTTGGGAGGAGCACCTGGGGAGAAGAGATTGCCCGGTATATTGTAGGGCTCCGTCAGTGAAGCAGCACCCGGCCTGTTGCAGCGCTGCTTGCGTGGGGCTGTCAGGGCCCAAGATGGCGGCGTTTCGCGCCCTTTCTAGCGGGCTACACAAGAGGGACAGCAAGGCCCAACTACTCCTAGGCTGGACTCCGATCTTCTCAGCTGGTTCCCAGTAAATGGCGCAGGTGTTCGTCTTCTGAGGTCCGCCTCTCAGGGGGACCGTTCGGCAAGGCTTGTCGGCACAGTCGGGCGGAGAACCCGCTCGCGCGTCTTCTTGGGAGTGAGCAGACAGGCCACAGGAGGAAGGCTCCGGAGCGGATCCCCGACCCTCCGGAGCAAAGTGGCACAGGGTAAGTTTAGTGGCTGGTAGTGTCCAAGAGGAGCAGCCCCCTACTCTCCGGAGCGGAGCCCCAGCCCTCCAGAGACCAGGGACCGCTGTAGACTGCCTGAGGTAGAGTTCACCTTAACCACTGTTCTCTCAGTCTCAACTTCAGTTGGTCTGGGTGGTATAGGTATGTCCTGGAGGCTGCTGAAAATATCCAATGGACCTGGAGTGGGTCCCCAGCCCTCCAGGGCAATGTAGATGGCTATCTCCTCTGGTCTAGCAAGAAAGCAGCCTTACTAGGGGTAGATTTAACTGGACCGGTCTGAGTGGAACAATAGCAAACTATATTAAGTTGTAGAATGGATAAGTTCTGTATTAAAATATACGTTTTATGGTCAATTATAAGCTTATTAGTTCAGGAGCTCAGTATGGATGCGACCAGGCTGTGCGGTGGCTAGCTCCACCCCCTTTTCAGTTCTTTTGACAGACTTGCAGTCTAGCCAATCAGTGCCTGCTCCCAGATAACTTCTCGTGCACAAGCACAGTGTTATCTATATAAAATATGTGAACTAACACCCTCTAGTGGTGAAAAACTGTTAAAATGCAACCTGAGAGAGGTGGGCTTCAAGGTCTAAGAAATTAGCATATGAACCTCCTAGGTTAAGCTTTCAACTAAGAATACCAAGAGAACAAAGCAAAATTGGTGATAAAAATAAATTGGAAAATTGTTTAAAATTACATGCTCTATCTGAATCATGAAAGTTTATTTTGGCCTAGACTGTCCCTTTAACGCACCGCAAACAACCGCAAACAGTCCATTTGCACAACCGCAAACTCCCCATTTGCACAAGGTTGGATACCATGCTAGCCATGTCCCGTTCCTTGTCCTCACTGATGTCATTGAAGGTCTCTTCCTCCACCCAGCCACGTACAACACCAAGGGTCCCCGAAAGGTGACAACAAGCCCCCTGGGACGCCTGCTGTGTTTGGTCTTCCACCTCCTCAAAGCCACCTTCCTCCTCTAACTCCTCTTCTTCAGACTCCTCTCTCTGCGTTGCCTCTCTCTGCATTATTATAAGGTGTGTTAAGTAGTACTATTCCTATCAGTGTAATCCCTGTTACGTCCCCTATCACTAGCAGACTGATGTTTCACAGTCAAAAAAGTTTTTTTTTTAAATTTACACTACTGTTACAACAGATATGAGTGGTGGCACTGGGCAAGTGGGCCTGGCACACACGCTGGCAGGCAGGCAACTGCAATTAGATTACACTAGCAGACTGATGTTTCACAGTCAAAAAAGTTTATTTTTTTTAATTTACACTACTGTTACAACAGATATGAGTGGTGGCACTGGGCAAGTGGGCCTGGCACACACGCTGGCAGGCAGGCAACTGCAATTAGATTACACTAGCAGACTGATGTTTCACAGTCAAAAAAGTTTTTTTTTTTTAAATTTACACTACTGTTACACCAGATATGAGTGGTGGCACTGGGCAAGTTACTTGGCAGGCAGGCAACTGCAATTAGATTACACAGGGAAAAAAAACCAGACTGATGTTCTAGCCCTAAAAAGGGCTTTTTGGGGTGCTGTCCTTACAGCAGAGATCAGAGATCAGATGAGTCCTTCAGGACTGTAGTGGACACTGAATACACTAGCCTAGCTATCAATTTCCCTATTAAATCAGCATCATCTGCACTGTCCCTCCTCTCACTAAGAATGCAGCTTCCGAATGAATGTAAAATGGCTGCTGTCCAGGAGCTGGGAGGGTCTGGGAGGGAGGGTCTGCTGCTGATTGGCTGGAATGTGTCTGCAGACTGTGAGATACAGGGTCAAAGTTTTCTCAATGATGATGAATAGGGGGCGGATCGAACATCGCATATGTTCGCCCGCCGTTGCGAACGTGAACAAGCTATGTTCGTTGGGAACTATTCGCCGACAAACAATTTGCAACATCACTACTTGCTCCCCACTACAAGTGTTTAAATTGATCTATATCTAATTACATGTTGGCATCCCTAGTCATTTTTGGCACTTTCAGAAATATGTTAAAAGTACATTCCCTTATAAATTTGACTTTCATTGTTTAGTTTGCCGGCTGCTATTGTAATTTATCTCTGAATGCTTTGCTTTTCACATCTTTGACTATACAATGTTCTACACAGTAATTGATTTATCAGTGTAGTGTCTCATTTATATCTGCCTTAATTTGGCAAAGGTGGTGAAAAAAGAGGGTTTTCAATGGGTATGCTCCTGCACTGCAAATCAAGGTACATTTTGCAAACAAATTGACAGAATCTAATTTTTTTTAAATATATTTTTTTAAACTGATCTTATAGTGCTTAATAAATAAACAAAACTAAGCATGTAAAAATAATTTTAGTTTTCTTTAATTTACTTCTGATTCGCAAAATGTAATTTTCATGGCCACAATCCTAATTAAAAATGACTTATGTGATATTTTATTTATACCCAAAACATTCCTTATACTGTCAAATGGATTGCTGCATATAAATTATCCTCTCTGGAGTGTTATTTTACATCAATGTTCGTCTTTGCTTTCCCTTGGCTAAACTTCAAATCTGCAATGCAAATTATGATTCTACTTGACACGTGGTGAGCAACTGAAAGATGTATGGTTAAAACTTTCAGAATAACAATATATTTTTTGACTGAATCAATTTCTCGCTCAATAACCTTTTCACACCAGAGAAAACTTGCACCGCATGAAACAGTTACTGTTAACCTCTGACTATGTTGTTGCTTAATTCATTCAAATGTTCTTATTCATAAAGGCTTCAAAGTAAAATATATATTTTTGTTCAAGGAGCAGCAATGCATTATTGGCAGCTATCTGAACACATCGGATGAGCCAATGACAAGAGGCATATATGTGCAGCCACCAATCAGCAGCTAGCTCCCAGTAGTGCATTGCTGCTGCAGAGCCTACCTAGGTATGATTTTCAACAAAAGATAACAAAAGAATGAAGACAATTTAATAATAAGTAAATCGAAAAGTTGTTTCAAATTTCTGCTCTATATGAATAATGAAAGAAACTATTTTGGTTTTATGTCCCTAATAATAATAATAAGAAGATGACACAAGTACGTTTCTTATTCTAAATTGTATGCCACTTAAAGGGATAGGAAAGTCAAAATTAAACTTGCAAGAATCAGATAGAGTATGTCGTTTTAAGACACTTTTAAATTCACTTCTTTTTTCAAATGTGCTTCGTTCTCTTTGTATCCCTTTTTGAAAATGAATACGCACATATCATACACTAGTGGGAGCTAGCTGCTGATTGCTGCCTGAACACATTTGTCTCTTGTGATTGACTAGATATGTTCAGCTAGCTGTCACTAGTGAAATGCTGCTGCTTCAGCAAAGGATAACAAGAGAATGAAGCAAATGTGATATCAGAAGTAAAATGGAAAGTTGTTTAAAATTGTATGTTCTATCCAAATCATGAAAGAAATTGTCCTGTCCCTTTAACTGATTGGCAGTAAAATTCTGGGATTGCAATACTTGGGTGTTTTTACACATTTAGAGTGAACATTATAGGATGACAGTCATTGTACAGCAGCAGTTTCACATTAATTTACTTTGCTGCAGGACATGAAAATTAAAATTTACCATCAAATTTACAGAGACACTGTAGTCAAAAATGTTTTTTTCATCCATGTTAAAGAGCAACATTTAAATATGTTGACTTTGATGGAATATAGAGAACTTATAGACGTGTCAGCTACTGGCAACTGATAGAGACAATTGTACATGTTGTATTTGATGATGCCTGTAGTCATATAATACCTGCTCTGTTGTTACACGAATGAAAGTTTTTCAATAAAAATGATTTAAACATAAATATGTTGACTTTGTTTGCCTCAAAAAAAAATGAAGTAAAACCTGTTTAAATGTAAACATATATCAATATCAGTTGTATGCTTTTTAAAAATGCTCATTGGCTATCTGTACACCTTGCTAATGCTTATTGGGTGCTAGCAGGAAGTACCTATTAACCAAAAATAATTGCTAGGAAGTACCTATCTTCCAACAAGGATTAGTAGGAAGTGCACACATGATGTAGCTTTTTTACTTACAATTAAATTTAAAACGATTTTACTTCACTTTTCATGAAAAAAAAAGAAATAACCATTTTTTGGATGCAGTTCTTTCATATGGATAAGAAAAAAAAGAACTTTAGCAGAAAGCACCTAACAACCAATGAGCATTAACAGGAAGTACCTATCAGCATTTGTAGGATGTAAATATCAAACAATGAGGATTCATAGAAAACAACAGGGCTGAACTGGGAATAAAAAGCAGCCCTGGAAAAATTTGTAAACCCAACTCTATTCTCCGTCAAAGTACAATCAGGCTGTTGTTGGAGGCGGATCCCACCACTGTCACAGCTTAACCAGCTTTAAATAAAGCTGCAGATATTTTACGGAGTGCGCAGGGCAGGACTGTGCACGGTAACCGTGCAATGTAATCCACCTGACAGCCCTGTTTTGTTCGGCTTCAGGGTATTCCCTCCAACTCAACCACTATGCCACATGAGTGAGGCATTTATCTATTTAGCCCTATCTACTGCTGCCCACAGGGAAATTTCCCAGTGTCTCAGTATCCCAATCCGGCCCTGGGAAAGACACAAATGATTCCGCTGTGTTAGTTTCCATTAAATGTAAAATAATTACTCAATGTTTTCATGAAAAAAACTGTATGTTTGGATGATCTTTCACATGGATTAGAGATAATGTTTGAATACAGTGTCCCTTTAATCCAAGGATCCAGTTATATTTATTCATTAAATGGCACATTCTTATTGCAATTAAACCCATACTACACTAAGGAGATCATGTTAAAATGAGGTAAAATAAAAATGTTTGTTTAAAAATGACTGTGTATTTGCAGTAGGTTTCTCAAGTTCTTTCAGTTGGTTGTTAAGGTAAGAACAAAATATGATCTATGTATGCCATTTTTTTCATAGTTGAAAAATTATAAATTCAATTTTGAATTAATCTTAACCTGAAATGTTAAATAGCGTGTCACATTGTCCCAACCCATTATAAGTCTTGTGCAAAGTATCATTTAGACATATTAAGCAGTCATTATCCTCAATACTGGATTACTTTGCTGCCATGTTTTATTGCTGTATATACACTTTACGTGTGTGTAAATATGTATTAAGTCCAAGAGGGATTCACACTCTTACCTTTTTTCACACCTGGTGTCAGGAATACTTGTACGTATTGTTACTTCAAAGAAAGTCATTTGCACTCACTGGACTTTAACAAATTAGTTAGGTTCTTTGATGTGTGTCTGTTTGTGATATATATGTGTGTGTGATTCTGATAGATTGGAATGTGGGACAGTGATAGTAATAATAGAGTCTAGGATTAAGCGCCACTGGGTGGCGCAAAACGCGTCAGTCTACTCTATCTGTCCATGTCTGTCTGGGTCTTATTTTTATAATAAACCTTTGTGTGAATTTAGGGCCTGTTGTGCAGCCTTTGCTTTTGTTTTTTATAGTAATAATATTCTAAGATTGTTCTAGATAAAGAAAAACATTTTTATGTATTTGTAGGCAGACCGATTTGATACTCCATTGCAACCATATACTTCAATGCAGGCATCCCCAAAGAGATTATCACCATCAGCTCACATGGTCTCTCCAAGGCTCCTGGGGAATCAAGCACAAACAATGCAGACAACTCACTCCTCGGTCATTTCGATGATTGACAGGTATATTATTAATATATATTTTTATTGTTTTCCAAATAACAGTACACAGTATAACAGTGCACAGAGGTAATTGCATAGTAAACTACTGACTAAGCCATACAGGCTAGAATTGACTGCAAAAATCAATAGTGACTCATAGCACCTGCCACCATATATGTATTACAGGAAACCTTCAAAAAGCTGTTTAATAATACTGTACATTATGCCAATATAGCACTGTATACAGTATATGTATACATTATTTTTTCCATCTTTATAATTGGGATGCATTAGTCTTTTTTTATTGTAGTAATAAAAAAGCGCTAAGCAGTGGGTTATTCTTGACAGAAATCATTATAATATATATTATTTATCATTCTAAAAGTATTTTAACTTTCATTTCTTTTTTTTTACTTCATCTGTGCAGGATTCATTACTTCCTGTCTTTTTAGGAAGGCAAAACAAAAGTTTCTCTTTGTAAGTGGGTGTTAGGAGACAAATGCACTAGCTGCAATCAGTTTCTTGCCCATGCTCAGTAGAGGACTTTTGCTGCAAATATCACGTGACAGGATAAAAAAAACTACTATGTACAAATACCAGCTCTTCCAAAATGCAATCGAAATGATGTATTACTTCTGAAAATGATTGTCCATTTTTTGAAATAATTTTATGATCTTGCTGCCATTGTGGTAGTCATTACCTTGAACCATCAGAGAATGTGATGTGGTAAATAACAAACAAAAAGAAAGAAAGAAATCATAATCTGATTGGATGCACAAGTCAGATCACAACATTTAAAAAAAAAAAAAATATGCAACCGCAGTGGGGGTGGCGGGGGCTCATATTTTCAGAAGACATAAAAGGTAAAAATAAAGAAAATATCAAATATACATTATAAGGTAACATTTTGTATGGAAGGTTATTGGGGCACATATATTCAGTTGAAATGAGGTTAGGACATGGGTTTACCATCACTTTAAGTAAAACAGATGTTAAATCAATATAATAAAAACACTGTTGCCATCCTCTTTTCCTTTCTTCTCACTACATTACGTATTTCGTTTCTGTTTTTCCGCCATAACACTTCACAGCACTGTTTATTTTTTTAAACAGTTGACAATTAATGCTAAATACATGTATGTATTGTTAAATATGTAACTATGTGACAAGCTATCCCATGTTGCCTGAAAGTCTAATTTGTTTTTTTTTTTTTTTTCTGTTTAAGTTCTGAGGCTCTCAGGCGTGAACTTGAAAGAGAGAAGATGATGAAAAGACTTTTGATGACAGAACTATAAAACTTCTGTATTAAATCAAGAGAATACTGGACTAGTGCCTTCTCTCTTTTTACATTCCACTGTGTTCAAAAGGCAATGCATTCCACAATGGAGTATGTGTCTTATATATCGATTCATGGGCTACACTAGTGATGGAGATGGTTTTTAGTACTATAATATTCATACGTATTGCATGTACAAAAAATATCTCCACTGATGTTTATCATGTATATATTTTTGTAAATACATTCTGAGATATTAACAGAGATGAACATTATGCACAATATTTTAGTAGCTGAAACACACAATTTATTATTAAACATATATGCTACAGTTTTTTTTTCCAGTAAAGTTGACCAATGGTTTTTACATGAATCATTACTATAGCGTGAATGTTAGTTTGAGATTGGTAATCATTTCCAATTTTGAATTTTCAACATGGACTTATAACCAAAGTGAACCTTTTATCCCAAAACAACCTAGATTCAGAAACAATGAAAATGTCAGCCAACTAAATGATGCTCGCTTTGTAAGTTCCCTTTAATAGACATTCAAAACTTGATATATACCAAGTCCCCCATTTCATAATGCATATAAGTCTATATACATACTCTAGTCTATAAACGCTCACACAACTGATTGCCAATTTGAAGTATGGAGTGATAATTTGCCAAAAATTATGTTCTTGTGATGTCTTATGCTGTTATGACTCCTCCCTCCATTAAGGGGATATATAAGTCCCTAGCAAACATAATGGCCATTAAAAAGTTCACAGTATGAGATTAAAAAATACCTATCAAAACATCTGAATTGCAGTGTTAGAAAATGCCAGAGGTACCACTGCATATCATGTTTCCACTGCCCTCCATGTGCATACTTTCCTGAAATACTCTTAACAAACTTATGATTGGTGCAGAGAAGGTAGAAGCTATTCCAGTACTAATAAAGTGATAATGTATGGGAGAGTGACTTTTGATGGAAGTGCAAACTTTTTAAAGACCCTTATTATTTTGTAGAGATTTTTATGTTTCTTTGTTATATTTTGCCATACAGAAACACGCCCATATATCTCAAACATAATCTATTTTTAATTGATTTTTTTTACCAGGTATAACTAATGTTTTTAAAAATAAGCCATTTTATTTTAGGGATTATAGATAAACATTAAAGAAAATGTGAAATAGGTTGCAGACATGGGTATCCACTGGGGGAGCAAAAGGGGGCAAAATGCTCATCTATGGCACATATCAAGGACCCAATACTCTAAATCTCTATGATGTGGTGAGATTATCTTTATAAATATGTCAGTAATGTGAGGGATTATTTAACAAATTTTAGAAAATCAAATTTTAGCTTGAGATCTGCATATCTTTTTAAACATGGTTCTACCACATGCACAGCGAAAATGACGGTTTCCCACCTTGTTATGCACCAGTTTTACAATTGTGCACATTGTAGGCTCTGAAACGGTGCATCTGTGCAGATATACTACACTCAGGAGACCATTTACCCTTTAATTTTTTTCAAATTACCCTTACTTGACCTTCTAGACAGCACATGGATGATGTAAAAAATGTCATTTTAATCCATTAATCACCAGGTTTAGAATACAAAAATAGGGGATGGTGCTTAAAGTTGTGTGTATTTCTCCGTAAACTTAAAACAGATATTAATTGGCTGGACACAACTTTAACAGAATGGTTACTGCTCACTAAACTATTGTTTTTTTCTCCTGTGCTTAAAGGAATACTGAATACTGAACAGAGCATGCAATTTTAAGCAACTTTGTACTCCTATTATAATTTTTCTTGGTTCTCTTGGTATCTTTAGTTGAAAAAGCAGGAATGTAAGTTTAGGAGCTGGCCCATTTTTGGTTCAGCACCTGGATAGCACTTGCTGATTGGTGTATAAATGTAGCCACCAAAGCAAGCGCTACCCAGGGTTCTGGACAAAAATGGGATGGCTCCTAAGCTTACATTCCTGCTTTTTAAAATAAAGATACCAAGAGAGGGAAGAAAAAAATGATAATAGGAGTACATTAGAAAGTTGCTTAAAATTGCCTGCTCTATCTGAATGATGAAAGAAAAAATGTGGGCTCAGTATCCCTTTAAAGCTCTCTTCAAAACTTTGTGACGCACTACATCTTCATACTTGGTACTGCCATCTTGGAACTTGCAATTTTTTTTGCTCCCTGTGACAAAAGAACTTTCACAGTCGGCGTAAGCGCAGACAATACAGAGCTGGAGGTTTACATTGTTTTGCAGATCGTATTCACATTTTAAATGTTACATGACATACATGAATAATATAAAGCAATGCAGTAAACATGTACAGCTCCTGCTCTGAATCATGCACACTTACATGAAGCATACAATACACTTGTCAAAAAGCCGGCAATACCACTGATCTTTAAATTCACCTAAATTCTGCCAAGACTACCTATGCTTCAAGATGGTATAGCCAATATGAAAATGTGGCGCTTCACCTGTAAGGGGTTATATAATAAGAGAGTGCCTCTAAAGAGAGACCTAAATTGGAATCCACATGGATGCATTTCAATTCTGAATAGAAGCATTTTTGTAGTATACATGTATTAGCAAAAGTGTTTGTAATAAAAGCTTTAGCTGTTTCAAAAGTGGTGCTTGTACCATCTGATAATGATTCAATTTGTTAATTGCTGACATGATAAATCCCCACTGGTGCTCTGAGAAGCTACAGTATTTAAAATGCTGCTGTGCTGAGAATATCTAGTTGTGCTTCACATACACGTGCAGAGAAAAATGCTAACACTAAAACAGTGATATCTCTTACTAGAATTTTTTTTTTGCCAATACATGTATATTGCAAATATGTTTCTGTTCAAATATGTAATTAATCTATGGGCATTTAAATTTTGACCAGAATGTCCCTTTAAAGGGACAGTCTACACCAGAATTGTTATTGTTTTAAAAGATAGATAATCCCTTTTTTATCCATTCCCCAGGTTTGCATAACCAACACAGTTATATTTATATATTTTTTACCTCTGTGATTATCTTGTATCTAAGCCTCTGCAAACTGCCCCTTTATTTCAGTTCTTTTGACAGACTTGCAGTTTAGCCAATCAGTGATAGCTCCCAGGTAACTTCACGTGCATGAGCACAGTGTTATCTATATGAAAAACATGAACTAACACCCTCTAGTGGTGAAAAACCTGTTAAAATGCATACTTAAGAGGCGGCCTTCAAAGTCTAAGAAATTAGCATATGAACCTCCTAGGTTAAGCTTTCAACTAAGAGAACAAAGCAAAATTGGTGATAAAAGTAAATTGGAAAATTGTTTAATATTGCATGCCCTATCTGAATCATGAAAGTTTGTTTTGGACTAGACTGTCCCTTTAAGTACATACATCCATGGGACCCCATGAAAGACAAAATAATCCCCTTTTAAATAAGGCATAACATGACATTCTAGATATCATATGGCTGATGAAAAATGATGAATAGTTAATCTACTAAATTCAAAGAGATAAAATTGATTGGTTCCAGGAGAATAAGTAATCCTTTTAATAAAATATTAAACAGCATACAGTCCTTACATTATAGATGTAAAATGCCAATTGCGCATCTCTCAAAATACTTAAATATTAAAACATGGGTGAGTGTTGGAAATATAAATACATATGCTGTATGTTTTTTTTCAAGTTATTTGTGCCAATTTATTTCTGCCCCTCCCCCTCTCCAAAGGAAAATGTCGTCAGGTGACCATGATCACAGATCTATGTATACATTTCACATCTGTTGATTTAATAATGTACTTAAGTAAAAGATAAATGCGTTTTGCTTTTGTTGTTTATCTCTTCTAGTTTGCACTTGCTAAATGCAAAAATATGCCCTTTGCAAATATTTTGTAATTGTAGTGCTTTTTAAGATTTCTGATATTGTTGGCTTACTGTTCATACATTTCTAAATAGAAAATAATTAAAAGGATCATCCTCTCACTTTGCTATTATAGCAAGAGGGATAATGTGTACAATGTTTACGTGCATGGGAGCTGTACTGTAACTGTGAGTATATTGTCTATGGTCTGTATAATGAAAAGATTATATTTTTATTGAAGTGAATACAAATTGTACCACTTAAAATCAATTACTATACATGTTCATATTAAAAATACTTTGAGATAATATATCAAAGCATGTTGGAATTTTGCACTACAATAAGACATTTAGCAAAGGAAAATTCCCTTTTGAAAATTGTGGGAAATTGTTCTTTGATAAAACTAGTGTTTTGATAAGCTTAACATAAAAAAAAAATTGAATTTGTACTTGGATGAATGAGAAAGGACAGGTTTTTTTCAAGTGAAGTTTGAACATGAAGCAACTGCATGATCCATTTCTACAGTTTATATAATATGTTTAAACAGTTTAAGGGAAACTGAACCCACATTTTTTCTTTTGTTAGTCAGATAGAGCATGCAATTTTAAGCAACTTTCTAATTTACTCCTGTTATCAACTTTTCTTCAATCTCTTGGTATCTTTATTTGAAAAGCAAGAATGTAAGTTTAGATGCCGGCCCATTTTTGGTGAACAACCTGACTTGTTCTTGCTGATTGGTGGATAAATTCACCCACCAACAAATAAGTGCTGTGCAGGGTCTGAACCAAAAATTGTCTGGCTCCCTAGCTTAGATGCCTTCTTTTTCAAGTAAAGATAGCAAGAGAACAAAGAAAAATTGATATAATAGGAGTAAATTAGAAAGTTACTTAAAATTGCATGCTCTGTCGGAAACACAAAATAAAAAATTGGGGTTCAGTGTTAATTTAAACCAAAATAATCTTTTTTTACTTTTTATTATTCCAGTATAGCTCTATAGACTGACGAGCAGACCATGCCAATACATGGCACTATACTGAATCAATGTATTAGAAGGGCGCCTCTTAGTGAAGTGTTTTACTTATTACTTAAAGGGACAGTAAATACTAAATACATTTTATAAGCATAGTATCAAAGTTATTCCCCGCCTCCCTTTAGTCATGGGTGCCTCCATGTTGAAATCTATATTTCATTGCATTCCAGAGCTGACCTGTTTGCACATGTGCAGTAACTCTCCTTCAGATACCTGCAGTGTAACCTAGGTTACAAAATGACAGCACCTATGTTTGGAGGGCAGTGCGTGAAATGTATTTAGTGTCCCTTTAAAGGGACAATGTACCCAGGCAAGCAGCTGAAAAGTTCATTTTATTCAAAGCTGCTTCAGGGTCACTCTTTCAAATGTGCTAGTCCCTCTCTCACTCTCTACCCGCTCCAAAAACAAAATGTAGAACCAAGTGTACGTCTAAAGCAAAATAGCCAGCATGAAAAACTAAAATAATATATTATAAATATGTTTAAAGACACAATGTATGTGTCATAGTAAACAAAATAAACAGAACTTTGTAAAAAATAAAACAAATATGTACATATGATAATTTGACATCGTCTTTGAAAACCTCCTAAGGCGACAGAAAGTTATCAGATCTGTGTATCATATATATATATATATATAAAATAAATTAGCTTTTCTGTACAGAGTATTTTTCAGATGTTTACTGTATGACAAACAAATTGCTACATTAACCCTTTGAGTGCTAAGCACTTTCCCACCTGGGTGCTAAGATTTTTTAATGTTTTTTTTTTTTTGTATTTTTTTAACAATTTTTTTTTTAACTTTTTTAAATTTTGTTCAGAACCCCGAGAAAAAGGTTAGGCAATTACCTTTCCAATGGTGGGTCTTGGGGGTCTGTAGCTGCTTAGATGCCTGAGATACAGGCTTCTAAGCAGCATGCGCGGTGACATCACGTTATTGTGCGTGACGTCACCACGCAAAACAGGAAGCCCCGGCGATGCATGTCACTCTACAGGCACGATCGCTGGGGTAGGAGCAGGTGGGAGCCCCCAGATCTCCCTCAAGGTGGGAGAGTGCTAGTGACGGCTCTGAGCCGTCATTAGCACCAGAGTGGGAAACTCTGTGACAGCTCAGAGCCGTCATTAGCACTCAAAGGGTTAAATATATTCACTATACTTTCATAATATGCATCAAAAATTGATTTAGATGTATGCTAGCACTTCTACACTTGATTTTTGCTATAGGAAACACAGGGCAATGTAGTGAAGAATGTTTGATTTTAGGTATTTTCCTCATTAAAGGGGCATGGAAACAAAGAAGAAAATTAGCCTAGGCATATGAGAGAGTAAAAATATTTTAGTACAATAAATGAAGTGTTTGCCATTTATCTATAAATCTGATTCTTATTATGGGGAAAGGCTGCATCAGACTTTTAATACATTATCAGGCATTTTAGTTTTATTATATAACACACAATGATTATTTTAAATGTAAAATTCCAACTTTCAGAACTTTGGAGTCCATCATTTCTGCGATATGTCCATTGAAGATGCTGGTAAGAGGAAAAAAAGGTCCCTGGAATCACATCATGATTGTTAAAGCTGCCAAATAGAGCTCTATTCATTAAATGGGCATATTCATATCAATCAAATTTCAGGTTTTATTCTGCAAGATTTTGTACAGACTTTAAGTAATTATAATGTTTAAACAGAAGTTTTTCAAAATAATTGTTTGAAATAAATGAATGAAAATATTAGGTTTCAAAATAGCTTAATTTGTTCAAACAGGTGTCTTTGTTTGTTTCGTCATATTACAGCATTAAAAAATATATAATTAACGATGAATAGCTTGAAATGTTGATGCCAGTCATCGCTTGAGTAAAGATTGATAATTGCACATATTCTGTAACATGTAAAGAGAGTGGCCCTTGCATGCCTGTTCCTCCAGGTATGGTGTGACTAGGGTTACCATCTCTGAGTTACACTTGCTGCAGGGTGTGCAGAGAGGAACGTGAACAGTGCTATTCAGCAGTGCTATTATTATTCCTCCCTCCAATATATGAAACTCATAGCTGTCTAGCAATACATGGCTCAAGTGGTTACCTTATCTGTGTGTTGACTATTTAGGATATTGATTAACAAATTACCTGTCATAGTCATAAAGTTACTATATGTAAGGTTCACCTAATCTTTTCTTTAGGCAAACTCTAAAATACTTTGGTAATTTATGTAATTCCACTTGAATATTTAAAACAATAAATGTAATGGCAGACTCTTACTGAAGACATATATTTACAATGTTTTATATTTAAAAAAAAATTAGAATTCAAATGCATTTGTTTTCAGCAAATATTTCTACCAAAAAATAAATAACATTTGAATAAATATATTTTAGCATGGAAATATATAAATTTGAAATTATTTTGATGTCATTAGAAGCAAATACAAGCACAAGATTGACAAACCTTTTAGATACCACTTGTTGCCAAGGGAATGAGAAGAACACATTAAATCTGATTTTGTGAAGCAAGCTATGTACTATTCACATTACACAGCTTGCAGGGTGCTGCACATGCTTCAAAGAAGGAGATTCAAGATATGATTTAAATCTCATTGATAACAATTGGTAGAGGGTATAGTAGCTAAGAGATCCACTCATCTTGCACTGATACCACCATAAAGCCCTTGTTTTGCCAAAGGGCATGATCTTTATTTATACAGCTGTAGCAATCACTGCTTACCTCCTTGAAAGCTACAGTTAAAGCCACGTGAAGTGCATGTACTTGCTTTCTCCAAATGCTTGTCATTCACTGTTACCTT
Source organism: Bombina bombina (assembly GCF_027579735.1). Classification (NCBI taxonomy): domain Eukaryota; kingdom Metazoa; phylum Chordata; class Amphibia; order Anura; family Bombinatoridae; genus Bombina; species Bombina bombina. The sequence goes on from NC_069503.1 coordinate 635,839,375, forward strand.
GCTACCCATATGGGGCTAGATTACAAGTGGAGCACAAAAATATTTGTGCTATTGTCCATTAACATCATTCAAATTAAATAAATAGCACTTCTACTTTTTAACTCATATTACAGTGAAAAGTAAAATTTTATCACTCAAACGATAGTTATAATAATAATAATGTAAAACTAAACGGCAGGATACAAAAAGTAATTTAAAAAATAAATACAATTAAGGTGTCAGCCCTCAGCATCTGACTTCTTTTGGCAATTAGCTGTAATCATAGACAGGCTCTCAGTGCTGACACCTCTCTCTCTCTCTCTCTCTCTCTCTCTCTCTCTCTCTCTCTCTCTATATATATATATATATATATATATATATATATATATACTGTATATATACACAAAACACAACTCTAGTTTTGCCAAAACTAACCGACCTCTACAAGTGAAAGTTATACATTTGCAGGCTATCCAACCCACAGAATGGCATATATAATATAAATACACCTTGGTGTTATCAAGCTCATAACCCATTAATTATCAATAATTCAAAAATATGCAATCATAATAAGCGGGTAAAAACACTAGCATAAGAGCACCATATCCAATAGTAATTTCAAAATGCTAGAAAATCACCAACATTGAAGTATTGGTATCATCAAGTTTATATGTTCATTATATCTTTGAATATTTGATTTCATTGTAATGATTAAACTGAAGAAAAAAATAAACAAAAATGAATATCAAATTGGGAATTAAAACCCAATGGAACTCTTATTTGTAATTCATGGATTCAAAATACTTTCACATTTTACTGAATGACAAACTCTGTCAACAAACCACCACCCAACATGTTAGGTTTAAACACCTGCTCAATTGTAACACCAAAAAAAAAATGTAGACATATCTTGACTGTCTTTCTATAAAATGTTGTGCCAATACCGAACAATCATGCCTTAAAGGGATGTCCTCTAAGTGTTTCCTAATTCTTGTCCTGACCTCCTTAGTGTTCATATTTACATATTGCAGTCTATATTGGGTACATAAAATCAAATTTACTATAAATTAGGTTGAACAATTGATACAATTCAACATTTGACACTACTATCCCATAACAAAAGATACAAAATATTTTCTTTGTGTAATATATTCACATGCCTTGCACCTAGGGTGACCACATTTAAAGATACCTGCTACTTTCAACCAAGGAACTACTTGACTTAGGTTTCCACAGCTTACTAGGTGAGACTATATTCCCAATAGTCATGTTTCTTCTGAATGCAAAAGGGCAACCTACTTGTACTATAGGTTTCATTTCAGAGATCTGTGAGTAAAATTGGTAAGTACTTCAGAATATTATTGCAAACCTCATGATTTTGATTACTGAAATTAGTAATAAATGTCAACCTATTATCCTCTTTACCTTCATCTGATTTATCTGTCAGAAGCTGCTCATAAGATCTTCAATCTACTGCATTCCTTGCATCTCTAATGGTTTTCATAGGGGAACTCCTACCTCGTAGTCTATTGGACAGTTTCATTCTCTTTTCCTGATATAAATCATGACCTAAACAATTACATTTTATATTTATAAACTGTCCCTTCGCCACCGCACATGAGACATGATTGGTGTGGCAGCTCCTAGCCTGTAATAAGGAGTTACGGGATATGTGTATACCGTAGTATGAACGTCAGAACCCCCAATAAGTTTCAGATCTAAATAACAAATCTATTGATGTTGGAATTCAAAAGTGAAATTTAAACTCAAATCAATAGTTTTCAAAAATTGTATGAACCCTATTGCTTGTTGCCTAGTACCTTTTCAAATAAATATAAGTTCGTCAATAAATCTTTTGTACAGTTTGATATATTTCCTATAGGAATTTCTATCTCCAAAGATGCAAAACAATTACCATCAACCCATGTACAGGTTGGTGAATGAGGGGTCAAACTTGGCCCCCATCACCTTTTCATACCTCTGGAGATAAACATTGCCCTTAAACATAATGTAAGTATGGTCCAACAAAAATCCCATTACTTTCAAAATAAACTGCTGTAATTCAATGGAAATTTGTGTGTAGTTTCAAAAATAACTGTATAGCTTTTAGACCCTCCTTATGTGGTATAGAGGAACACAGCACTCAAAGATACATCTCATGCCAGTGACTTTCTGTACTATATTTAATAGGTGCTTAGAGTCCTGAAGGTAACTATATAAACCCAATTGTTTGAGAAGAGAGTCCAACCTCTCTGAGATTGATTCAAGGAGTGAGCCTATCCCAGATTCGATGGCCCGGCCATTCACCTCCTCCATGGATTTATTTTCATTGGGGAGGTGATGAAAAATGGGACTGACCAGATCAAAAAGGAAGCTATGTTGTGGTCAATGAACCATCTACCAACTGCTTCATCAATCAATAGGGCTCCTTGTTCAATAACCTGAGTAGGATCCCTATCCAAAACCATATATGTATCCTTATCACTCAACTGTCACTATACCTCCTGTACATAGTCATAGTGGCTCATGACCACAACACTGCATCCCTTATCTGACTGCTTAATTACTATGTCCTCCTGTTTACTCTGGGATTTTAAAGCTAAGCTTTCCTGGTTGCTAAGTATGCAAATGGCGCGCTTATAATGAGTAGCCAATAGAGAAATATCTTCCTCCACTCTCTTTTGAAATAGCTCCAACAATATGCCTGGGCTCTGTATGGGATAGAATTTAGATCTAGGTTTAAATGAAGGAACATGATTCACATTTCTTCCATCTTTGGGTTCAAATTCTAGAAAGCTCATCTAGATCACAAACACTACATATATCTAAAAAATATATATAATCTTGGATTTTCCAAACGTGAGATGTCCTCATGGGTACCTCCTTCCATGGTGATTAATTCCATAGAGCTAACATGCTTTTCCAAAGCTAAAGTTCAAATAAATCTATTAATATCTATTAAGGTTTCAAATAAATTTAAATTCCTCATAGGGACATATCCCAAACCCAATCCAAGTACTGTATTTTCCTCATCACTCAATTTTGTTCTAAATAACATGTGTGCTCATTTCATCCTGTGAATTTTTTCTCTAAATTTGAATCTTCCTGTTGGAGGATTATCTATTCCTTCTCCTTTTAACTTTTGTCTTCCTTTCTGAAAAACTTGGTCCAGACATTGACGTTCATCAGTGTCTGGACCAACCATCCTATTATTGCTAGTGGAGGCTCTGGTAGTAACTCTATTTATATCACTATATTGTTTTGAACCATATTTGGAAGTGGTTGGTCTATAAATATATTGAAATCCATTGGAATTAATTACCCTATTAACAAGCTGGCAAGAGAAATTTAGCTGCCCCTTTTTTACCCCAGTATGTATTATGTATAAAATAAAGACATAATAAAACATGACAATACTAGAGTTTGATTTATACTATTTATTACGATCTGTAATACACATAAGTAAGCACGTATAGACACTTGTTTTTATTTTTGTTCTCTCATATTTTTATGTTTTTTTATTAAAAGTTAAGTTTTAATTATGACAGCCTCCCCATCATTAAGGTGGGCAATTATTCCTATATAAATCTGTAAATATAAAATATTGAATACTAGGAAAGTGTTTTTTGAGTGCTATAAAGTATGCTCTATGGGTCAGTACTTTACACTGACTATCTGTCTAATAGTTATTTAGTATACAGTACTTCTCCCCTATTGGATATTTTTAATGAATCAAAGTATCAAAAATAATTATATTTAAAACAAATAATGGATCACAACCAATGATTTATTTATTTTTCTTTAGCTGCATTTTTTCTGCACCTACACCACTGTTCTTAATAACAGATTTTGTTTTAGGTCACACTTGAATGGATGGAAGTTTATTCTCAGTATTAAATTAAATATCAGCCGTGTTTGATACTGCTGCATTATCCTCCTCATTGGAGTTAGCATCAGAGAAAGTTACTCTTTTGTCTCCTCAGTTCATAGATCTAGAAATCCTTGTCCTGGACCTGCTCTGTCTATTTGATCAATTTCTGGTGCCAATATAACTGGTTCCGCACCTATCATTTCTTTTCCAAATGTAGACAATTCCACTGTCATAGTCCTGTTTATCTCTGACAAATTTTGTGTGTTTGATATTAATAAAGTTCTGTCACATCTGTGAGACTGTATCGGTGAGGATTTTATCAAAAGTGGGATTGTCAGGATCATTCCTACAGTTATCCAAAACCAGTCTGAGTTCCAAAATCCTCTACCTTATTATTAGACATGTGCAATTCGTTTTGGCCGAATTTAATTTTCGACCGAATTTTGGCCGATTCAGAGATTGGAATGAATCCAAATTTCCGAATCAGCACCATAACTAAAATCCCGAAAAATTCCGAAAATGAATAAATCAGTTTCCGAATTTTTGGATCCGACACTAACTAAATCCCTAAATAAAGCTATTAACCCTTAAACCTTCCCCGACATCGCCAACACTAACTAAACCTATTAACCCTTAAACCGCAGTTCCCCGACAACGCCGACACTAACTAAACCTATTACCCCTAAACCACAGTTCCCCGACATTGCCAATACTAGCTAAACCTATTAACCCCTAAACCGCTGTTCCCAAACATCGCCAACACTAACTAAACCTATTAAACCCTAAATCGCAGTTCCCTGACATCGCCAACACTAGCTAAAACACTAACTGAACCTATTAACCCCTAAACCACTGGCCCCCACATCGCAGTCAACCTAAATTAAACTTTTAACCTCTAAATCTAACACCCCCTAACCTTAACATAATTAAAATAGTCCTAAAATAAAGTTACAATTATTAACTAACTACCTTTCAAAAATAAATACAAACTTAACTGTAAAATAAAAATAAAACCTAAGCTAGCTACAATATAACTATTTACTAACTACCTAGTTAAAATAAATACAAACTTACCTGTGAAATAAAAATAAAACCTAAGCTTAAACTAATACAACCTAACATTACTAAAAATAAAAAACCTAACATTACTAAAAATAAAAAAAAAAATAAGATTACTAAAAAATTAAAACTACAATCGCAAAAAATAATAAACACTTAAATTACAAAAAGTGAAAAATACTACCATTACAAAAAAAAAATAAAGTATCCAAACATTTAAAAAAAAAAAAACACCCCCCCAAAAAAAAAAAACCTAATCTATAATAAACTACCAAGGGCCCTTGAAAAAAACCCTAATCTACCCATTACCCTAAAAAGGGCATTTGTATGGGCATTGTCCTTAAGAAGGCATTCAGCTCTTTTACTGCCCTTTAAAGAGCATTTAGCTCTTTTTCGGCCCATTAAAATAAAAAAAGCCCTTATACAAACACTAACCCCTAAATTGGTACTCACAGTTGCTGAAGTCCGGCAAAGATCTTCATCCCAGTTGTGAAGCATATTCATCCAGATGGCTCCATCTTTATCCATCGCGGGACTGGCATCTTCTTCATCCCTGCGGAGGCGCGGAGGTCCAGGCGGAGGTCCATCGGTCCAACATGGAGGTCCTCTTCATGCGATCATCTGCCACATACTGAGGATTCAATGCAAGGTACCCCTTTTATATTGGGGTACTGTTGCATTTCTATTGGCTGAATAATTAAAATCAGCCAATAGGAATTAGAGCTGCTTGAATCCTATTGGCTGATTTGAACAGCCAGAAGGATTTAAGCAGCTTTTATTCCTATTGGCTGATTCAAATCAAATCAAATGGACCTCTGCCTGGACCTCTGCCTCCATGCATCGACCACTCCGCCCCCACCGGGATGAAGAAGATGCTGGTCCCGCGATGGATGAAGATGGAGCCGTCTGGATGAAGATGCTTCGCTGCTGGGATGAAGATCTTTCGCCGGACTTTAGCAACTGTGAGTACCAATTTTGGGGTTAGTTTTTGGATTATGGTTTTTTTCATTTAATGGGCCGAAAAAGTGTTGAATGCCCTTTAAAGGCCAGTAAAAGAGCAGAATGCCCAATTTTGGGGTTAGTATTTAGATTAGCTGAATGCCCTTTTAAGGGCAATGGGTAGATTAGTTTTTTTTTTATTTTGTGGGTTTGGGGGGGTGGGGGTTTGTAATGCTATGGGGTGTTTGTTGTAATTTTTTTTAGCAAAAGAGCTGTTAACTTTAGGGCAATGCCATACAAAAGGCCCTTTTAAGGGCTATTGGTATTTTATTATAGATTAGGTTTTTTTATTTTGGGGTGTTTTTTTTTTAATGGGGTATTAGAATAGGAATCATTATTATTTTAGATAATTTCGTTTGTTATTTTTTGTAATGGGATTTTTTTTATTTTTGAGGTGTTTTTTTTTTAGATTAGGCATTTTTTATTTTCAATGGACTGAAAAAGAGCTGAATGCCCTTTTAAGGGCAATGCCCATACAAATGCCCTTTTTGGGGCAATGGGTAGATTAGGTTTATTTTTATTTTGTGGTTTTGGGGTGTGGGGGTTTGTAATGTTAGGGGGTGTTTTTTTTTAGTAATGTTAGGTTTTTTATTTTTAGTAATATTAGGTTTTATTAGTGTAAGTTTAGGTTTTATTTTTATTTCACAGGTAAGTCTATTTTAATTATGTTAAATCTAGGGGGTGTTAAGTTTAGGGGTTAATATAGTTTAATTTAGGTTGTTGCGATGTGAGGGGCGGTTGTTTAGGGGTTATAAGGTTTATTTAGTCTTTTCGTTAGTGTTGGCAATGTGGGTGTACAGCGGTTTAGGGGATAATAGGTTTAGTTAGTGTCTGCGATGTCAGGGAACTGCGGTTTAGGGGTTAATAGGTTTAGGTAGTGTCGGCGATGTCGGGGAACTGCGGTTTAGGGGTTAATAGGTTTAGTTAGTGTTGGCGATGTTTGGGAATGGCAGTTTAGGGGTTAATAGGTTTATTTAGTGTTTTAGTTAGTTTTGGCAATGTCGGGGGAACTGTGGTTTAGGGGTTAGTAGGTTTAGTTAGTGTTAGTGACGTCAGGGAACTGCAGTTTAGGGGATAATAGGTTTAGTTAGTGTCTGCGATGTCAGGGAACTGCGGTTTAGGGGTTAATAGGTTTAGTTAGTGTCGGCGATGTCGGGGAACTGCGGTTTAGGGGTTAATAGGTTTAGTTAGTGTTGGCAATGTTTGGGAATGGCAGTTTAGGGGTTAATAGGTTTATTTAGTGTTTTAGTTAGTGTTGGCAATGTCGGGGGAACTGTGGTTTAGGGGTTAGTAGGTTTAGTTAGTGTTAGTGACGTCAGGGAACTGCAGTTTAGGGGATAATAGGTTTAGTTAGTGTCTGCGATGTCAGGGAACTGCGGTTTAGGGGTTAATAGGTTTAGTTAGTGTCGGCGATGTTGGGGAACTGCGGTTTAGGGGTTAATAGGTTTAGTTAGTGTTGTCGATGTTTGGGAATGGCAGTTTAGGGGTTAATAGGTTTATTTAGTGTTTTAGTTAGTGTTGGCAATGTCAGGGGAACTGTGGTTTAGGGGTTAGTAGGTTTAGTTAGTGTTAGTGACGTCAGGGAACTGCAGTTTAGGGGTTCATAGGTTTAGTTAGTGTCGGCGATGTCGGGGAGTGTGGTTTAGGGGTTTATAGTTTTATTTAGTGTTGGCGATAGGGGGAACAGCAGTTTAGGGGTTCATAGGTCGGTGATGTGGGTGGCGGCAGCGGTTTTAGATAATTTTGTTTCGGCAATCGCAGGCATATTTGTTAAGTTAAATTATTTTTTCGGATCCTTTGTTTTTTTTCGGATCCATTCTTTATTCATATGCATTACTCTGTTCTAAACTTCAGAATAGAATAATGCATATGAATAAAGAATGGATCCGAAAAAACAATTTAACTTAACATAACTCTTTTTTTTAAAAAAACGTAACTAAACTAATTTGCCGAAACAAAATTATTTATTTAACTAATGAAAATGATTTTTTTTAGTTGCACATGTCTACTAATTATCAATAATTGTGCCTCTTTGAAATTGATAATTAGTCTATTAATCTCAAAGAGCACTCTGTAAGTATTTGATTAATAATATCCTAATATTCTACTTTAAAAGTTGGAAATTTCATTATGCAGAGACCTCTGGGGACCATATTCATTGTGAAATACCTTTCTAAAATCCACATGTCCCATTTATGTTTTAACTCTTTAATTCTAAAAAGCCTCATCTGATAAAATGTGCCACCCAAAGTGGAATTCCAGCTGGTAGAGAAAATATTCTCAAATTATTGGGTTATAAGGTCATATTATAAGGAACAATCCAAAAACATAAACTGTGTATTAGTATTTGAGTCCGTCAAAGTGGTATTAAGACTTTATCATCCATGCTACCGAGCACCGGTAAACTAATGGCTTGACTGTATAAAACAATATGTATTGCGTTCAATAAATTGAATAAATATCCAATGAAAACAATCTTTTTTAGTCCAGTCTAGTCTTACATTTTGTCACTTCCCAAGATCCCTTAACCTAAAATCCTAGATTGGAATACCATTTGGGAAGGTCTGAAATGCAAAGTGTCTGGCAGGCTGTGCTAAATTACAAAAATACTAGATAAACATACAAAAATCTGGTTTGCTGATGGATTGAAATCCCATTCAAACCTCTTTTCAAAGTATGCAACACACTTCTAATAGAATAGAATGGAATAGATTCTAATATTTTAACTGCTTTACTAGCGAAAAATAAATTATTTTTTTTCTAGCAGGTCCATTTTTACTGCTTGATTGAGATCTAGCCCAAGGTTGGAATTTGGAGGCGGTTAATAAACATTATTATTATTTGTTGATTAATTAATTTATTTATTTATTTAAAGCACATGCAAAGTTCATAATGAATGGTACAATGATACTGATTTATAATAAAAAATAAAAAGACATACAGATACCAAATACATACTAAACAAAACACATTAATACAGAAGGAGGAAGAATTTGCTCTGAAGAGCTTACAATCTACAGTAGATGTGTTACCATGGAAATGTGAATTAAAACATTCTGAAGGATGGCTATATTTATATCTACATCATTTTGAATATGTTATATATTATTATTATTATTGTTAATATTATATTCAAGGTTATTTTGAACTGTAGCTAGGGCCATTTGGAAAATGAAGAATTTGTTCATTTGTCCTAAAAAAAAACCATGCTCATTTTAATGGCAGAAATTAATTGATTTGGTAACTGGTGGTCTGGAAACGAAACCACTATTTAAAATGTATTGATTTATCTAAGAAACAATTATAATATTTCCTTATCAGATTACTGTATCATAGATTGATATTGAGTAATTTTATTGTGTTAATAGATCTGATGAAAAAACATTAGCATGTAAAATACAGTAACACACACACACGATACCTGGTAATTAGTCATATGCATTTAAACATCTTTTCATTTTATGTCAAAACAGTTATTACACATGCATCTAGATTCTGTGAAGTGCTTAGGCTAATGCAACCATGGAAACTAAGCTTTATCCTCCATAGGTCATCACAACATGAAAGGAATGAATCATAGTAATTGCAGGCCACTGACCTTTGAGCAAGCAATACATTCAGACAAACTCCATTAAGCATAATGCACACCTACACCCACAAATTATTGGGTAACAAAAAGTCAATACCTTTATTAATTTTGCATTATGTTACTGTCTGTTCACAAAAAAGGAATACATCTTACTAAATATTCATTAGGTAAATGACTGTGTAATTTGTACACATTTTACACCATATTATATTAAATAATTATGCTATTGTACTTCATAATCTTTATGAAGTAACTGAAAGTATCATAAAAAATCTCTTCAAAAAAAGCCCGCATAATATCACTTAAATGGACACTAAAGTCAAAATTGAATTTAATTTTTTTTAATCATATAGCGCATTTGTTGTTTTTTTTGTTTTTTTTTAAAAAACAACCTTTCCAATTTACTACTTTTACATTTTTTGAGGTGCCAGCTCTTGCTGAACATGTGCAAGAGGTCATAGTGCATACCTACATGAGTCTGTGATTTACTTAACCCCTTAGTGACCGGACCATTTTTCAATTTTCTTACAGTTAAGGACCAGGGCTATTTTTACATTTTTGCAGTGTTTGTGTTTAGCTGTACTTTTCCTCTTACTCATTTACTGTACCCACACATATTATATACTGTTTTTTTCTTGCCATAAAATGGACTTTCTAAAGATACCATTATTTTCAGCATATCTTATAATTTACTAGAAAAAAAATCTGTTATACATCTACAACCACCAAAAACACCCATGCAAAATAGTTTCTAAAATTTGTCCTGAGATTAGAAATACCCAATGTTTACATGTTCTTTGCTTTTTTTGCAAGTTATAGGGCAATAAGTACAAGTAGCACTTTCCTATTTCCAAACCATTTTTTTTTTTCAAATTAACGATAGTTACATTGTAACAGTGATATCTGTCAGGAATCCCTGAATATCCCTTTACATGTATATATTTTTCGCCAAATGCGATCAAATAAAAAAAATTGTTAACTTTTTCACAAACTTTAGGTTTCTCACTGAAATTATTTAAAAACAGCTTGTGCAATTATGGCACAAATGGTTGTAAAGGCTTCTCTGGGATCCCCTTTGTTTAGAAATAGCAGACATATGGCTTTGGCATTACTTTTTGGTAATAATACGGCTGCTAAATGCTGCTGCGCATTTTGGGTGCAGTTTTCTGTTAATACATAGGGGACTGATAGCTGCTGAAGTGACAGTGAAAACCAGTGACGTTCCCACAAATAACATTGTTGTTCCTATTATAGAGGTCATTCTGCTTTGCAAAACCTGCTCAGCTGCATAATGTACTTAGACCTACATTTTTATCTGAACGATTTATCTATTTTTTGACTGTGTGATATAATGTATCCCAAACATTACTCTGTAGATGGACAAGGAGTGTATTAAAGACATTTATCTTATCCATCGTATGCTGTTAAATGTTCCTATTTTCGAAGAGCAGACAGTTTTTTAAGGAGAAATCCCACACACGCACGTGTCTCACAATAATCTATTGTCTTTCTCAGTGTATCTACTGACTTTAAAAGTATAAATGTCCCTCCATGGCTACTTGAAATGTTGGTAGGTATTTTTTTCTGAATAACAATATTCGCCTCTATACTGAATTATGACATTTGTATGACATACTTGTATTGTAAATTGTATTTAATTTTATTCTGTTGAAATTATTTATTTCTCTAACTCGTTGCTCAGTTTCCTTCTTATTGTACCTTATGAAGTTGATAGTAATGTCTGCTTAGTTATTCATTTGCATAAAAGAGTAACATATATATTATTCCAAATGCTAAATGTATATATTAAGTATTCTTCTATACTTAAAAGCCTTACAGCATGATTATTAATGATGAGAATAAATAGAATAAAGAATATATATGTTTGATATTCCATCCATTATATAGAAGCAGTGACTCATCTCACATAAAACTGAGAAAAAAGCTTGGATAACAATAGTTAAGACTTACCTTGATCTATAAGATTAACACATTCCAGTTGGGATGTCATTTAATACCCTATTTTAGCTCTCTAGCATAAAAACTATGGGGGTCAACGAAAGTGCGAGCGGACATGATACGATGTAATGTATCATATCCGCTGCATATCGATAAATGCCGACAGCATACACTGTCGGCATTTATCATTGCACCAGCAGTTCTTGTGAACTGCTGGTGCAATACTGCCCCGCGGCCACTATCAGGGGGTGTCAATCAACCCGATCGTATAAAAACATTAAAGGCAAAGCACAACAGAAATATGTATGATCGCTATCTGCTGACCATCAATTGCAAATATGTCTTAAAGGGACAGTAAACACCTGGTAATTATGAGACATTTCTTTTGTGTTGCTATAGAATAACATATCAGCCAACTCTTAACATTTTTAAAGCAAATGAACATGCCTTTTACGGCAAATATTTTTTAATAGCCAAACCCCACCGACCATTTGCCTAATTTAGAGGAGCCAATCTGGGCTTTAGTCTGCAGACAACAAGGCTAGCCACTTTTGTAACGTTAATATAAAGTACATTGTTTTGCAGTTATTTTTATAACGCCAATTGGGGACAGATAAGGAGCAGAATTAGCCTTGAGAAGTCAGCAGAGTGCAAGTTCTGAGAATTACTTAATTTTCAGAGCTAAATTACATGAAAATGGGGCAAAATAAATAATTAAAATATATTGCAAAGTTGTTATATTACACATAACTAAACATGTTATATAAAAATCTCAAGGTGTTTACTGTCCCTTTAGTTCCCTAATCTTACAAAACCTATACTTCATAATGAAAGACACTTTGCATGTCGCCTTTCTGAAGAGGGATAACCAATTTTCTTTAAAGGGATAGGAAAGTCAAAATAAAAATTGCATGATTCAGATAGAGCATGTCATTTTAAGACACTTTTAAATTCACTTCTATTTTTAAATGTGCTTCATTCTCTTGGTATCCCGTGTTGAAAAACAATACGCACATATCCTACACTAGAGGGAGCTGCTGCTGATTGGTGCCTGCACACATTTGTCTCTTGTGATTGGCTAACTAGATGTGTTCAGCTAGCTGTCAGCATTGCAATGCTGTTACTTCGGCAGAAGATAACAAGAGAATGAAGCAAATTTGATGATAGAAGTATATTGTAAAGTTCTTTAAAATTGTTTGTTCTATCCAAATCATGAAAGAAAATGTTGAGGTTTTCTATCCCTTTAAGAATTGTGCAAGCTTAAAACATTGTGAGATACGTTGTAAGAAAGACACCACACAAATGAACATTTGATAATTCAACCATATATAATATCTTTGGATATGGAATTTAATTCTCCCTTGAAAAAAAAATATATGCTACTTCACTTGTATATAATTCTTTCTCTCCCTGTAACAGCTCCTTTTACTTTTTTTCAGACAATAGTTTGAGTCTACAAAAGTTTCAAAGAGTTTTTTCTTTGGAGAAGTTCTACATTCCTTATGTCTAACACACTTCAGCTTCAAAGCACAGAACCCGTTCCTTTGTTGTTTTTATCTAAAATAATTCTTTCCTTTTTGCCTTATTGATATCTTTGATGTAGTGAACGGTGTACGGTATAAAAATGTTTGCTGAGCACTTGTAGGTGATGTTTAAATAAGGAATATGTCTTGTCTTTTTTTAACATTCTAAACCCTTGTGAGAAGATTTATTTTCAGTTCTACCTATCTTCTGTTTATGATGAATGTAGATATTTTATTCAATCCTTATATAAGTATCAGAAACTGTGAAGAAAAATATTACAAATGCAATTGCAACCATAAAAATAATAAGATAATACATACTGTAGTGGGCAGGGGACCCACAGCTTCTGTTGACCAATTCTATATGTGGATATAATTGGATAATGGCTTTTATGCTGACAGAAAAATTAATAGTCTGAGAGTTATCAATAGAGCGCTGGTACAAAGGGGATACCACACAACTTACAAAATGAAAAGATCCTTCGTTCTATTCAGGATAGTTTTAGTGTTAGGAGGGTTGGAGTAAGTGCGCTAAAAAAGCTAAAGGTATCAAATAAAGTTTAACTCCTTCTTAGTTGTCGTTTAATATGAAAATTAAAAATTGATTTTTTCTATAAAATTTGTAACAGACGTCCTAAAATTTGCTTATACTTTGTTTCATTGAGCAGTGGTCAGAGAAAAAGAGTGTAATATTTGTGGTTATATGTGCTAAAATTACTCAAATGGTAATTAATTATTTTAAATTAAAAAGAAACCTTTCTGAGTGATATCGTGAAAGTGTCACTGTAGAAAAAGAACTAATGTGAAAAAATAATTAATTCGTTACTAGTGTTAAAAAAATTATTGCTTGTGAAAACTATTCACATTGAGTGATGCAAATTATGTTAAAAAAATTATTGCTTGTGAAAACTATTCACATTGAGTGATGCAAATTACTCATAGTGAATAGTTTTCACACTCAATAATTTTTTTAACACTAGTAACGAATTAATTATTTTTTCCCATTAGTTCTTTTTCTACAGTGACACTTTCACGATATCACTCAGAAAGGTTTCTTTTTAATTTAAAATAATTAATTACCATTTGAGTAATTTTAACACATATAACCACAACTATTACACTCTTTTTCTCTGACCACTGCTCAATGAAACAAAGTATAAGCAAATTTTAGGACGTCTGTTACAAATTTTATAGAAAAATTAATGTTGATTATAGTGTTGCAAATCTATATTATACATAAAAAAGTGCTGTATTTGCTTTCTACTATATCTACCTACACTATATGGCCAAAAATATGTGGATATCCCTACTAAAATCTTCTTAGACAATCATTACAAATACATTTAAGACCTCAATGACTTTAAACATGACACTGGCATAGGATACCACCTTTGCCAATTTTAGTTTCTGAAATTTGTGCCCTACTAGATCTGCCCTGATCAACTACTAGTGTTAATAATGTGATGTTGAAGCATCTAGGAGCATTAACAGTTCAGCAATGAAGTGATAGACCATGTAAACTCACAGAGCGGGGTCACTGAGTGCTGAAGGGAGTAGCTCATAAAAATAGCCTATCATCTGTTGGATCACTCATTACAGAGTATCAAACTGCCTCTGGAAGCTACATCAGCACAGTACTTCATGAAATGGTTTTCCATGGCCAAGCAGCTGTACACAAGACTCACATCAACATGCACAATGCAAAGCATTGGATGGAGTGATGTAAAGCATGCCAACACTGGACTTTGGAGTAGTGGAGTGATGAATCACATTTCACCATCTGGCAGTCTGATGGAAGAATCTGGGTGTGGCAGATGCCAGGAGAACATTACCTATGGGAATGCATAATGTCTACTTTAAAGTTTGATGAAGAAGTGACAATGGTCTAGGGCTATCATTCGGGGTTTGAGTTAGGCCCCTTTTTTCCAGGGAAGGTTTATCTGAATGCTACAAGATTCAAAGACATTTTAGGCAATTGGGTGCTTTAAATTTTATGGCAACCGTTTGGGAAAGGCCCTTTCCTGTTCCAGCATGAATGTGCCCCTGTGCACAAAGCAAGGTTCATCAAGATATGGTTTAGTGAGTTTGGTGTGGATGAGCTTAAGCTGCCTGCACACAACTCTGACCTCAGCCTCATTGAACGCCTTTGGGAGGAATTGGAAATGCAGATTGCTAGCCAGATCTTCTCATCCAACATCAATGCCTGACCTTGCAAATGCTTTTACGACCATTGCTTCCTACTTCTGTTTGAGGGGAGTTTGAAATGATGGGCCTCTGAAACAGCATCTGCTGCTGCAGCTGCTGGATAAATGGAGCCCATATAGTGAAAAGGTGCAGGTGGGGGTAGAAATTGTGCCTCAGGTTTTTCTGTTGGCCCAGTGGTTTCTAGTTTTATTTTTCCCCTGCCAAATATCAAAGGTAAATCCATATTATAAACAGCCCATAGCAAAGTCTTAGTTTTAGTTTTAGCTTTTATGAGTGAAGCATTTTTGCACTTTTGCCCTTTATGTGCCCAGTGAATTTTAGGCCTTTTCAAGAGCTGCAGTGGTATTTACTATGGAGCACATGCTACACTAATTTACCAATACTTTCAAAAAATATATATAACTTCAATTAAAATCCACATTCCCATAACAACTTGCAACATAGAGTTATCTGTTCAAACTGCCTAAGTGGATGAAAATGCATTATTAAAGGGAAACTGCTGGGTACAACTAGAGTAACATGGTTACTACTCACTATACTATTGTTTATCCTCCTGTGCCTGTAGCTGTCTTCAAACTCACTCTCTTATTTCAACCCCTTGCAATTATTAGTTAGTGAAGCTCTGCATCTTCACACTGGGCACCGCCATCTTGGAGTTTATATTTCTTATTTTACTTTTAAACTGTGCAAAAAACGTAGCACTTCCTGCTCTCTATTGTGTGTGTGTGTGTGTGTACAGCAAGGCTAGAAAGCACTCTCATGAATTTTCTAAAGCAAAAACAACAAATGTTGTTTTATGAAAACATGTAAAAACATATTTATGCAATTTTCATTTTTAATAAAGGTTTTAACTATGTATTTACTGCAAATATATCACATTCCTATGTTCTACACATAGCAGAACAATGTTCTAAGTATTTCTAAATAAATATTCATAAACCTATACATACAGTATACAACAGAAGTGAGTACACTCCTGGGCAATATCACTTAAATATCAAATTATTCAAAATTGTATCACCGCTCAATAATTGTTTTATTTCTAAGTTGACAAGTAGAGTATTTCCTGTTATAAACAATAGCACAAACTACTTTAGAAAGATTATATTGAAAATACAGGCCCCAAAGTAGAGACTCAGTGCAACAAAAGTGAATACACCTGTGGTCAGTGACACACAAGTTAGATCACTGAAACAAAATTGAGTACACCTATGATTTCCAATTAGCCTAATTGCATGAGCATAGTTACCAGAACAATGGGCTGTGTCTATCTGCAAGTCTGCATCATGTCTCCACATGGAAAAGAATTGCCAGAGGAATTGAAAAATCTGATTATGAGACTTCACAAAGATGGAAAAGGATACAGGAAGATTGGTGACCAACTAAAAATCAGTCAAAACGCAGTTGCAGCAGTAATCAGGAGGTATAGATCAATACACAGTGCCAAAAAACAGAGCCTCATTAAATGACGCCACGGTCGGAGAGTGCACTACTCTGAAAAACAGGCAACAGGCAAGTGCATCAGATTTGCATCAAGGCAAGTGCTTCAGATTTTCATCAAGGCAAGTGCTTCAGATTTGGCTCAGGGGTTATCGATAGAAATTGGAGTTTCTGTGACCGCTCAGACAGTGCTAAGGACATTGCATAATGGGAACTTGTATGGACAGCATCCAAGGAAAAAACCCTTGCTTGCTCTTTGGCACAAAACTGCAAGATTAAACTTTGCTAAACAACATGAAAAGCCTGATGAATACTGGGATTATTTGGTAAAATGGCCAAGACCAAGATACAATTTTTCGGCTCAGATGGGGTGCAGCATGTTTGGTGTGAACCTGGTCAGGATTATTACAGTGAATGCATAGCCCCAACAGTGAATCATGGAGGTGGGAGTGTGACGATATGGGGCTGCATGACTGCAAAAGGTGTTGGGGAGATGACATTTATAGATGGCACCATGACTGCCTGCAATATATCAAAATACTGGCTGACAAGATGACTCCCAGTCTCCAGAAGTTTGGCAGAATATTCCAGCATGATAACGATCCAAAGCACACTGCCAAAATCACAAAGGAGTTTCTAAGGGAGAAACAAGTGAAAACTATGACCTGGCCAAGTATGTCACCTGACCTGAATCCAGTAGAACACCTCTGAGGTATTTTAAAGAGAATGATAGAGCAACACAACCCCTCTAGCAAAGAGCAGCTGAAAAAAATTGTCTCTGTAGAAGGGCAGAACATCTCTCAGAAATTTGTACGACACTGGTTTCCTCCATGCCAAGGAGGATTGAGTCTGTCATCAAAAATAAAGGTGGACATGCAAAGTATTGAGACAAATAATAGATTTGAATGTCAGTACAGTAATAAAAGGTGCACTGGCTTTTGTTGCATTGATTTCCTGCTTTGTGGCCGGTATTTTTTATATAGTAAATCTAAACTGTTAGTTTTTAATTTAACATAAGAGCAAAAAACTGTAAAACTTAGACATAATGCAGTTACTGTTAGGTTATATAATTTTGAATCATTTGACATTTAAACTTAGTAAATTTTAAAAATAATGTTATATAATTCTGCACATAGTGCAGAATTATATAACATTATATTAGCCAAACATTATAAAGCATAATTTCCCCTATTAATTTTTTTTTAAAAAAAACGCTGTTTTACAGACCCGCTCTCTGCGAGCTGCACTTAGTCTTATGGCACGGCCGGGACGGGCTGTGACTATACAGCTGGCCCGATGCGCTGAGTAAATATAACAGACCCGCTCAGCAGAGTACAGAGAGCGGGTCTGTAAAACAGCGTTTTTTTAAAAAAATTAATAGGGGAAATTATGTTTTATAATGTTTGGCTAATATAATGTTATATAATTCTGCACTATGTGCAGAATTATATAACATTATTTTTAAGGTTTACTGTCCCTTTAAGTGATTTTGCACTGGGGTGTACTCACTTCTGTTGTATACTGTGTATATATATATATATATATATATATATATATACTGTATATAAATATATAAGAATAAATATATATTGTACTACAATACCATCATATATATGTAGAAATATGTATTTATGAATAAATAGAACGTATTCTATGTAAAGAACATTGGAATGTTAAATATACATATTTTCATGTCGAGTTAGCTTGCAATATATTCTAAGTTTGGCTTTTTGCGCTCATCAGGTTAGCGCAAGAGCTTTTTTTAGTTGGTAGATCTCGTTGATCCGGTCTTTTTGAAGAGTAGATCCCAAAACAAAAAAAGTGTGGGCATCTCTGACTTAAAGGGACATAATACTCATATGCTAAATCAATTGAAAGTAATGTAGCATAACGGTAAAAAGCTGAAAATAAGATATCACCTGAACATCTCTATGTAAAAAAGGAAGATATTTTACCTCAAAATTTCTTCAGCTCACTAGAGTAAGCGCTGTGTAAACAGTTATACTTCAGCTGCTGTCCAGCTACAAGTTGAAAATAAAAAAAACCCAATAGCCAATCAGCATCAGCAGTGCTGAGGTAATGCATTGCCTTTGCTGTGATCTAATGAGATTTTACTGAAATCTCATAAGATTTCAAAGAACTTACTTAAACTGAATAGGAAAATAACATGACTGTGCTGCACATGACAGATGCACACTCCCTAGGCTGTCCTGGGACAAGCATTCTGACTGGCTGCTTAAAGGGACATTAAACACTAAATACATGCTAGATAGAATGATGCATTCAAAGAAAAGATTAGTCCATGACTAACATGTAGATGTATTTTTTAAAGTTTCATTAGTTGTTTAAAAAGTGACAAAATAAGTGTAAAGTTTTAGGCCTAGATTTGGAGTTCGGCGGTAGATGGGTTGCTAACGCCACGCGTGTTTTATGGCTAACGCACGGCATTGTTTGACTCCGGTATTTAGAGTTCAAAACAGACCATTTAACGATGCTCCTAACGCGTGTATGTCACGCGCGTAATACTGCCCGCGTAAGACAGTCTCCCATAGAGATCAATGGGAAAGGAAAAAAATAGCTTTTTTCACCTAACACTCGATCTCGCGAGAATACGCACAGCTCGGTCACATGACGCATACCACATCATGCACAACAATAACACGCCGCAAATGTCACAACAACAATCAATCAACAAAGCACACAAGCATTACACATTCACAAACGGGGGGATTTGAAATAAAATTTAATACGGGGAATACGCATATACTTTAAGATGCGGAAAATCGCAAAATAACAACAAGGAATAAAAAATATATACATACACTAGAAAAATAATCGCATTCAATATAACTATATATTAGGACAAACATACATATACAACACTTCACTAAGAACACACCATCGCAAATTCACATTTAAAAAGAATACTATTGGACAATGTTAGAGAAAACGACCACTATGACATCATCGCATTCTACACATTCCACAAATACTAACTCAAAATGAGCATGCGCAAATTCACACACCTAATACACATTGCACTAATATTAATTGCTAATAAAGCACACCTGAACACTAATTACAACGGAAATTGGTACATCATTAAACATTTACACAGGGTATATAAGCACCACACAAGCAGGGCTTCTTTGACTGTGTTGCTGTTGGGTCTTTGGAGATTGGAGGTTTAATATTAGAGAGTTGGTGCATTATTGTGAGTGAGTTAGTGTTAGCGTGAGAGAGTCAGTTGTTAGTGTTATCGTGAGTGAGTTAGTGGGAGTGGGAGAGAGTCTGTTAGTGGGAGCGTGAGTGAGTTAGTGGGAGTTGTTAGTGAGAGTTGTTAGTGGGAGCGTAAGTTACTGGTAGTTAGTGAGAGTTAGTGGGAGTGTTTGTTAGTGAGAATTAGTAGTAGTGTGTTAGTGAGAATTAGTAGTAGTGTGAGTTAGCGAGCGAGTGATTTTTCTGTACACTTAACACATTTACACGCAAACACATTCAATACATACATACACTTATCAATAACACTACATACACTCCATACCCCCTACCCCCTCATACTACACTCCATACCCCATTCCCTGTAGTCCCATTCCCTTTCATCCCATTTACTCTTATCCCATACCCCATACCCATCCCATACCCATCCCATAGTTACATTTAGTTTACATATCCTCCTTTTAGTCTTCTTCTTCTTTTGGTTTATTTAAATACTCCTTACCCTCTTTGTTTTTTTACATCCCTCTCACACTTTCAGCACTTTTTTTGTCTTTTTAGTTCTTTATTTTGACCCCCTTTCATTTCATCACACACACTTTTTGTTTGATTATTTGGGGTTTAGTTTAGGGAACAGATGGAGGCCAGGCAGGGGAGAGGTAGAGTGGGGAGGAGAGGGAGGGGGGAGAGGAACAGGGCAGGAAGGGGGGCAGGAAGCGGGGGTGGAAGCGGTGGGTGGACCCAGCCACTTGGTTCAAGATGAACAAGTGGCTGGGCCCAGTGGCGGACAGAGTAGGGCTTCACAGTCCGGGAAACAGAGGGCATCGTCACAGGGGAAGGCCAAGGCGACTAGGGAGGCGAGGTTTTCGATGGAGGAGAAGGAGGCCCTCATAGAGGCCTATATGGCCAGGTATAGGAGGCTGCAGCACCAGAAGACTACCCCGACTGCCGATGGGAGGAAATGTTGCGGCCCAGCATCTCCGAGGTGGAAATAGTCGGTATCGGAGGAATTGATACCGGGAACCTGCCACTCTCATCTGACGGTAAGCTCATTGAACAATAATTTCACATACAAATGTATTTCAAGGGACACTATACGCAAACATTTACTTTCATGATTGAGGTAGCGAATACAATTTGACAAAACATTCAAATGTACTTATATTACCTAATTTGAATCATTCTTGAGATATATTTTAATGAAGAAATAGCCATGCACACGGTGAAACAATCACAGGAGGCAGCTATATTCAGCTAACAATCAGCATCTTATAAGCATATTTAGATATGCTTTTCAGCAAAGAATATCCAGAGAATGAAGCTAATTAGATACGAAAAGTACATTAGAAAGTTGATAATAAATGTATGCTTCTAAATCATGAAAGATAAAACATTGGGTTTCATGTCCCTTTAAGGATCAGATTAATGCTATAACGTTGTTTACACGCATTCAATTACTTTGCGGTTACATCAGTATCTAGGCTATAGGTTAGGTGTGCATTTAAACAGACTGAAAACAAACGCGAAAACATTCAGATTGACCAGAGATATCACAAACACGGTTTTGAAAAAGCGGAAATCGTATTGATTGTTTGTTAGATTTCAAAGTGGATTAATGATTCTGCATTTGTAATTGTATCGTAAGCTAAGTCATTTAAAGCTTGATTTGCAAATATGCTAATATATACATTTTTTTTTTTTTTTTTTTTTTAATATACAGAGTCTGGGGAGGAGGCAGCACAAGAAACACAGCCTCATCTATCTCCCCGGGATGAGAGTGGTGGGGAGGAATTTCCACTTCGGAGGGAAGAGGCCCCCCGTGACGAAGAGCGCACGGAAGCTGATGAAGAGGCCCCGGAAGCAGAGGAGGAGCACGCGGAACCAGAGGACCCTCAAGGACCCGCACCCCACCGTGCACGGGCACCCCGCCGTGCACGTGTACCCCGCCAAGCACAACAAGAGGAAATAGCGGAGGTGCGGGTTCTACTGGACTACATAGACTGGGGAGGAGGCAGCACAAGAAACACAGGCCTCATCTATCTCCCCGGGATGAGAGTGGTGGGGAGGAATTTCCACTTCGGAGGGAAGAGGCCCCCCGTGACGAAGAGCGCACGGAGGCTGATGAAGAGGCCCCGGAAGCAGAGGAGGAGCACGCGGAACCAGAGGACCCTCAAGGACCCGCACCCCACCGTGCACGGGCACCCCGCCGTGCACGTGTACCCCGCCAAGCACAACAAGAGGAAATAGCGGAGGTGCGGGTTCTACTGGACTACATAGACCAGATGCGTAACTCCCGGATACAAAATATCGAAGGCCGCACTCGAATACTTGATGAACAAAATCAAATAATTTAAGGACAAAACCAAATAATAAACATACTCAATAGAATCGAACAAGGCCAAAACAGAATCTTTCATCTGCACCAAGAGATGTTCAATTTTTTCCGGGAGGCGCATGCTGGTCTACCTCCTGGTCCGCCTCCTGCTGCTTGGCCTCTTGCTGCTGGGCCTCCTGCTGCCGGGCCTCTTGCTGCTGGGCCTCCTGCTGCTGGGCCTCCTGCTGCTGGGCCTCCTCCTGCCGGCCCATCTCCTCCTGCCGGGCCATCTACTCCTGCTGGGCCATCTACTCCTGCCGGGCCATCTACTCCTCTTCAGCCAGCTTCTCCTCCTCAGCCATCTTCTCCTCCTCAGCCATCTTCTCCTCCTCACCTTGGTCATCCCAGTACTCTTCCTTCCACTCTTCCCACAACCTCTCCAAGGAGAACTCTTCGGAGTCGGCAGTTGCCCCTCCCAGAGCCTCAGCCCCGTGGGAAGAGGGGAAGGAAGAGGAAGTAAGTATTTATTTTCATCTTTAATTTTTTTTTTATTTAATGTGTAATGGATAGGTATGTGATGATGTGGTTTTCATACACTTGTGGACCACACTCTGTATATAATCTACTTCTATGGGACCGGGTCCATGGAGGCAGATTGTTTGCAGAGTGTGGGTTATAAGTGTGTGAAAACCACATCATCACATACGTATCCTTGTTCATGATATTGATTGGTTTCTGTGATGTGATGTCCAAACTGTTTCCCGAATCGCAAACAAAATTACCATTACAATTATCCATGATGGCATATTACTGTTTGAATGCCAATAACACAGCTTAAAGGGACAGTCAGAAAATTATTGATTACAAAGAAAACACTGTATTACGCATTATCAAGTTGGAAACAACAAAACATGGAGAAATACGTGTGACTTATGTGCTTAACCTTGTATCTATGCCTAGGAAAAATGACCACTTATTTGTTGTTCTGACATAACAACCTTTTAGATATCAATGATCAATACATGGTAAATAATATGCTGTATGAGCACAAGGTTTTACATATACAAATGCTATCCAAATGCCCTCTAGTGGTCAAATTGTATAATGATTACATGCACTCTTCAAGCTCGAAGAAATGAGCACACGAACCTCATAGGTTTAGCTAGCAAATTTAAATAAACAAAGACAAATGATTAATTGGTGAGAAACCTTTGATATCATTGATATTACAAAATTGACTTTTATAATAATGCAAAACATTATTTGTTTTCTAAACTGTCCCTTTAACAAAATTACATATGCTAACACATATTTGAAGCTTGTTGGTATATCTACATGTACTTGGTCAAAAATTAAATATTGAAATCAGATTTATATTGACGTGTTAAATAAAGTATATTTTCTTAAAGAGACATTATTGTGTTAATTTTTTTTAAGAAAGACATTTGTTTGAACAATGAATATGGTTTAAAGTCCTTTTAGGAGTGGGGGGTGAAAATATGCTAACAATAATATATTTGAAGATTAAACAATGTGGAACTCATACATGATACAAAAATCAACATTTGCATTAAAGGGACAGTATACTATATTTTTAACAGAACTGTATGTAATAGACACTACTACAAACAACAAGATTAACATATACTGATATCAATATTACAAAGCTTCAAACACTTTCAAAGAAAATCGGGTTATCTCTATTGAAAATATAGATGAACCCCCATTACAACCGTAAAACAAGACAATACCCCATCATTAACATATGAAAAGACCCTTTACACAAACAGGAGAAAGCTGGAGATGGTACTCACATGAAACTTAGAGGCTTGGCGAGGAGTCTGATAATTAATTACATTTTCTTTGAACAGAAGCAAAATGAAACGTGTATTAGTTAAACAATGGACTATCTAACTAGAGACAAAATAAAAAATTTTGATTTATAATGTGAGTGTCTAATGAACCTTTAATAAAATTTACAACGAAATTACATTTAGAAGAAGTCGGCATCATATATTTAGCATATGATAAAGCTAAATGCATATTGATTACTTTATTCTAACACAATAGCGCATATTTATTAATTAGATATCTTTAACATTAAAAACAACAGTCATTTTTCTGAAAAAGGAACATATTGTTGACAAACATATTAAACAACATGGACTATAGAGATTTGCACTTGCCTCGAAATATCATATGCATGAAAATATTTTGCTTTCGTTCGTTTATTCAACCAGACATCCATCAAAAGAGAATGTGGTGGTCTTTATCAGCTACGGGTCAACAATGTAACATGATGCAAATAATACATATTCTCAAGGTTTTTAAAATTGGCTGCAGTCACAAACGTGTTTAACGTGCACAAACAAATATTGCGGGACTACGTAATCCAATCATACGTTTTTTTACCTTTGCATGTGATGTCTTAACATGGCGCTTCCTTGATCACGTAAGAACGCCATCCAATAAAAGGCACATTCTTGATCACGTAAGAACGCCAAAAAAAAGGTGCATCCTTGATCGCGTAAAAACGCCATCCAATAAAAGGAACATTCTTGATCACGTAAGAACGCCCAAAAAAAAAGGCGCATCCTTGATCGCGTAAAAACGCCATCCAATAAAAGGAACATTCTTGATCACGTAAGAACGTCAGTCAATACAAGGAATCATTGGACAGCCTGGCAGGTGACGTTTTGAGCAACATGGCGCATCCGAGATAGCTGAAAAACCGCAGCCAATACAAGGACTCAGTTGACAGCTTGGCATATCACTAAAAAATGTATTTATATTTTAGGAACTAGTATGTGTCTAGATTGCTATCTAGGAATGTCACCAAATCATGAATCATCTTTTCGGACTTGACTGTCCCTTGAACTATAGCTATGGTGTATATCTTTAACATTTAAAAGATACACATGAGAAATACATATGCCATTGATGTTTTAAGATATGTTTTGATTGTTTTGGAATAACAATAATGATACATGGATTGATTAAACGTGTCATTTATTCAAGTTTAAATATGGTCAGCCTACCTATAGCCATATATGGGAGGAGAATTATTTTGTTAACATATTTTTAAACAAATATTCATCATCTAAAATATTTGCATTACACACAGAGATTTATTTGGTTACACTTTTAAAATAAGATAGAATAGAAAATGAAATACATGTGCTGTCAACATTACAATAAGATTGTTTATTAATAAGATTATATGTCCTTGTTCATGTAAAAAGGACAAAAACGCTTTAGAAATGGAAATACATTCATTAACAATTGTGCTCACCATCCCTTAAAGGGACATTATTTTGTTTTTAAAAAGCGGATACACATAGACAATACTATTTCAATAAAATGAACCCTTTAAAAGGGATTATATCATTGTATCAATCCTCAGATCATTTGTTAAAGGTGCATCAATTCATGCAGAGTTTCTAAATACACACATGGATGTGAAAATTGAAATATACATATATAAACAAATAACAATCTATATATACATATATAAAACAATTACTATGCTAATCATAATCATGCAATGATAAAGCTAAGAGAAAAATATATAAAGACAAATAATAAGATTACATTGGAGATGTTAATCTTAAAGTCATTTACAATTGTCTTACATTTATGATTTTTAATATAAAAATATTTTTGGTAGGTCCCTTTAAGGATCAACAAGATAAACTAGAGCTTTAAAAAAATTACATGAAGAATGAGGACAAAGAATCGTGCAATTACATGTCTTTTATTAGTATGTAAGAAAACATCAACAACGTTTAGAAATAATCTTGTAAAAATAAGGAATATTTGAGCCATATGACAAGGTAACAGAGTGCATCACAGTCCATGAAGAGAGTTACCAAGGGCCACCATAGCCCCATTGGAGACATATGACAAGGTAACACAGTGCATCACAGTCCATGAAGAGAGTTACCAAGGGCCACCATAGCCCCATTGGAGACATATGACAAGGTAACACAGTGCATCACAGTCCATGAAGAGAGTTGCCAAGGGCCACCATAGCCCCATTGGAGACATATGACAAGGTAAAAGAGTGCATCACAGTCCATGAAGAGAGTTGCCAAGGGCCACCATAGCCCCATTGGAGACATATGACAAGGTAACACAGTGCATCACAGTCCATGAAGAGAGTTGCCAAGGGCCACCATACTCCCATTGGAGACATATGACAAGGTAAAAGAGTGCATCACAGTCCATGAAGAGAGTTGCCAAGGGCCACCATAGCCCCATTGGAGACATATGACAAGGTAAAAGAGTGCATCACAGTCCATGAAGAGAGTTGCCAAGGGCCACCATAGCCCCATTGGAGACATATGACAAGGTAACACAGTGCATCACAGTCCATGAAGAGAGTTGCCAAGGGCCACCATAGCCCCATTGGAGACATATGACAAGGTAAAAGAGTGCATCACAGTCCATGAAGAGAGTTGCCAAGGGCCACCATAGCCCCATTGGAGACATATGACAAGGTAAAAGAGTGCATCACAGTCCATGAAGAGAGTTGCCAAGGGCCACCATAGCCCCATTGGAGACATATGACAAGGTAACACAGTGCATCACAGTCCATGAAGAGAGTTGCCAAGGGCCACCATAGCCCCATTGGAGACATATGACAAGGTAAAAGAGTGCATCACAGTCCATGAAGAGAGTTGCCAAGGGCCACCATAGCCCCATTGGAGACATATGACAAGGTAACACAGTGCATCACAGTCCATGAAGAGAGTTGCCAAGGGCCACCATAGCCCCATTGGAGACATATGACAAGGTAACACAGTGCATCACAGTCCATGAAGAGAGTTGCCAAGGGCCACCATAGCCCCATTGGAGACATATGACAAGGTAAAAGAGTGCAACAGGCACAACAATAAACTTTTAAAAAGGCCAAATGGCAACAATAAAAAAAAACATCAACATGTGGACAGAGGATTCTTATCTGCCACCTTGGAGCATCTCCAGATTCTCCACTTACTGGTCATCCTCTTCATCGTCCTGTGCATGTCCAGCTCCAGATTCAGGCCTTGAACTTAATTGCATAATTTCACGCAGAGTCAAGTCCTGAACCCGGAGCTGGGCCTGCATGGTGTCGTTCATCCCTCTCAGGACAGCTGCGTTCCTCAACACGGCCTCCTCTAATCTTGCTATCCCTTCTAGCATGAGCCATGCTGAGTCACAGCCTAAAAGAAAGAATAAATTAAATATTAATGATAATTACACAACAGACGAAAAAAATAGAAAAGATACATTGTCATCATAAAGACAAATCATTCTTTACATCAATTAGTTTAAATTTATTCTTTACACATGAATTATGTTATTCAGACAGACCGAAATCATTAAAGGGACAGTTTACTCAAACATGTTGTCCCCTTTAATTGGTTTTAGATGATCCACTTATACAGCTTGAGTGTATAAAATCTTGTTAAAGGATTTACATTGTACTTACATTAGCAATTTAAATATTTTAATTATACTGTGGTAGGCACACCTATCCTTAAACATTTTGGCATTGAGGACAAGCTGTGTAAACATAGCAACCTGAAGAAATTACATTCCCACTGGGTTAGACAAGAGATAATGTATAAACATTTGTACATTAATTGTTGGATCCAAGTAGTGGTGATTGGTATATGTAGTGATATCCAATTAAAGGGACACTGAACCTAAATATTTAATTGACTGATTCAGATAGAGCATGACATTACAAATATTTAAAAATTACACATATTCTTTAAATGTTTGAATTCTATAGCTAGATTTTGAATGCAAGAATGTCGGTTTTTAGGGCAGGCCATATTTGTTTATCAACTTTGTTTGTCCCTGCTGGTTGATGGATACATTCATCCAACAATAAAGAAATGATGTCCACAATTATTTTATTTTTTAAATTAATTATAGGCATTTCTTTGTTTCAATAAAGATATCAAGAGAATGAAGAATAATTCATAAGAGTAGTAAATTATAAATTTGATTAACATTGCATGCTCTATTTGAATCACAATAGAAAATATTTTCCTTCAGTGTACCTTTAAGTATCTTATAATGTTGATTTTGAATGATACTTACAGCTGTGCCTGGGAAGGACAATCCGACACTCAGGACAATGAAGGTTGAGACAGGGGGGAGGGATGGGATTGGCTTGGGGAGGGATGGGATTGGCTTGGGGAGGGATGAGCTGATGCTCCGGGGTAGGCCGTACAGCTGGGGAGTGGGGAGTTGGGGTCTGGGCAGCTGTACGGGTCATAATACGGGGAGAGCAGCGAAGGGGGTGGTATGGGCGTTTTTTGGGAGGGGCAGGAAATGATAAATGGGAAGGGCCGGCAGGGGTCTGGGCATGGGCAGGAGTCTGGGCATGGGCAGTGGTCTGGGCATGGGCAGGGGTCTGGGTCTGGGCAGGGGTCTGGGCATGGGCAGGGGTCTGGGCCGGGGTCTGGGCATGGGGAGGGGTCTGTGACTGGTCAGGGGACTGGGCAGGGGCGGAAACCAGATGACCAGAAGTGGTGGATCCATCTGAAAATTTAATAAATATATATTAACATCTCATACATCATGAAATCAAATCAACGCATTTCAAATTGATTATGTTTTCAATATACTTAGAAGTGTGTTTGAATTTGCAAACAATTATGAAATGAGGATATGGTATGCATATAGGCACTCAGATGAATATCAATTACTGTCTGTACAATTATAACATTATTATTGTGTTTTGGCCTGGAATATGCATGTGACATAATGATGGCATGAATTATACATTTTTTAAAAATAAAAAAATTTCATGCTGCCTGATATAGAAAGGGGGCAGTAGTGTATTTGAACAGACAAATAATATTCCTTTTTAAAGTGCAAAAGCTGTAGACTTTGAATGTCTTCAATGAAATGATTTCAAATAAAGCAACATGTTGGAAACATGATAGATATATTTCACATACCATTAGACTCCAAGGCAGCCTCTTCCTCCTTCGTCACATATGTTAAATCAATCTCTGTAAAACATAACATGTTGTGTACACGTTAAGAACAGATATTATAACATATGTTACTGTTGTTCAAAGACACACATCAATGTTGCATTAAAGATATACACACCCAAAGTTATGATTTACATCATTTTGATGGAGCATACAAATTACATTAGATTTGTTATTCTCAATGATTCATATTTTCGATGTATTGTTTGTATTAATTTACAAATCATAAAAGCATAGTACATAGAACATTTAAGATTTCTCATGTGTGTATCACTTGATGACAAAAAAGAACATGCAATATTAAAAGAAAATTAATATATAATCAGAAGAGAAAATTATATGTTTGTTTCAAATGTTATGCTTCATCAGAATCATGCTCATAATATTGATTACCAATACACATTCAATGACATATAAATGAGTCAATGGACTTACCAGGAGACCGCAAAGGCGGCTCTATGTCACTGCTGGATTCCTGTGGGCTCACCACACCAACTCTCTCTATGAATGATATAGATATATATTAGGAAACACATTTGGGATATCACTAAATCACATCTGTATCGAATTTTAAGATTAATCAACTTGAAAATGTGAAGAATAGAGCAGTCATTAAACCAGAAAATGCTTGATTGAATCAAGGGGATTCTGTTAAAAATTATGTATTGAACATATGTTTAATTTCAGACTATATTAGACATCAAACTCATCTCATACGATGCTATTGCATATCTAAATATACCCATTGATCAATGTTCTTAAAAGAATACACACAAACCACATTTTGAAGAGCAGCTGTTGACAAATCTAAAGAAACACATGTGGCACATCGAGCCATTTGTGCAATGTACAGTAATCTTGTTTAGGACACAACACATATTTATCACAATACAAAACCAAATTGATTAGTACAAATATGTAATCATGGTGCTGTTAGAGTATGCTGATATCTATAAAGTAACTCCAACAGTGAATTTGTGAATTATATATCAATATTGTTTAATTCAAAGAATGTAAAGATGAATGAATCTATTGTTTATTAAAGGGACACTGACATGATTAAATCATTGATTTCTCTGTTCAAACTGTTCAAAATGATTTAACATTGACTCCTATTATAATTTGAATGTTGCTACATTTTAATCTTAAAGGCAGATAAGCAATATTGTATTCAATAAATATTGTTTGTTGAAGGTATCCACCAATCATCAATAAAAACCCAGGTTGTTCAACCAAAATTGAGATGCAGATAAACGTACATTCTTGATTTTAAAATACATTTAGCAATAGAATATTTCACATATGATGATAGTATTATATTTAAATGTTTATTAATATTGCATACTCTATCTGAATGACAACATTAATAATAGTAGATCAGTATCCCTTTAATATAAAATTATATTGATTTGACAATGTTGGTGTTAATGAATTCTCTACTCCATATGTTGATGTAATGAATGGGATTGAGCATGCAATTCAAATCTAATATGTTATTTAAGGATATCCGAAGAATTATTTAAATTTCATCTATTAAAGGGACATTACATATAAATATTGAACAATGTGGATTTAGTATGTAATGTTCTGTCCATGTTTCTAAGACAAATGTCAATTAAAATGAGACATACCATACTGTGACAAGCCCTGCCTTAAGGATCCAGCAGCAACATCCATATCTGTAATATATTAAATGAGGATTGCATATCATTAATACAAATCATGCCATGTTTAAAATCTTTACATTATTAAAAAATCAATTTTAAACTATTAATCCTTTGGTAGTCCCATGAGTTAATTGTTTCCTCAATTCAATTCATGATAAATATATCCTGTACTGTTATTTTCAATCAGTTGTGTTGTTTACTGTAGCTTTAATTATTTTTTGGTGTTATTTCATTCTCATCAATTGATGTGCATATGTTACAATTTATTTGGATTCTTCTTTTTTTATTATGTATAATATTGAAAATAAGAATACTGTATTCTTCACATATATAATAATTCACATTTCATTTTGACCAACATGTATAAAGCAATGCCACTTACAGCAAAGCCATGTTAACGTGTATGCGCAATTCCATTTTCGCGATCATTGCGCAATGATTCAAATCGGAATTACGCATCCATCATTTGACCAACATGTATAAAGCAATGCCACTTTCAGCAAAGACATGTTAACGTGTATGCGCAATTCCATTTTCGCGATCATTGCGCAATGATTCAAATCGGAATTACGCATCCGTCATTTGACCAACATGTATAAAGCAATGCCACTTACAGCAAAGCCATGTTAACGTGTATGCGCAATTCCATTTTCGCGATCATTGCGCAATGATTCAAATTGGAATTACGCATCCGTCATTTGACCAACATGTATAAAGCAATGCCACTTTCAGCAAAGACATGTTAACGTGTATGCGCAATTCCATTTTCGCTCTGTGACGCATATTCTGTAGAGCGCAAGACACATCATTCCTATTTCATGTGTCACTAATCTAAAATCAGATATCTAAACATCATATGTAGTGTATGTTGTGAGATCTGTATAGGTTTAGTATCTGACTATATACACATTTATTGCTAAAAAAAAATAAAATAAGATATTATATGAAGTTGGATAATTACCTGGTTCAGATTCTCCATCTCCTCCCAGGCCACCGGACGGAGAAGCAGCTGCCCTGGCCCCCGCGTCAGGACTTTCAGATCCCGCAGCTGGGAGGGAAGAAGAGGAGGCCGAGGATGGCGAGGATCTGAATCTTTTGGGGACCCGGAGATTGAGGAGCTCGCATAAAGTCACCTCATAAGGGAGTAGGTACAGTTTCCGCGGGGCCTCTCTTTTGCCACCTCTTTTATGGGCTTGTACCCAGTCCCTTATGAGGTTGACTTTTTTGGTTAACCGCAACCTCATATCTCCGAATCTCCTCATGATCTGATCCTGGGTCCTCTGGACGTCACACACCAATCTAACCGCATTGGTGATAGACTCCCAGAGGGCCTTCTTAACAGGCGCATCTGTCAACCTCCTCTTGTTCCCAAACAGCTGGGGATAAAAGTCCTTGACGGCGTGGACCAGTGCAGCGCTCTCCTCCTTGGTGAACCTGGGAGCTGACATGCCTGCTGGGTTGTCGATTTTTTGGTAAAACAAAAACAGATATACTGCCTGCAGGCATTAGAGAACTGACAAAGATGGCAACGTGGACTTTTATATGGTGAAGTAAACATGAGATGCACCATGGGACAAGTTATCTGTACATCTGATTGGATAAAAGTTTGAAATATTGTTAGAATGTCTGTGAGACCATCCTGACTCAAGTTGTGTTTGTGTGATGAACTCTGATTGGCCATTCCTTAATGTTTCATATCTTAGTAACTTCCTTACACATACCTCATGGTGGTGCTGTAACTTCATTTTTCATGTAGACTTATTTGTAACTCATGGGCATGTCATGCGG
Organism: Bombina bombina; assembly: GCF_027579735.1. Lineage (NCBI taxonomy): Eukaryota > Metazoa > Chordata > Amphibia > Anura > Bombinatoridae > Bombina > Bombina bombina. Next base: position 635,871,979 of record NC_069503.1, read on the forward strand.
ATATGTGTGACGCAGATTTAATATCCGTGATCCGTTAAATATTAATGATTAAATTTTATTTAACATCTAATACTGTCACATTATTAATGTTGTAGACATTTCTCGGTTTAATAATGGTCTGTTTCTTTAATACAAATACACATTTAATATTGTATGTCTTTATTGTTCATAAAATCCATTTATTGACTTATTGTGAAGTATTGATATTGCTCTATTAAATGTATTTCATAATGCACATTGATTGTGTGCTATTGCGTGACATTAGACTTTAATGTTTAAAGATGCTAATCTGGTGTTTCAAGATGCGTTTCACACGCAATATTTCTGAATGTTCAAATTCAGGTTATAAGGTCATTCACTTGGATAATCTGTTTATAAATGTTTAACTACAGGTTTGTTTGTTATTAGTAAATAAACCTCGAGCTTGTATTTGTCTGAAGTGCTCATATATGTTATTGTGCAATGGCGTCTTTATTTTTAAATAGACATTACAAACAAACAATTGTATCAAATGATCTGTAGAGATAGAAGATTGTTTATACTTTAAAATGTAAATCAATGTATCTTAGTATTTAGATATCCTCAACAGAAGAAATTTAAATGCACATGGTTGAGACAATCACATAAGGCATCTCTGTGCATCCACCAATCTTCATCTACTGAGCCTATCTCGATATGCTTTTCAAGCAAAGTATGTCAAGATAGGAAGAGAAGTAAATACATTCTTTAAATCTCTTAAAGGGACACTGTCCAAACAAATTTAGTGTTGGTGATTCAGATTGAGCATGAAATGTTAATCAACGTTATAATTTAATCCGATTCTCAAATGTTAACAATTATCTTGTTATCTTTATTTGCAAATCAATAATGATATTTGAGTTTACGGACAATTTTTTCAAAAACCTGGGTTGTCCTTGATGATTGTTGGATAAATTAATCCACCACAAAAAACCAAGTTCAGTCCAGAGTACTGAAGCTAATAAATTATCTCTTTAATGCCTTATTTTTAAATTAATGATAGCAAAATCACAAGGAGCATTCATAATATGAGACAATTTTTAAATTTGCTTAAAATAGAATACTCATTCAGAATGTATAAATAATTAATTTTTTAACTGTCTCCCTTTAAGTATATTTTTAGTTCATGTCCCTTTAAATAAACATTTCACAATAATGCTTGAAATATCAGAAACCTAGGCACCTTCCTTTTGATAAATTAGTATAACATATGAGTCAATAAAATTTAGATTAACTTCTGGATTGTTTTACACACTGACTGAAATATATATTGTAAAGGAGGTATTTCAGAGTCTTTAGCTTAGAGGGACATTAAGCTATATGTTATGTATGCATTATGGATAAGATTATAATATTTGAACAACTTAATATGTTTTGGTATTCAATCATTACATTGTAATTATATATTTTTTTTAATTAAATACATATCTACATAGGCTATTTTGATGCTGATTGTTGGTTGCACATAGATACCTTATGTAATTGACTAAGATCTGTGCATTGATTTTTTTTTTACAAAGTATATTTAAAGACTGGATGTAATTCTATAGTACTTTCTAAATATGTTTAAATTATTTTATGAATAATTTAAAAATCAATACACAATATACTTTGTGAATGTCCCTTTAAGGACCAAAACATTTGTAATGTTGATTTAACATTGTCAAAATAAACTAAAGGGGAATGAAAATTATATATAGATATGTGATGTCTAACCCAAGAGGTAAGATTTTAAAAACTACATAATATTATTAACTATAGTTAAATGACTCCACTAGAAAATCAAATCGATTAACCTGCCATCCAATAACTAGCTTGTGAAAAATATAAAGTTAAATGACCTACCATTTATAAATGTAAAATTTTAATAAATTTTGCAAATAATGTTTTGAGATACCTAAGGAAGATACAAGATCTTATAAAATTAATTTTACATTCAACAACACTGTCACTTTAATGTAATTGAACCACTTCCCCTTCTTAAAAGTGAAAAAAATTAATTTTTGTGAAATTGACTACATATCCGAAATTATTTTAACATCTAATAATTTCAAAAGAAAAGCATCGATGGATCTCACTCCCCAATGAATGTTAAAAAAGATAGTTTAATGTAATATTCTCTGAATCAGTGGATTTTCAACAATTAAAGCATTATTTGATCTTATGCATGTGCTTGTCAAATAGACAACTACCAGTCATGGGAGTCAAATTGATTTTTATTGACAGATTATATGGATATTTATTATAATCTGTTCCAAATAGTGTATTTAATACTAAACTTTATATTATTACCATTTTAAAATTTAATAGTTTCTGAACCAAAAATAAAAATATATTCCTGGAAGTCATCAGATGCCAATATGAAATGTAAAAAATTTTTTGACAAAAGTTAATACACACGTAGTCAAAGAATCATAAAATACATTTACAATCATCTTGTGTCTATGCTCTAACTTTGTTCAACATTTTTTAAAGATATTTATTAATTATATTTTCAAAAAATATATATGGATTTTCGAATTATACATAAAAATGTATATCAAATTTCTATAATATATAGGTTGAACATAAATGTAATATTTCATGTCCATTCAAATACCTCTATATCAACTATAATATGTATTCCTTTTTATGATTGTGATCCTTAAATATCTAATGATCAAATATGTATGATTAATTTATGTAAGCTACCAATAATCAACATTCTTCCTGTGATTATTAACTAGCATGCATTGGTACACCAACCTGGATAACGCATGGTCTTTGAAAGTCAATTCAGGGCTAAACAGTTGATCTTCAATAGGTGTCTTATTCATCATTTCAAAAATAGAGGACTGAAATCCCATCTAAAAATTAGAAATTCATCTAAGTGTCTGATTGTGATCCCTAAATATCTAATTAAGAACTAAATATGACTAATGTATGTAAGCTACTAATATTCAACATTCTTCCTGTGATTCTTAACTAGCATGCATTGGTACACCAACCAAGATAATGCATGGTCTTTGAAAGTCAATTCAGGGCTAAACAGTTGATCTTCAATAGGTGTCTTATTCATCATTTCAAAAATAGAGGACTGTGAAATACCATCTAAAAATTAGAAAATCATCTAAGTGTCTCCAATAGGATGCCTCAACAGCCTTATTCTATTAAATAGTTGGCACTTACCATGTGAACATGTCTTTGTATGCTTTTCAAGGTCAGCAGATTTGAAAGATAATGCCAGACATGATCCCATTGGTATACTTCAATTTCAATCTTGGCTTTTTCCACTGTCAGTCTGGGCAATCTTCACTGTCAGGCTTCTAATTCTTCCCTTTCAGTCTTTAGATTAAGTCAGCTCCCTAATGGCATAAAAGGTTTATTCAAAATTACTACAAGTGTGTGAATCATTTCTGTAGCCCTCTCCCACCCCCATTTCATAAGAAATTTTTGTCACTAGCTTACTGTGTAGCATCTTGTGTTATGTTCTATCAAGTGTGAAGATGAGTCATATTGAGCAGAACAAACCTCTAATGTGTGACATTGAACCATAGTCATGATAGAGGATAGTTATGCTAGAGGATCCCTTTCTGAGTATTTACATTTTAAGTAATGTGTAAACTAAATACTAGTTTATAAAATGTATGCCATATGATGTATTTGTGTATAATTCATGCCAGCAACAGTCCAGACATTTATACTTACCAGCTGATGTCCTCTTTAAAAACCAGGTGGCAAAGACTCGCTACAGGACCCAATGGCCAGAGCATCACCTATATTAATAAATGAAACACATTTTTAGCATTTGATGAACAATCCTAACATGTTTGCACAATTCTCTACTTGTCATTTCCCTACAGTTCACATCTATTGTTAATACTCCAGTCTAACTTCTATTCTTTACCGTCTAAAGTTGCGGTTGATGATGTCTGCTCTGACATTGAGGCCCTCATCCCGGAATGGCCCCTCTAGAACAGGATCATCCTCCTCATCTCTGAGGAGGTTTCTGTCCGGCCGAACGGCCTGCAGCATCCCAGCCCGCTGTGCAATATTATGCAGGACGCTACAGGCTACAACGATCTTAGCCACCTTCTTTGGGTTGTACTGGAGGGCTCCTCCCGACCTGTCCAGGCACCTGAACCTCATCTTCAGGAGCCCGAACATCCGTTCAACCACCGCCCTGGTTGTCTTATGAGCCCTATTGTAGCGCTCCTCAGACACATCAGTCGGGCTACGCAAGGGGGTAATGAGCCAAGGCCGGCTCATGTACCCAGAATCACCTATAAATTATGAACAGAACATAATTCCAACCAAATCCTCAAAATAGTATTTGTAGTACAATAAAAATTTTGGTACACGATAATCCATTAACAAATGTTTATTTTAACTTAAAAATATCTAGTTCAATATTATTCTCTATCTTCCCATTTCAGCTAAGACATGCTACATATGCGTATTTCTCCTAAATCAAGCCTTGTGTAAAATGCTAACTACATGGTTACATTACATTCTCTATCTGAGCATTTAAGGTAAGACATGCTACATATCTGCATTGAACTAAAAGACATTTGCGGAAAGAGACAATGACATGGTTAAATTGCATTAGCTAATATCTTCCCATTTCAGCTAAGACATGCTACATATGCGTATTTCTCCTAAATCAAGCCTTGTGTAAAATGCTAACTACATGGTTACATTACATTCTCTATCTGAGCATTTAAGGTAAGACATGCTACATATCTGCATTGAACTAAAAGACATTTGCGGAAAGAGACAATGACATGGTTAAATTGCATTAGCTAATATCTTCCCATTTCAGCTAAGACATGCTACATATGCGTATTTCTCCTAAATCAAGCCTTGTGTAAAATGCTAACTACATGGTTACATTACATTCTCTATCTGAGCATTTAAGGTAAGACATGCTACATATCTGCATTGAACTAAAAGACATTTGCGGAAAGAGACAATGACATGGTTAAATTGCATTAGCTAATATCTTCCCATTTCAGCTAAGACATGCTACATATGCGTAATTCTCCTAAATCAAGCCTTGTGTAAAATGCTAACTACATGGTTACATTACATTCTCTATCTGAGTATTTAAGGTAAGACATGCTACATATCTGCATTGAACTAAAAGACATTTGCGGAAAGAGACAATGACATGGTTAAATTGCATTAGCTAATATCTTCCCATTTCAGCTAAGACATGCTACATATGCGTAATTCTCCTAAATCAAGCCTTGTGTAAAATGATAACTACATGGTTACATTACATTCTCTGAGCATTTAAGGTAAGACATGCTACATATCTGCATTGAACTAAAAGTAGACATTAGCGGGGGGAAAATATATGGGTAAATTGCATCCTATAGCTGAACATTACGCTAACATTTTAAAACTACAGTGGCAATTGTCACAATAATTAACCATGTTGTGCACAAATACTCACCAACGAGATAACCAGGGGGCATTTGTCTTTCCTCAAACTGTCTCCACAGGGACGACAGAGAGAGGATGCGGGCATCATGACAAGCCCCTCCAAAATTCGCACACACATGCATAATCCTCATCTGTGCGTCACAAACATACTGCACGTTAAGGCTATGAAAATGTTTGCGATTTCTGAAGGGCGACTCATCAATTGGAGCACGCAGCGCAATGTGGGTACAATCTATGGCTCCCAAGACATTGGGCATTTGAGCAATATCAAAGAATTCCCGCTTCAGGCGCCTCCAATCACCATCATTCTGTGGGAATCCTATGTATTGCTTACTGATACGTACCATGGCATCCAGAAAGTTATCAAACACCACAGAGAATGTACCTTGAGCCAGGCCATGCATGTACAGTTGTCCGGATTGAAAACTCCCGGAGGCCAGGACGTATAGACAGCTTAGCATCCTACTCATGGTGGGAACAGCAGTCCTTATTCTTATACGTGGCTCCAAATGAGGTTTAAGAAGATCGTAAAGGCCAATGAGCTGTTCGCGATCGAGCCGATACTTATCAAAAACCTCAAAGTCACTCATGTTTTCCAAGGTGGGTCTCATCCTGTAGACACGAGGACCTCGAACCAGATGACCCCTTCGTCTCAGTCTGAGCCGCCGAGGCTGCCTGATTCGACCAACAGCTAGTTCGCCAATAGCAGCACCAGCAGCGTCTACCATGTCATCGTCATCCATCTTTCAAAACAGCGTAACAAGGTAAGCACTTGATCTGATGTGGATCACAAGTGATGCATTGGCCATGTTGTTTGGGGGATTTATAGTACAATTAGTCCAATGGTAGTGAGTTTGTAATGATTGCTAATTGTATTCACTTGTTTGTATGTGAGCAGCGCGAATGCTTTCACAGTGGGCGTTTATTTGTTGTTTGCTGAAATGTTATTTTCAAACAATGATTCTCAATGTGAAAGTGTCAAATATCACACATACAGTGCATGTTTGTAATGTTTGTTCATATGCGTAATCAATATTTCTTAAACACGATCTTATAGTAACAAGCACACGTCCAGGCTAACATGAATGAAAGTGCATAGTTGTGTATAATGTGCATCGAATGTGATCGATCAATGTTGCTGCAATATTGTTTGTAAACGATAAAGTAACAGCTGCCATCTGTAATATTGTATATATAAGTGATTGCCGAGCTGTCAATATTGTATGCGTCCCTTTAAAATCGCAATAATAATTCCGAACTTCCCATCTGCCATCTGTAGTATTGTATATATAAGTGATTTCCGAGCTGTCAATATTGTATGCGTCCCTTTCAAATCGCATTAATACTGAATAACTTCCCGCTGCCATCTGTAGTATTGTATATATAAGTGATTGCCGAGCTGTCAATATTGTATGCGTCCCTTTAAAATCGCATTAATACTTAATAACTTCCGGATGCCATCTGTAGTATTGTATATATAAGTGATTGCCGAGCTGTAAATATTGTATGCGTCCCTTTCAAATCGCACTAATACTGAATAACTTCCGGCTGTCATCTGTAGTATTGTGTATATATAAGTGATTGCCGAGATGTCAATATTGTATGCGTCCCTTTCAAATCGCACTAATGCTGAATAACTTCCGGCTGTCATCTGTAGTATTGTATATATAAGTGATTGCCGAGCTGTCAATATTGTATGCGTCCCATTCAAATGGCACTAATACTGAAGAACTTCCGGCTGTCATCTGTAGTATTATATATATATAAGTGATTTGCGATCTGACAATATTTATTAATTGTCCCATTGAAATCGCCTTAATAATGCTGTTCCAAACTGTTGTTTACGTATATGTTGTATTGTAGTATTGAGTGTTAAAGTTCCGAAAGGGGCGGTACAGTGGTGAATCTGTGATGTGTATGGTTGAATCTTCTAATGACGTCATGATATTATTACCCTGCCTATGTAGTTCATAAATCCTCATTGTGTTGTTGTATTTGACTACATTGTTATTGTGTGCTGAATAAAATCTAAATGTGTGCTTTGTGGTTGCGTGATGGGTGATGCGTGTTATGTACATGTATGTATATATTGTGATTGTGTCCCACATATGCTGACTTCTATATAGCGGTCTGGCATTGTTGTTCCTTCCCATAAAGTGACATCTGTAATCTGGTGTACTGATGTTCTTGTTGTACGTAATTCCTAATGGTTTCTGGTGATGGAATCATGATGTTAAAAGTACAGTAAAATACATATGTTGTGTTTTGTGATTCCTCTAGAGAATGTAATGTGTTTGTCCCCCATCATTTGAATGCACATGTATGAGTGAATGTTAAAAGTAATGTATGTGCATCCATGAGTGATCATGTGTTAAGCCTATGTAGATATGCTGTTGCTGCAAGCATATGAGTTGAATAACTGAAATGCAATAATAAAGGTAAATGAGAATTGTTTCCCATTGTGTAGTGTTTGTGAATCCTGAAAAGTTGACATTATTTTTGTGTCCGTTTAAATGTAATATTTTTAAAAATAAAATTTTGTTAATAGTGATGTTGAATTGTAGTTGATGTAATATAAAAGTCTGAAAGAATGTAATGGTGTTGTGAATATTCAAACAGTAAAATCCATAAATCCACCATAGGGAAATAGTCATTTCTTGATCTATTTATCATAGCTGGGTCTAATGCATGAAATCATGTATTTTCTAGCGCTGGTATTTGGAGTTTTTCTGTCTACGCTATTTGCGTGCGTTAGGGAAATGAGGGTTTCGCGTGCACGAGCACGTCTTCCCAATAGAAGTCAATGGAGGCTATGAAAATTGGTCATTTTTTTTTTCTAAGACTGGTTTTCATCGTAAAGTGAGTGACGTCATGAGCTTGTGTGAAAAAGTAACTAAATCGTGTTCTTTTTGTAATAAATAAATATTTTGTGTATGTCATGTGGTGTATATTGTTTGTATGCATCGATGAGTGTATGTTTGTGATAATGTTATTAGTTAGATGTAGGTATTTGAGGGTCTTTTCCCGTGTGTCAATGTAAGTCAATGGGAAAATGGATTTGTGTTGTTTTTTTTCAAACACCCGAGATCTCGCAACTTTAATCCTTTGTATTTTGCTGAAAAATTATTAAATATGAAAAATAAACATAGTGTAGTGTTTGTATGACTGTAAGTGTAGTTTGTGTAATATTTTTTATTTGATTCGTGGATGTTTTTTTTGTCGGTATATGTTTACTACTGGGTCAGAGGTGTCGGTAGAAATGTGAGCGTTAGGTTTTTTTTGAGTGTCGGTAACTGAACTCTAAATACCGGAGTACGTAAGAAACCCGCGTTAGGAGCCTCTAACGCTGGTTTTCACGGCTAACGCCGAACTCCAAATCTAGGCCTTAGTGTCTATAAAACACTGGGAGCTGCCATGTTGTAACTTGTGTTACCTTCTCTGCTGTGGCCAATTAGGGTCAGTTATAAATAGGTCACTAGACCAATGGCTGTGCTGGATTTAACAGTGTTCTGCACTTCCATTTCTAACAGGAACTGAAAAGCTCATATTTTCAGAATGGAATTACAGGCAAAGAGGACAAAATAAATAATGAAAGTATATTGCAGAGTTGTTTTATTATATACAATTTATCATTTTATATTACCATCTCAAAGTGTTTAATGTCCCTTTAAAGTCTCATTGCAGTGGGGTGTGAATACTTAGGAAATTTGAGGTAATATATCTTCCTTTTTTACATAGAGATGTTCAGGTGATATTATATCACATTTTTGCAAAACATTTAAGGAGAAGGTGGCATTTAAATGGAAAGCAATCCTTTATTACAGAGCAAAGTTTCGGGGCTCCTACCCCTTTCTCAAGATCATATCACATTTTTGCAGCATCAGTTTCAAATGTTTCAACATTTGGGTATCATGTCCCTTTAAAAGTACTTGTGTACTGTGTTGACATTTTTTTTTATTTTTTATTCTTCTGCTCTTTTGTATGCAAATCTTATTTCTTCCTTTAATATTGGAATGAAAAATTTACGTTATTCTTTTATATAAAATTCACATTATAATACATTGCATCTCTGATTTATTTTTTCATTCTTATTTTATGTATGTATTCTGTGCTAGTTTACAATTAAACCAGTAGGGCTTTAACAACCATGCCTCTACAATGTGAGCAATTAAAATAAAGTTGCACAGAAATGGTCTTAGTAATGTAATTGAGAGCCTCTACAGGCACATGTAACACAATTCAGATGCTCCATAGTGATGCCACACAACTATGGCTGTCATACAATGTTGCTGTCAAACAACTGTAGCTACACTATATTTATTTATCAGCTAATACCCTATAGTGACACCTGATATCCCAAAAAATAGAAAAAAGCAATGCAGATGATTAAGATCATCCTCATTAACAGTAACTCCTGCATATATTCAGAACCCGCCCATAGAACACTTATAACACTAGGAGCAATATGGTCCCCACCACTAATAAACATAAGTTTGACCCTGTATCTACCTATATAAATACTAAGCACATCCCAATGCAATGCCTCCCTTATCCGACATGAAATTCCCTTACACAATATCAAAGCTGATAAACCCCCATCCTTTTCCATAGCCCACTCCAAGCGATCTCTCCACATCAAACACCACCATACAAAATCACAAATGCCCCACACTAAAATTGAATCCCTCTTAGTGATCTCTCTTTTACTAATTACCATACAATGCCTACCCTTTACCAACACCTAAATTGCAAATAAAAAATGGCCTTAATTAAACCTTTCCTAGCCTTTAAAATGTCCTTACCTGAACTACATCTGAAGAAATGTCTTTCCGCCTCTTCATCTGCAACAGGTTCTTCCTCTCATCCACTCTTCTAACTGATCTTTAAACTCAAGTTTGGCATTAAACCCTCCCATCTTTAATTCTGATTTTTTTAAATTTTATTTACTAATAAGATTTACCAAATTTGCTTTTTTCCATTCAAAAATAAATTATTGATAAATGGTAAAAATGTACATAATGACCTAGATTACAAGTGGAGGACAAAGATATGAGCGCTAACACCTCTCAAGTTAAATCAACGGCGCTCTTATTCTTAAGCAAGTTGAAAGTAAAATGGTTTTGCTCAAGTGAAAGCCTCAGGCCCACAAACATCTGGAGGTCAGATAGCCTCCCTCACTTCACAGACTTCTATGTGGCTACAAAAACTCTGTTCTGGCATTCGCTCATGCGCAAACTTAAAAGTTGTGCTAAAACCGAAGGTGTATTAAGAAATAGTATAAATAACTTTGTCCTTCACACTGAAAAAAAATGTTTTTCTATATATTATATATATACATAAATTTAAAATGTATATCTCTAGATCTACAGTATATATCCATATATATATATATATATATATATATATATATATATATATAAAAAGCAGCAGAGTGTGTGTGCACTCCCACTATCTCACGTCAACTGCCAGGGTGCTCTTGTCAAAAAGTAGATAAAGTAAGAATAAGCACTCACTGGTCTTTAGATAGCCAAGTCATCAAGAAATCTTTATTGTGTGCTGTGACGTTTCCGAACCAAACACAGTCCCTTCCAAACACAGAGGAAGGAACTTTGTTTGGTCCCGAAATGTCACAGCATGCAATAAATATTTCTTGATGACTTGGCTATCTAAAGACCAGTGAGTGCTTATTCTTACTTTATATATATATATATATATATATATATATATAAATCAATGTAAATATTTGCATAGGAAATTAGTACATCTAGGCAAGTATCCCCGCTTGCTTTCCCCCAGAAATTCTTAATATCCAATGTTTCCAATGCACAAGAGAATTGTGGGTAAAATATGCAAATTAGGTATGCAAATTCTCAGTTTTTTGCTTCAAAAATACTGTTTTAACACAGCGATCCTTTTAAACAGGAATATGACAGCAAACTCCTGTTTAAAAGGATCGCTGTGTTAAAACAGTATTTTTGAAGCAAAAAAACTGAGAATTTGCATACCTAATTTGCATATCTTACCCACAATTCTCTTGTGCATTGGAAACATTGCATATTAAGAATTTCTGGGGGAAAGCAAGCGGGGATACTTGCCTAGATGTACTAATTTCCTATGCAAATATTTACATTGATTTAATTTTGAGACATGGAGGATTTTAATTTCAGTTTTTTATCTCCCCCCCATAATTTTAATATATATATATATATATATATATAATACTCTTATGAGTTAAGAACAAAGGTATTTCAACTATTTAAATTTAAAAAATATAAAAGTGGAGTTAACATAATATGGTATATGACAACAATTTGGACTGGGAAATACTACATATAAAAAGACATCTTTGTGCCCTTTCTAGTCCAACCCCTTGTCATATACCATATTATGTTAAAACACTTTTTAAACATTTATTTCCATTTAAATAATTATTAATTTATTTATAAATAATATTTTATTTTAAAATAGTTTACATGTGTTTTGTTATACTTTTATTATAGCCCTAACACTTGATTCACTTCAGATATCTAATCAAGCTAAAATTTAGCTGTGCTAACCATTGACAGTATAGGGTGTATTAACTTAAGAGATGCTGGGTGCTAAAAATTCTCTGGTAATTTGGTTTACCAATCACTGGTAGTACTAGATCATGCTCTATTCTTAGCTTTGGCCTCACAGGATTGATAGCGCACCTTGCTCCATTTGTAATCTAGGCCAATGCATTTTAGTATTTTTGACATTAATATATATTAATAAAACTTTAAAATGGACAACTAGTATTGCAGATGTTTGATTATTCAGATTTAATATAAACATGATGATAAATGTTTAAAAACATGTTATTTAGCTATCATTATACAGTATGTGCACAAGGGTAGATCAATAAATATCATTTTTCAACATAATCCTTCTTCAGCTCAACACATTAATGCAAATAATATTGAAAATGTGTATGCCTTCCAAAAAACGTTTGTTCTTGACTGTCTAGCCAGTAATGAACAGCCACTATCACTTCATCCTCTTAAGTAAAACTCATTCCTTGTGAGTGATCCTTCAAATGTGTGAACAGGTAATATCACTTTTTGGTTAATATAGGAGCCATGCATCAATTTGAATTGGGCTTCAACAATGGTAACTATGGTAACAAATGACTTGGGATAGGGATCTTTTTATTGGTGAAACAGCTTTTCATATCTCTACTCTTTAATCGCTTTATACAATTTTCCAGTTACATTGGCGTATTTGTTATTTGTTATGATCTCTACATGCTGTAAGAAATCTGTCAAGAAAATTCCTTCTGCATCCTAAAACATGGATGCCAAAATACTGCCAGCATTTGTTTGGATGTTGTCTCAGGATTGAAGAGGTATTTCCCCGACCCACCCATAGTGACTAACAGCCTAGATAAATCATCAAGATTCCTTTGAATTCTTGTCAATAGTTATTGTCATATCACATCTGTTGTCTCTTCTGGTCTTCAGTCAACATTCTGGGTACCCATTGTACTGACAATTTTCTCATTAAAAACAACCTCCAAAGTTGACAGTACTGTGCAATATGACACCCAGTAGAAGTATTTTGTGTATTAATCGCCCCTCACACATTACCATGTCATGATTTTTATCCACAGTTTCTTCAGTGGAAACTATAGTTGAATGAGCAACACAAGGGGCATTTTTGCATGACTCCTTTCCCAGCTTTAACTCCCAGCACCACTTTTAGCTTTGAGTAAGATGGACCTTATTCTTCTTATGTATCAACCTTATTCTTATGGATTTCTGTTTGGAGTTATGTATATCAACAAGCATATGAGCACTGCTCAAATGTTCACTTTGCTCCATTTCCTTCAGATGTCTCAAAATATTATGTAAATAAGGAGAGGGCACAGTGTATGATATGCAGTAAGACTACAGCATTGCACATCCCAAACTATCCTTTCTTTCATGTAATTGGCAAGAGTCCATGAGCTAGTGACGTATGGGATATACAATCCTACCAGGAGGGGCAAAGTTTCCCAAACCTCAAAATGCCTATAAATACACCCCTCACCACACCAACAATTCAGTTTTACACTTTGCCTCCTATGGAGGTGGTGAAGTAAGTTTGTGCTAAGATTTCTACGTTGATATGCGCTTCTCAGCATTTTTGAAGCCTGTTTCCTCTCAGAGCACAGTGAATGTCAGAGGGATGTGAAGGAAGTATCACCTATTGAATGCAATGGTTTTCCTTACGGGGATCTATTTCATAGGTTCTCTGTTATCGGTTGTAGAGATTCATCTCCTACCTCCCTTTTCAGATCGACGATATACTCTCATATTCCATTACCTCTACTGATAACCGTTTCAGTACTGGTTTGGCTATCTGCTATATGTGGATAGGTGTCTTCAGGTAAGTATGTTTTTATTACTTAAGACACTCTCAGCTATGGTTTGGCACTTAATGTATTTATATAAAGTTTTAAATATATGTATTGTACTTATATTTGCCATGATTCAGATTTCAGTATATTTCCTTTTGCAGACTGTCAGTTTCATATCTGAGAAATGCATTTTTTAGAAATTTATTTCTTACCTGGGGTGTAGTCTTTTTTCAATTGACTGTCATTTTTCAAATTTGCGGGCAGAATTAAGCTCGCGAGGGCGCAAAACGCTAAAGTTTATTGCGTCATTCATGGCGCGAGATTTTTTTGGCGCAAAGTTAAGTTTGTTGACGCAAATTCATCATTTCCGGCGTCTTAGTTGATGCCGGGTCCTTTCACAAGGTTGCGTCATCTATGACGCGAGTGTGTCATATCCGGACGTTTTTGGCACCAAAAAATATTTTTCTGTTTGTTGTGCGTAATACTTGGCGCCAACTATTTTCATTATTTTAGACCCCATTCCTATTTGCCTCTTGCCTTTTTTTATGTGAGAGGGCTATTCTGTTTGCATTTTCTCCCATTCCTGAAACTGCCATATAAGGAAATTGATAATTTTGCTTTATATGTAGTTTTTTTCTCTTACATTTGCAAGATGTCTCAATCTGATCCTGTCTCAGAACTCACTGTTGGATCCCTGCTGCCTGATAACAGTTCTACCAAAACTAAGTGGATTTGTTGTAAACTTGTGGAGATTATACCTCCAGCTGTGGTTTGTAATAGACAAACTTTTACATGCAGAAAATGTATCCATCAGTAGTAGTTCATTACCTGTTGCTGTTCCCTCAACTTCTAATGCACAAGATATACCTGTAATTTTAAAATAATTTATTTCTGATTCTATACAGAAGGCTTTGTCTGCCATTCTGCCTTCTAATAAACGTAAAAGGTCTTTTAAAACTTCTCATAAAGATGATGAATTTTCAAATGACCGAAAACATACTGAATTATCCTTCTCTGATGAGGATCTATCTGATTCAGAAGATCCTGCCTCAGATATTGACACTGATAAATCCTCTTATTTATTTAAATTGGAGTATATTCATTCTTTGTTAAAAGAAGTGTTGATTAAATTGGATATGGAGGAAACTAGTCCTCTTGATATTAAAACTAGTAAATGTTTAAATTCTGTTTATAAACCTCCTGTGGTTATTCCAGAGGTTTTTCCAGTTCCTGATGTTATTTCTGATATGATTTCTAAGGAATGGAATAAGCCTGGTACTTCTTTTATTCCCTCTTCAAGGTTTAACAAGTTGTATCTTTCGCTAGAAGTTAGATTGGAGTTTTGGGAAAAGATCCCCAAAGTTGATGGGGCTATCTCTACTCTTGCTAAAGTACTACTATTCCTACCGAAGATAGTACTTCTTTTAAAGATCCTTTAGATAGGAAACTTGAATCTTATCTAAGGAAAGCTTATTTATATTCAGGTCATCTTCTTAGACCTGCAATTTCTTTGGCTGATGTTGCAGCTGCTTCAACTTTTTGGTTGGATACTTTGGCGCAACAAGTATCGGATCATGATTTGTCTAGCATTGTTAAGTTGATTCAACATGCTATTAATTTCATTTGTGATGCCATTTTTGATATTATCAAAATTGACGTTAAATCTATGTCTTTAGCTATTTTAGCTAGAAGAGCTTTGTGGCTCAAATCTTGGAATGCTGATATGACTTCTAAGTTCAGATTGCTATCTCTTTCTTTCCAAGGTAATAAATTATTTAGTTCTCAGTTGGATTCAATAATTTCAACTGTTACTGGGGGAAGGGAGTTTTTTTGCCTCAGGATAAAAAACCTAAGGGTAAATCTAAAGCTTTTAACCGTTTTCGTTCCTTTCGACAAAATAAGGAACAGAAACCTAATCCTTCCCCCAAGGAATCTGTTTCCAATTGGAAGCCTTCTTCAAATTGGAATAAATCCAAGCCATTTAAGAGATCAAAACCAGCCCCCAAGTCCACATGAAGGTGCGGCCCTCATTCCAGCTCAGCTGGTAGGGGGCAGATTAAAATTTTTCAAAGATGTTTGGATCAATTCAGTCCAAAATCATTGGATTCAGAGTATTGTCTCTCAGGGGTACAGAATAGGATTCAGAGTGAGACTGCCTGTGAGAAGATTTTTTCTCTCACGACTTCCGGTAAACCCAGTAAAGGCTCAGGCTTTTCTGAAGTGTGTTTCAGACCTGGAGTTATCAGGGGTAATCATGCCAGTTCCGTTTCAGGATCAGGGTCTGGGGTTTTATTCAAATCTATTTATTGTCCCAAAGAAAGAAAATTCATTCAGACCAGTTTTGGATCTAAAGATTTTGAATCGGTACCAACTTTCAAAATGGTGACTATAAGGACTATTCTGCCTTTTGTTCAGCAAGGGCATTATATGTCCACAATAGACTTACAGGTTGCATATCTTCATATTCTGATTCATCCAGATCACTATCAGTTCCTGAGATTCTCTTTTCTAGACAAGCATTACCAATTTGTTGCTCTTCCTTTTGGCCTAGCAACAGCTCCAAGAATCTTTTCAAAGGTTCTAGGTGCCCTACTGTCATATTCCTGTAGCTTTAAGAACTAAGACCAACCCACTCCTTCACCTCCCTTTAAAGGTGTGATCAGTACACCTGTGCTTTGCTTGATAATTGAAGTTTGTAGTTCCCACTCTGCTTCAAGCTCTAAAGCTAAAATCTACAGATCCTGCTTTTGTACCTGTTAAAGGAAATCCTTGTTGTCATTTCTCCAGCTTCTAAACCTAAGAAGCATTTCCTGCCGCTTTACATTTCAGGAAACAGACATTGGCAGCAACTCTTGCAAGTCTGTGTTAACTCTGCAGTCTGATTTTCCAGCCAGCTCCGTTACTGAGTGTTTACCTCTACCAGGAAATAAGAACAGCTTCGCTGCGGTGATCCATTTTGACTCAGTGCCAACTTCGCTCTCTGCAGTTCTAAACTCACTCGCAAGTATCATTAATTTTATATACAATTGTCTCTAGCTGTATATATTCTTATCCAAAGATCTGCTGACATACAAACTGTTAAAGTGCACACAACTGGTTAAATCTGGCTCTCTCCTTGTCTCTGTATCACACACTCTGCCTGCTGTAACCTGATACCTCTTGATATATGGACATTGCAGACTGCAAATCAGTTTCTCATTTCTTAACTTAACTAAAAAGAGACTTTGCTATAAAATTCTGCTTTTCTCAGACAAGTACCAATAAGCTGCTTGTTTGCTGCCTTCTATCTTTAAAGAACACAACTCTTTACAAGTGTGTAAAATATACAAAGGCTTCATTTCATCTGTTTTATTCACTTTATTTTGATTTTGTAAAGTGTTATAAAAAGAACTTGTACTAAGTAAACCAGCTATCTCCCTTGGTAATAACCTTTTGTATAAGCCTGTTTTACTTAAGGTTCTCTGGGAATAGCCACATTATACAAGCTTATAACACCTACTCTCTGTAATCAGAGAGCGGGGTATTGTGGTATTTCCTTATTTGGACGATATCTTGGTACTCGCTCAGTCTTTACGTTCTGCATACTCTCACACAAATCAACTAGTGTTGTTTCTTTGAAGACATGGTTGGAGGATCAATTTACCAAAAAGTTCTTTGATTCCTCAGACAAGGGTAACCTTTTTATGTTTCCAGATAGATACAGTGTCCATGACTTTTTCTCTAACAAACAAGAGACATTTGAAATTGGTTGCAGCCTGTCGGAAGCTTCAGTCTCAGTCATTCCCTTCAATAGCTATGTGCATGGAAATTTTAGGTCTCATGACTGAAGCATTGGATGCGATCCCCTTTGCTCGTTTTCATATGAGACCTCTCCAGCTTTGTATGCTAAACCAATGGTGCAGGGATTATACAAGCTTAATTGTGAGAAAAGGTTTTGGTGCGCAAATCTTACCCCTGCATAAACACTACTCTGTTCCCAAAAAATACAGTGTAGAAAGGATATATTGATGGAAAAATGTGTAAATGCGCATAAACAGCACGGGGATGATTATAAATGTATTAACATACTATGTATGGAAAAAAGCCTTCCTAAATAGCTGTGAATTATATCTCCAAAAAAATGTACTATGTGCGAATATAATGATTTAGGCAAACCGGATTGGTTTAAATATATTTTTTCTATGTTGGATATAAAGCTGAATTTCGCTATAGTGATCAATACAGACTGAGCATACTATGTATGAATATACTAGTAGCAAACACTTTTATAAAAATAAAAATAAAGATAAAAATAAAAATAGGAATAGCGTACTTTGTATGCAAAAAGGTTTTTTCAAGCCTTAAATGGGTAGTTAAAACTACAAAGTCCTGCGTATCTATGATTTGAGTTCAGGCTGGATTCTAAATGGTGATACGTTATAACATAAGAAATAGCATGCACTATATAATTGTTGGCTGGGTTAAATATGAAACAAAGTATAGCTATATCAATTGATGTATACTTATCATAATCTGTAGATTTACTCTGTAAGAATAAACTATTGTGCTGTTCTAATTGAAATATATACTTTAAAATTATAAAAAGGTGGAAAATAAACACAATATTAAGCAGCTATATTAATACAATTTATTGCACATATACTCTGATGACATATAAATAAAACACTATGGTGACCGGTCACTTAATAAAAATATGTGTAGTTAAAAAATCTTAAAAATTCTTAGAAAAAAAAAAATCAGAGAAAAAATCTTAGAAAAAATTCCTTCTGGACCTATATGACTGATTTCTATAAATGTTCCAATAAGAGAAGTGCTTGGGTTCTGCAGGAAGTAAACTTTCGTTCCTGTTTGATAAAGTTATCGTAGGACTTTGATGAGACTTTTTTCTTTCTATATGTGCCCAGTTCTTTAAATATCGTGATGAGCGTTAGATTTCTTGAAATGATTTAAAAGTCTGATTTTCAGACCGTGTTAGTCTAACCACACTGCCGGGCTGATACACTCTGAAGTGCTTACCTGTTCTTTGATTGTAACTTACTGTGGTAGCACTAGTGTCTCTACAGCTTACAGCTAGTTGGTGACATCACACGCTACGTCTGAGGTTAGATGAAGTAGATCCGTCCGATATCCTTGCTTCTTGCTTCTTAACTCTGCGCAGAGTGCTCAGCTTGTGGAAGTAGTCCCACTTGTATCCTTCGCAATCCTCCATACCCGTTGGTATATGGAATATCTGTTATTGGGAATATCTGTTATTCTTTCTTTTGTATCACCATCAATGCGTTTCGCCACTCTTGGTGGCTTTATCTTGATAAAGCCACCAAGAGTGGCGAAACGCGTTGATGGTGATACAAAAGAAAGAATACAGGATACAAGTGGGACTACTTCCACAAGCTGAGCACTCTGCGCAGAGTTAAGAAGCAAGAAGCAAGGATATCGGACGGATCTACTTCATCTAACCTCAGACGTAGCGTTTGATGTCACCAACTAGCCGCAAGCTGTAGAGACACTAGTGCTACCACAGTAAGTTACAATCAAAGAACAGGTAAGCACTTCAGAGTGTATCAGCCCGGCAGTGTGGTTAGACTAACACGGTCTGAAAATCAGACTTTTAAATAATTTCAAGAAATCTAACGCTCATCACAATATTTAAAGAACTGGGCACATATAGAAAGAAAAAAGTCTCATCAAAGTGCTACAATAACTTTATCAAACAGGAACGAAAGTTCACTTCCTGCAGAACCCAAGAACTTCTCTTATTGGAACATTTATAGAAATCAGTCATATAGGTCCAGAAGGAATTTTTTCTAAGATTTTTTCTCTGATTTTTTCTAAGAATTTTTAAGATTTTTTAACTACACATATTTTTATTAAGTGACCGGTCACCATAGTGTTTTATTTATATGTCATCAGAGTATATGTGCAATAAATTGTATTAATATAGCTGCTTAATATTGTGTTTATTTTCCACCTTTTTATAATTTTAAAGTATATATTTCAATCAGAACAGCGCAATAGTTTATTCTTACAGAGTAAGTAGCTATACTTTGTTTCATATTTAACCCAGCCAACAATTATATAGTGCATGCTATTTCTTATGTTATAACGTATCACCATTTAGAATCCAGCCTGAACTCAAATCATAGATACGCAGGACTTTGTAGTTTTAACTACCCATTTAAGGCTTGAAAAAACCTTTTTGCATACAAAGTACGCTATTCCTATTTTTATTTTTATCTTTATTTTTATTTTTATAAAAGTGTTTGCTACTAGTATATTCATACATAGTATGCTCAGTCTGTATTGATCACTATAGCGAAATTCAGCTTTATATCCAACATAGAAAAAATATATTTAAACCAATCCGGTTTGCCTAAATCATTATATTCGCACATAGTACGTTTTTTTGGAGATATAATTCACAGCTATTTAGGAAGGCTTTTTTCCATACATAGTATGTTAATACATTTATAATCATCCCCGTGCTGTTTATGCGCATTTACACATTTTTCCATCAATATAGGGATTATATAAGGATATCACAATTAATATCCTTAAATCCCAATGTTCGACTTTCTCTGACTTGGTGGTTAGATCACCATCGTATAATTTTAGGGGCCTCTTTTGTCCATCCAACCTGGACTGTGATCACAACAGATGGGAGTCTTTCAGGTTGGGGAGCTGTTTGGGGATCTCTGACAGCACAAGGAGTTTGGAAATCTCAAGAGGCGAGATTACCAATCAATATTTTGGAACTCTGTGCGATTCTCAGGGCTCTTCAATTTTGGCCTCTGTCGAAGAGAGAACCATTAATTTTTTTTCAGACAGACAATGTCACAACTGTGGCATATGTCAATCATCAGGGTGGGACTCACAGTTCTCAAGCTATGAAAGAAGTATCTCGGATACTTGTTTGGGCGGAATCCAGCTCCTGTCTAATTTCTGCGATTCATATCCCAGGTATAGACAATTGGGAAGCGGATTACCTCAGTCGTCAGACTTTACATCCGGGAGAATGGTCTCTCCACTCAGATGTGTTTTCTCAAATTGTTCAGATGTGGGGGCTTCCAGAAATAGATCTGATGGCATCTCATCTAAACAAAAAACTTCCCAGGTATCTGTCCAGGTCCAGGGATCCTCAGGCGGAAGCAGTGGATGCATTGACACTTCCTTTGTGTTATCAACTGGCTTATATTTTCCGGCCTCTAGTTCTTCTTCCAAGAGTGATCTCCAAGATCATCATGGAGCAATCGTTTGTGCTGCTGGTAGCTCCAGCATGGCCTCATAGGTTTTGGTATGCGGATCTTGTTCGGATGTCCAGTTGCCAACCTTGGCCACTTCCACTAAGGCCAGACCTTCTATCTCAAGGACCATTTTCCATCAGGATCTCAAATCATTAAATTTGAAGGTATGGAGATTGAACGCTTAGTTCATAGTCATAGAGGTTTCTCTGACTCAGTGATTAATACTATGTTGCAGGCTTGTAAATCGGTTTCTAAAAATATTTATTATCGAGTTTGGAAGACTTACATTTCATGGTGTTCTTTTCATAAATTCTCTTGGCATTCTTTTAGAATTCCTAGAATTTTACAGTTTCTTCAGGATGGTTTGGATAAAGGTTTGTCTGCAAGTTCCTTGAAAGGACAAATCTCTGCTCTTTCTGTTTTTTATTTCACATAAAAATTGCTAAACTTCCTGATATTCATTGTTTTGTGCAGGCTTTGGTTCATATCAAGACTTTCATTAAATCAATCTCTCCTCCTTGGAGTCTTAATTTAGTTTTGAATGCTTTACAGGCTCCTCCGTTTGAGCCTATGCAATCTTTGGACATTAAACTACTTTCTTGGAAAGTGTTGTTTCTTTTGGCCATCTCTTCTGTTAGAAGAGTTTCTGAATTATCCGCTCTCTCTTGTGAATCTCCTTTTCTGATTTTTCATCAGGATAAGGCGGTTTTGTGGACTTCATTTAAATTCTTACCTAAGATTGGTAATTCTAACAACATTAATAGAGAAATTGTTGTACCTTCCTTGTGTCCTAATCCTAAGAATTCTTTGGAGAGATCCTTACATTCTTTGGATGTGGTAAAAGCTTTGAAATATTATGTTGAATCTACTAAAGATTTCTGGAAGACTTCTAGTCTATTTGTTATATTTTCTGGTTCTAGGAAAGGTCAGAAGGCTTCTGCTGTTTCCTTGGCTTCGTGGTTAAAGGTTTTGATTCATCAAGCCTATTTGGAGTCGGGTCAAGCCCCGCCTCAAAGAATTACAGCTCATTCTACTAGATCAGTCTCTACTTTGTGGGCTTTTAAGAATGAAGCTTCAGTTGATCAGATTTGCAAAGCTGCAACTTGATCTACTTTGCATACATTTACTAGATTCTACCGTTTTGATGTATTTGCTTCTTTGGAAGCAGTTTTTAGTAGAAAAGTTCTTCAGCCAGCTGTTTCAGTTTGATTCTTCTGCTTATGATTTAAGTTTTTTCCTTTCATTTATGAGAATAATCTTATATTTTGGGTTGTGGATTATTTTTTTCTGCGGAAAATGGCTGTTTTTATTTTTATCCCTCCTCTTTAGTGACTCTTGCGTGGAGTTCCACATCTTGGGTATTGCTATCCCATACGTCACTAGCTCATGGACTCTTGCCAATTACATGAAAGAAAACATAATTTATGTAAGAACTTACCTGATAAATTAATTCATATTGGCAATGAGGTCCACCCTTTTTATGGTGGTTATGATTTTTTTGTATAAAGCACAATTATTTCTAAATTCCTTTGTCGATGCTTTTTACTCCTTTCTTTATCACCCCACTACTTAGCTATTCGTTAAACTGAATTGTGGGTGTGGTGAGGGTTGTATTTATAGGCATTTTGAGGTTTGGGAAACTTTGCCCCTCCTGGTAGGATTGTATATCCCATACATCACTAGCTCATGGACTCTTGCCAATATGAAAGAAATTAATTTATCAGGTAAGTTCTTACATAAATTATGTTTTTTCTGTTATTCACTATGGGCCAAATTACAAGTTTTGAGGTACGGCTATACCACTGAAAAATTGTCCTTTGCACGAAAATGGCAGGTCTCCCGTATTACAAGTCGCGGCGGTACAGCTATACCGCAAGCATTTTAGCCTATACTGCAACTCTCTATTCTTCACTCAAAAAATGGCTTTTGAATGTGGAATTTTCATTGCACCTTTATTACAGGTTGTGCGGTCCGGCTATAACGCTGTTGTTATAGCTTATACCGCCGTGATCCATTCCACGATCAGAGACTAGTAGTTATAGATTTTGCAAAACAAAAATGTTTCATAAAACTCATGACAAAAATGTTACAAAGTACACTAACAACCATAAACTACCTATTAACCCCTAAACCACCATCCCCCCACATCGCAAATACTTTATTAAACTTATTAGCCACTAATCCGCCACCCACCTACTTAGCAAACACTAAAATAAAGTATTAACCCCTAAACCGCCGACCCCCCCCACGTCACCAACACTAAATAAATCTATTAACCCCTAAACCGCCGACCCCCACATCAAACTACTAAACTAAACCTATTAACCCCTAAATCGCTGGCCCCCCACATTGGGACACACTAAATTTAACTATTAACCCCTAAACCTAACACCCCCTAACTTTAAATTAAAGTTAACTGTGAAATAAAATAAAAAAACCTAATCTTAAACTATAAATAAACCTAACATAACTATTTAAAAAAAAAAAAATGAAAAAAAAACTAAGTTACAAAATTAAAAAATCCTAACACCGTGAAAAAAAAAATAACATTACAATAAACCCCCACTAAAATTACGAAAAATTATCCAAAATAATAAAAATTAAACCTAATCTAATACTCCTATAAAAGTAAAAAAGGCACCCCAAAATAAAAACAACCCCTAATCTAACAATAAACTACCAATAGCCCTTAAAAGGGCCTTTTGTAGGGCATTGCCCTGAAGCAATCAGCTCTTTTATCTAAAAATAACTAAATAAACAGTAAACCCCACCCACCCAACTAACCTCCAAAATAAAAAAACCTAACTCAAAAAAACCTTAGCTACCCATTGCCCATAAAGGGGCATTTGTATGGGCATTGCCCTTAAAAGGACAATTAGCTTTTTAGTGCCCATTAAAAAAAAACCACCCCAAAAAATTGTAGAAAAAAAAAAAACTAACACTAACCCAAAAAAATGTACTCACAGTTCCTGAAGTCCGGACATCCATCTTCATCCAGACAGCGACAAGTTTTCATCCAGGCAGCGAAGTCAAATCAGCAAATCAACCAATAGGATTTAAGCAGCTCTCATCCTATTGGCTGAATTGAATATTTCAGCCAATAGGAATGCAAGGTACTCCAAATATAAAAGGGGTACCTTGCATTCAATCTTCAGTGTGCGCATGAAGAGGAGGCTCTGCACCGGATGTCATCGTCGCCGCCGGTTCTTCTCAGCTCCACGCTGCCACAGCTCCGCGCCACCAGGATGAAGATAGAAGATGTCTTCGTGATGGATGAAGATGTTGCCACCTGGATGAAGACTTGTCGCTGCCTGGATGAAGATGGATATCCGGACTTCAGGAACTGTGAGTACATTTTTGGGGGTTAGTGTTAGGAATCTTTATTAGTTTTTTGGGGTGTTCTTTTTTTAGACTAGGGCTTTTTTATTTTTTTAATGGGCACTAAAGAGCTGATTGCCCTTTTAAGGGCAATTTCCATACAAATGCCCCTTTAGGGGCAATGGGTAGCTTAGGTTTTTTTATTTTGGGGGGTTGGTTGGGTGGGGGGTTTTATTATTAGGGGGTACTTTGTCATTTTTTTTAGGTAAAAGAGCTGGTTGCTTCAGGGCAATGCCCTACAAAAGGCCTTTTTAAGGGCTATTGGTAGTTTATTGTTAGATTAGGGGGTGTTTTTATTTTGGGTTGGCTTCTTTTTATAGGGGTATTAGATTAGGTTTAATTTTTATTATTTTGGATAATTTAATTTATTATTTTTTGTAATCTTAGACTTTTTTTTATTTTTCGTAATTGTAGTGTTTTGTTTTTATTGTAATTAGTGATGTCGCGAACCTAAAAATTTGGGTTCGCGAACGCCGAATGCGAACTTCCGCAAAAGTTTGCGAACGGGCGAACCGGGCGAACCGCCATAGACATCAATAGGCAGGCGAATTTTAAAACCCACAGGGACTCTTTCTGGCCACAATAGTGATGGAAAAGTTGTTTCAAGGGGACTAACACCTGGACTGTGGCATGCCGGAGGGGGATCCATGGCAAAACTCCCATGGAAAATTACATAGTTAATGCAGAGTCTGGTTTTAATCCATAAAGGGCATAAATCACCTAACATTCCTAAATTGTTTGGAATATTGTGCTTTAAAACATCAGGTATGATGTTGTATCGATCAGGTAGTGTAAGGGTTACGCCCGCTTCACAGTGCGCAGTGTAGGTGATATACCTGCCCTGACCATGCTTTGCAGACCAGGTATAAGTGGTCAGATGGACCCTTGCCCCAACACTGTGTGCCAGACATGCCATTATAGCAGACTTATATGGCTTTGGCGTTGCTTTTTGGTAATTAGAAGGCTGCTAAATGCCACTGCGCACCACACGTGTTTTATGCCCAGCAGTGAAGGGGTTAATTAGGGAGTATGTAGGCAGCTTTTAGAGTTAATTTTAGCTTAAGTGTAGTGTAGTAGACAACCCAAAGTATTGATCTAGGCCCATTTTGGTATATTTCATGCCACCATTTCACTGCCAAATGCGATCAAATAAAAAAAAAATTGTTCACTTTTTCACAAACTTTAGGTTTCTCACAGAAATTATTTACAAACAACTTATGCAATTATGGCATAAATGGTTGTAAATGCTTCTCTGGGATCCCCTTTGTTCAGAAATAGCAGACTTAATTGGCTTTGGCGTTGCTTTTTGGTAATTAGAAGGCTGCTAAATGCCACTGCGCACCACACGTGTTTTATGCCCAGCAGTGAAGGGGTTAATTAGGGAGCATGTAGGCAGCTTGTAGAGTTAATTTTAGCTTAAGTGTAGTGTAGTAGACAACCCAAAGTATTGATCTAGGCCCATTTTGGTATATTTCATGCCACCATTTCACCGCCAAATGCGATCAAATTTAAAAAAATTTTTTTTTTCGCAATTTTAGGTTTCTCACTGAAATTATTTACAAACAGCTTGTGCAATTATGGCAAAAATGGTTGTAAATGCTTCTCTGGGATCCCCTTTGTTCAGAAATAGCAGACATATATGACTTTGGCATTGCTTTCTGGTAATTAGAAGGCCGCTAAATGCTGCTGCGCATCACACGTGTATTATGGCTAGCAGTGAAGGGGTTAATTAGGTAGTTTGTAGGGAGCTTGCAGGGTTATTTTTAGCTTTAGTGTAGAGATCAGCCTCCCACCTGACACATCAGACCCCCTGATCCCTCCCAAACAGCTCCCTTCCCTCCCCCACCCCACAATTGTCTCTGCCATCTTAAGTACTGGCAGAAAGTCTGCCAGTACTAAAATAAAAGGTTTGTTTTTTTTGTTTTTTTTTTAGTATATTTACATATGCTGTGGTGTAGCCTCCCCTCTTAGCCCCAAACCTTCCTGATCCCCCCCAAAAACAGCTCTCTAACGCTCCCCATCTGCCTTATTGGCGGCCATCTTGGGTACTGGCAGCTGTCTGCAAATATTTCACAGTCCAAAAAGTGTTGTTTTTTTAAATGTACACTACTGTTACACCAGATATGAGTGGTGGCACTGGGCAAGTGGGCACAGTATACGCTGTGAGCCTGACACACACGCTGGGAGGCAGGCAACTGCAATTAGATTACACAGGAAAAAAAAAAGCAGACTGATGTTCTAACCCTAAAAAGGGCTTTTTGGGGTGCTGTCCTTACAAAGATGAGTCCTTCAAGACTGTAGTGGACACTAAATACACTAGCCTAGCTATCGATTTCCCTATTAAATCAGCAGCAGCTACACTGTCCCTCCTCTCACTAAGAATGAAGCTTCCAAATGAATCTAAAATGGATGCTGTCCAGGAGGTGGGAGGGTCTGGGAGGGAGGGTCTGCTGCTGATTGGCTGTAATGTGTCTGCTGACTGTGAGGTACAGGGTCAAAGTTTACTCAATGATGACGAATAGGGGGCAGATCGAACATCGCATATGTTCGCCCGCCGCGGCGAACACGAACATGCTATGTTCACTGGGAACTATTCGCCTTTGCAACATCACTAATTGTAACGTTAGTTTTTTTTAAATATTTTCATAGTGTTAGGATTTTTTAGTTTTATAACTTAGTTTTTTTATTTTTCGTTTATTTTATTTTTTTAAACAGTTATGTTAGGTTTATTTATAGTTTAAGCTTAGTTTTTTTTTATTTCACAGGTAGGTTTTTATTTTAAGATAGTTATATTGCAACTTTAATTTAAAGTTAGAGGGGTGTTAGTGTTAGGGGTAATATGAACCTGACGGCAGCCATCTTGTTCCTCGCAGCCATCTTGTGATGATTAGCCTCCATTTTGTAATGATTAGACTTTTATTATACTGGGTTATTATGTAGTGAGAACTATGTGCATGTTATGATAGTTTCCTTAGCTGTTCGGCCTTGTCAATGTACTCTGGCTGTACGCCAAGAAGAAGATAATGTCAATAAGATGGTTCAGAAACCTTGCTGTCTCCGCAGATGTTAGCCTATTATGACTATGTAATTCTAGTTATGAGAAACTCGTTTTCCAGCTTCACATTGAACTTTAATCTGTATAACTGTGTAAGATGACGCGGTCCTAATGTGTCATCCCCTTAACCCTGTATGCTGTTATAAGAAATGCTTGCACTGTTCAATAAACAGAATTGGCTTTAGATCATAATGCTGCATGGTCTGAGTCATTCTAAGGGGCCCTTATCAGATAATCTACATATGCCTCAGGTGGTACACTGGCCCCCGTGGCTTCGGCCTGACCTGACACTTACCCCCCTGGGGAAACACCTAACAATTTTGGTGTCAGAAGTGGGATTCGCCGTGGGTAAGTATGAGTGCTTTTACCATGTTTTCCTTCTGTGAATCTGAACCTAAATTTAGTCTGGTAATAGGTGTTGATAATATATGATAAAGGGTTAAAGGGGTTCCTGTGGTTGAAGCACAGGTTTGCGGAGGTTATAGTCCTGCTGGCAGTTGTGATACCCCTCCAGACAGGTAATCAGTCCTGTGCTGGGATACGACAGGTATTGTGAGTCCTGTCTGTGATAAGCGCGCAAGAAATATATGAATGCCAGTTGACGGAAGAATATTTAAGATAAGCTCCCCCGGGCAAGGTGGCAGTGAGTGAGTCTCACGTATGTTAAAGTTTCCCATATTCATTCCCATAATAGAGTTTTGTTACCCACCTGAAGCTCATGTTGATATCTGATGCTTGCTTTGCTTTATTTTGTTTGTGTTTTTTATGCTGTGCGTAGAAAATATTAAGTGGCTATGCATGTTATTATTGTGGCTATTATTGTATTGAGAAATGGGAACTGCTTATAGATAAGAATGCACAGAGAAAATTACATGTGTAAGGTCGAAAAAAAAAAAAGAGTTAATAGTTTCTGCAAAAGACAGAAATATTTTTAAAACACTGTCAGTGAGTACTGCTGTGTGGTAAATAGAGAAATCTCTGTGTTAAAAAAATGTAGCAGGCAAAGAAGGGGGGCCACCACTGAGCGCACACATAGATCAGAAGGAAAAAAAAAAAAAAGAGAAAAGAAACTGTTACAGCAGCTCCGTTTGTAAGACTTTTTGTTTGCTTGCAGTAATGAAAAGGAAATTTAGGAAATTTTGTATATTGAGATGCATAATATGTGATGGTCTGTAGGTTCTCACTGAGGTATGAGTGTAACAGATTTACTTTAAACCAAAAACAGAATGTATTATTTGAAAATGATTGTCCCAAGCCGTGCAAAAGTGGCCATTTTGCAGGGTTTCGGAATAAAATACATTTTGGACTTGGTGACAGGTTAATCTTGTGTTTTTTTTAATATATATGTATGTCGTGCGCTATGAATTAGATGTTTTTCTGAGAAAGAAAAAAGGGAGTGAATCTCTGGTATGCGAGATGAAATGAGCTTGTCTGTATCGCTGTAAAAATGTAAAACTGTTTCTTTCTATTTCCCTGCTGGGAAATCAGACGTTTTAAGAAGATATCTTGTAATGTTATTTTATATACCTGTATTTTAAAGTCACCAGCATGTTTTAAGTATATGGTATTCATATGCAGTTTTAGTTTTAAGTGATAATTGTTTTTCGGCATGTAAATATATGATATTGTTTTTGCAAGTGAAGTGACGGCTTTGAAAGTGGCTTTGAAAGTGCGATGGTGTGTGTGATTTTTTGTCACGCTCTGGTAAATATGAAACTGTTTCTGGTATGATTAATGGGTTAACGTATGTTGTATTTGTAAGGTCTGTGCACGGAGCTGTGCACACAATGAAATATATTTATAGGCTGTAATTGCAAGTTTATCTAAAAGTGCGTCCGTTTTTGTTGCAAGTAAATTAACCTGCAGGTCATACTACAGTACAGAGGTGAAATTTGTGTGGTAAATCATACAAGCAGCCTAAATTATGGTTGGGATATACATATGTAATTTACGTGATGAATGGTTAGTCCTTAAAGGGACAGTCCACTGTAACAAGGTGTTGCTATTAATGTATTGTCCATGACTTGTTATACAAGCTGCATAGTATAAAATACAGGAGAAATTGCATTTGCAAGTTTATTTGTATATATATGAAGTAGCTGGTTTCAGGCTTTCAAAACACAGTTGATTGCAATGGGTTGAATTTTAGATAATAATAATATCTCATTATCTTATATTTGTCTGTAAAATCAGAGCTCAGTGCGTAGACGGAGCAATAGAAAATTGTCATTTTATTATTTAAAGGACCAGTGCAATAACATTGTATTAGTAGTTTGCAAAATATATTTTAAGAGACCTTTCTTTGTATATATTTATTTTAAATCTGCCGTTTAGATAGCAGATATTTCTTTTTGCAGTATAACTTAATTCTCTCTGTAATGCAAACTGAAGTGATAAGTTGTCTACAATTTTAGTGTAGCGATCTGTGAGACTAGCGAAAAAAACGAGACAAAATAGAGGAGTGAAAATATTTAAAGGGATACAGTCAAACTGATATAACATCTGAGAATTTAAGGGAATATTTACATAAAAGACAATGAGGTTTACTGTAAGCCTAACACTAGTATATTTCACTGTGTTAGCAGTTTCAATTAAAGATTATTTTTGAGTTTGGGTAAAATGTCCCTTTAACTAGCCTGCATCCCGCTGTGAGTGCGTTCTTATGCTGCTTATGCTTGCTTAGGCTATTTCATGAACGTCAGTATAAATTTTTTATTATAAGGATCATTGGGAATAATTTAAAGGGGAAATTGTATTATTATTCTTTTGTAGCAAGCTTAATTTTTGTGTTATATACGGTTGTTATATTTCGCTGGACAACTGCAGAATGGTGAATATCAATTTATACACAACGTTAAATCCAATAATTTTGTGGTGGTTAAACTAATTAGCATTTATCAAGTTTTAGTGTGAATTTTATATTTTTAAGCAGTAAACAGTGTTTCTCCTTTAAGTAAAAATGAAACTTTGAGCTTGCCTCACTATCCTTGAGAAGAATGATAACACTGTGCATGTTTTGCTTTTCTTTAAAAAAAAAAAAAAAGTTCTCTCTTGTGTTTGGCTTCGTCGCAGAGAGAAAGATTTGTACTTTACATTTAAAGAGGCAGTACATATAAATTGCTCACTACAAAGAAATCAGTATTTATATTACATTTTGTCACAGAATATAGCGTAAAACTGATCATTTTATTTCTGTGCCCGTCTGCTGTCAAAGATATTACAGAACTCTTTATTATTAAAATAACCCCACTGCGTTCAATAAATAAATGAAATATTATTTAATGAAGTGATTTAAGTGACACTTTAAAATATATATAGTTATTTGGCTACTAACCAGTTAACAACTATAACTGTATTAAGTTTGATTGCTGCTTACCAGCTAAGCCGTGGTCTATAATGTGTCTACAATAAACATGCCTATATTAAGGCAATCGGGGATGGCAAACAAATGATGCACAATTTATCTGATTCTACTGCATTTACATAACTTGTTAATTTATCTGATTATAGTTTTGACATGCTGTGTGTCTGGGAGCCTTCTTCCAGCACACAGTTTTAGTTTTATTTATATGGCTTACGTGTATTTTGTCTCTTGGTGTTGTAATGAGATTTATACAGCCTGTGATAAGAGGCAGCCCTCAAAGGCTTAAAAATTAGCATTTGAGCCTACCTATGTTTGGTTTAATCTATGACGGTTGGTTAGAATTAAAAGTCCTATCTGAATAATGAAATTTTCATTTATCCTACAATGTCCCTTTAACAGTGGCTACAGTGGTTATCTGATCGTTCCCAAATAAGCGCAATTTTATTTGTATAATCTGCAACTGAAGTTTCTTGTGCATCTGCCGTGATTGTACAGAGTGGATGTTTTTAATTGTTTGTAGTGTTTTGCGAGTGTTGCATTTCAGTGACTGTCAGAATATGTGTTGAATTTTAAGTTAATTGTGGTTGTTTGAAATTTGTGTTGGCAGCTAATGTTTTGTTTTGTGAAAGACAAGAACAATTTTTTTTGTTTTTCTCTTTTGTGACTACGTGTGGAAGTGTGCTGTATGGACAGCATATTGAATTGTGAAGTGTATTTGATTTTGCTTGCTATTGAGAATTGTCTCTGCATGAGTGGAGTGCATGA
The DNA here is from genome assembly GCF_027579735.1 of Bombina bombina. Lineage (NCBI taxonomy): Eukaryota > Metazoa > Chordata > Amphibia > Anura > Bombinatoridae > Bombina > Bombina bombina. The sequence continues at coordinate 635,903,586 of NC_069503.1, forward strand.
TTTGTCATTTAGTTTCTTGTTATGTGGTGTTTGCGTGTCACATGAGATGTTTCACGCAAACAAGGGGGAAGTATTGATGAGTATTGATGAATATCTTTATGTAATGGGGTGATTGTTTTTAGGAGGTGAACCTAAAATGTTTTGAATCTCCTCTTACAATGTTATTGTCTAACCACCAGCTGTGCCCTAAATTTCCTTGTCTTACCCCTATGCAGGATGCACTACGTCCCTAGGATTGTCTAGAACTTTCCTTCATTGGGAATCTGGCCATGGACAGCATCTACCTTGATGGCCACCCCGGTCGTAGCCTGTATACACACAACCCACTCCTTTTTTTTCCCTCCCTGGTGGATTAGATCTTTTTATTGTCTTTCTGTGTTTTATTTTGCTCTCATATTTCAGAGGCCTAAAATGTTTTCTTTTTCTATTTGGTTCTTAACACTATACTTGTATTTGCAGGATGAGATCATGAAGGCTTATCCAGAGATTAAAAGACACTAACTGAATTATTTTTGAGTTTCCATATTTAGGTAAAATCTGTACAGGCAAAATTCCATAAGTGCACTCTTCAAAAGATTAAAGATTGAAAGCAAGTAAACCTTTAAAGAAAGAAAAGATGAAGATGAAAAACCTTTTGTCAAGCTTGTTTTAACCACCATACTGCAGTAAAAGTTGTTGAACTATCTTTGGATCCATTCTTTGCTTTGCATGCTGGTACCAGCCCCAGAACTGGACTCTGGGTAATCCATGACTGTTTCCTCAGATGTGTGTCTTCAGGACATAAAGACTATTCTTTTCTGAACTGTGCCTTGCCGCTCGATATGGAGGACCTGTTATGCTGTTACAGGGTCAACCAAGTCAATTAGGGGAGTATTGTTTTAACTCCATTCCTTATATTGCTTGTTTTGTATTCTCTGGTATTTGTTTTATTTTTATTGATCATATTTGGTATAAGAAATCATATCCTTCATTTGGTATTAGTGCACATTGTAGTTTATGTGCTTAACATAGTAACTCTTTAGATAAATGTAACTGTGAACTTCGCAGTATTGTACCCTATTGAATGGCCCACTGAGTATAAAAATATGTTTAAGGAAAATGCTGCAATATATCATAATATCTTAGACCCTTCACCCTTCAGAACATAAGGAGGACACGTCTAAGCTAGAAGTTTATAGTAAATACGGAGAAATATTTGTTTAGGGAATAGCATAATTATTGTTTATGAAAAGCAAATGTATTTTTCCCTTTTATTAATTAGTATGGTATCTGCAAAGTGAATTTGGTCATTCCTGATGTTTGTCAAAGAGAGTAATTCTTACCATAAAGTTGTGTTTACCTTTAAAAGAGTTTTAAATGATGTTCTGTTTGTATAAGTTCCTCATACAGGAGTGTGAGAGAATTTAGGTTGCATAAAATAATTAATAAACTAGTAGTGTTTATATCAGATGAGATTGTTGAATATTAGGATCATGGTTGGAGAATTATAAACATTATAGATAGCAGCCATCCAGAATAAAGCAACACGAGGTTCTTTTATTTTTTTCGAAGTTCAAAGTGACACTGTAAAGAAATTCATTTATTTTTATTGACTGTTTTCTTTTTTCCATTCTTACTACAGGGTAGGCCTTAGCATAAGTTTTAGCATAACCATTCAGGCCCTTGATGAAGTCTGACAGGTTTTCACTTGCTTAGTGTTCATGAAGTATCATTTAAAAGTATATAGAGAAGTTGTAAATTATTCTCTGAGAAATATCAATGTATTTAGTTTGTATTATATATCAACAATGTTTTGTTTGATTTTAAATGACATAGGATGAAAGTGACGTTTTATTTGGACATAATTGTGATTGTATTGCGGTGTGTACTCATCCTGTACTGTTTCTGTTTGCTTCCTAGACTCCCTGTGACTTGAGTGTTTGCTTGCCATGGGTATACACTGGTTGCCTTGTCTACCCCATGAACAAACCATCAGATTTCCAGTATCTCCCTGCGGAAGAACCGTGGATAAGCACCCCTACTGCAAATGAACTGTTGGAGAACTGTATTATAGCAAAGTGTCAAGGTGCAGCGCTCTCAAATGGACAAAGACTGTTCTTAAAGTGATCAGAGGCCACCTAGAGACAGTTGTGCTGTATGCTGTTATAAGAAATGCTTGCACTGCACTGTTCAATAAACAGAATTGGCTTTAGATCATAATGCTGCGTGGTCTGAGTCATTCTAAGGGGCCCTTATCAGATAATCTACATATGCCTCAGGTGGTACACTGGCCCCCGTGGCTTTGGCCTGACCTGACACTTACCCCCCTGGGGAAACACCTAACAGTTAGGTTTAGGGGTTATTAGTTTAATTTAGTATGTCCCGATGTTTAGAGGTTAAAAGGATTAGTTTAGTACAGAGACGTAACTAGAAACCACCGGACACAGGTACAAGAAGGACCCCCCCCCCTAAAAAAAAGTGAATTTTATACAATTTTTTTTAACATTTAACACAGAAAAAAAAATGTAAATTAGATTACATGTCTGCAAAAGGAGGTACCCTGTGCCCACAGTCTGTGAGATGGTCTGACCCCCTATTACTTTATATAGTGACACTGTTTAACCAACCAGTACTGTATATAGTGAGTCAGTGACACAGTCTGTAATCTTCTGGTGAGATGACTGGCCTGACCCTACACGCCCCAGTACTTTATAAAATGACCACAGTAGTCTGTGACATAGTCCAGCCCCCCAGTACTGTATATAGTGGTACTGTATAGTGACACTGTTTACCCCCTCCCCCATGCTGTAGTAACAAGGCCTTTAATTTGCTAGTTCCACAAACATACACACACACACACACACACACATAAATGCATAAATACACACACAGTCACATACATACAGTACATACACACATACACACATAAACACCAATGGGTAAAACAGAAAGATTAACCCCTGTAGTCAGAGACACTAGTGAAGCATCATGTCACACTCACATATCAGTGCAGGCAGTGATAGGTCAACGTTTTTTTTTTTTAAGCTGGGCCCCCACCCTTGGGGCCCAGTTGCAATTGCGACCTCTGCACCACCTGTAGTTTCGCCCCTGGTTTAGTAGTTACGATGTGAGGGGGGGTGGCGGTTTAGGGGTTAGTAGCTTTATTATAGTACTTGCGATGTGGGGGGCGGCAGTTTTTTCGAAGTTCAAAGTGACACTGTAAAGAAATTCATTTATTTTTATTGACTGTTTTCTTTTTTCCATTCTTACTACAGGGTAGGCCTTAGCATAAGTTTTAGCATAACCATTCAGGCCCTTGATGAAGTCTGACAGGTTTTCACTTGCTTAGTGTTCATGAAGTATCATTTAAAAGTATATAGAGAAGTTGTAAATTATTCTCTGAGAAATATCAATGTATTTAGTTTGTATTATATATCAACAATGTTTTGTTTGATTTTAAATGACATAGGATGAAAGTGACGTTTTATTTGGACATAATTGTGATTGTATTGCGGTGTGTACTCATCCTGTACTGTTTCTGTTTGCTTCCTAGACTCCCTGTGACTTGAGTGTTTGCTTGCCATGGGTATACACTGGTTGCCTTGTCTACCCCATGAACAAACCATCAGATTTCCAGTATCTCCCTGCGGAAGAACCGTGGATAAGCACCCCTACTGCAAATGAACTGTTGGAGAACTGTATTATAGCAAAGTGTCAAGGTGCAGCGCTCTCAAATGGACAAAGACTGTTCTTAAAGTGATCAGAGGCCACCTAGAGACAGTTGTGCTGTTGCTATGTCATGCTTTACTGTGGAAAAGGAACTGTTGGACATATTGGGGGGGGTGCTAGCAATGCAGGTGGAGAGATAGAAGATGCAGCGTTGTTTGGGGGTAGATGGGGGGCTGGTTGGGTCTCTGTGCCGGTAGACCGGTAGTTTTGGGAAGGCTGGAGGATAGATGGAAGGTATTGGAGGGGCTGTACCTATATACAGCGACAATTAGCCTATAAAAGTATCTCTTTGGTATTCTCACAGAGTTCTGTTACCATAATATAAGGCTTTACTAATTTTCTATGCCTGTCTATTTTTATGTTATTCTGTTAGAATAAAAGGATGGTATGTTAGGGGTAATATGAACCTGACGGCAGCCATCTTGTTCCTCACAGCCATCTTGTGATGATTAGCCTCCATTTTGTAATGATTAGACTTTTATTATACTGGGTTATTATGTAGTGAGAACTATGTGCATGTTATGATAGTTTCCTTAGCTGTTCGGCCTTGTCAATGCACTCTGGCTGTATGCCAAGAAGAAGATAATGTCAATAAGATGGTTCAGAAACCTTGCTGTCTCCGCAGATGTTAGCCTATTATGACTATGTAATTCTTGTTATGAGAAACTCATTTTCCAGCTTCACATTGTACTTTGCTCTGTATAACTGTGTAAGATGACGCGTTCCTAACGTGTCATCCCCTTAACCCTGTATGCTGTTATAAGAAATGCTTGCACTGCACTGTTCAATAAACAGAATTGGCTTTAGATCATAATGCTGCGTGGTCTGAGTCATTCTAAGGGGCCCTTATCAGATAATCTACATATGCCTCAGGTGGTACACTGGCCCCCGTGGCTTTGGCCTGACCTGACACTTACCCCCCTGGGGAAACACCTAACAGTTAGGTTTAGGGGTTATTAGTTTAATTTAGTATGTCCCGATGTTTAGAGGTTAAAAGGATTAGTTTAGTACAGAGACGTAACTAGAAACCACCGGACACAGGTACAAGAAGGACCCCCCCCCCCCCTAAAAAAAGTGAATTTTATACAATTTTTTTTAACATTTAACACAGAAAAAAAAATGTAAATTAGATTACATGTCTGCAAAAGGAGGTACCCTGTGCCCACAGTCTGTGAGATGGTCTGACCCCCTATTACTTTATATAGTGACACTGTTTAACCAACCAGTACTGTATATAGTGAGTCAGTGACACAGTCTGTAATCTTCTGGTGAGATGACTGGCCTGACCCTACCCGCCCCAGTACTTTATAAAATGACCACAGTAGTCTGTGACATAGTCCAGCCCCCCAGTACTGTATATAGTGGTACTGTATAGTGACACTGTTTACCCCCTCCCCCATGCTGTAGTAACAAGGCCTTTAATTTGCTAGTTCCACAAACATACACACACACACACACACACACATAAATGCATAAATACACACACAGTCACATACATACAGTACATACACACATACACACATAAACACCAATGGGTAAAACAGAAAGACTAACCCCTGTAGTCAGAGACACTAGTAAAGCATCATGTCACACTCACATATCAGTGCAGGCAGTGATAGGTCAACGTTTTTTTTTTTTTTTAAGCTGGGCCCCCACCCTTGGGGCCCAGTTGCAATTGCGACCTCTGCACCACCTGTAGTTTCGCCCCTGGTTTAGTAGTTACGATGTGAGGGGGGGTGGCGGTTTAGGGGTTAGTAGCTTTATTATAGTACTTGCGATGTGGGGGGCGGCAGTTTAGGGGTTAATAGCTTTATTATAGTAGTTGCGATGTGGGGGGCAGACGGTTTAGGGGTTAATATGTTTATTTTAGAAGTTGCAATGTGGAGGTCGACGGTTTAGCGGTTAATTGCTTTATTTAGGTGTTAGCGATGTGGGGGCGGCAGTTTAGGGGTTAATCACTTTATTTAGTTTCGGCAATGTCCTATGGCGGCAGATTAGGGGTATTTCGACTAGGGGTTTATGTTAGGGTGTTTTTACATAACCTTGTTGTTCCCATAGACATTAATGGGGATTGCGTTATAGTGATTGCCATTTTGCGATCGCAGGTGTTAGTTTTCTTTTAACACTTTCTCTCCATTGATGTCTATGGGGGAATACGTGCACAAGCAGGTCAAGTCAGGCCTTGGCTTTTGTGCACCAAAAGAGATTAATGCACCATACCGCACAACAAAAGAAGGTTTTTGTTCAACTTGTAATGGCAGCGCTATGGAAAGTGCGGCACCGCTAAAATGTTAGTATTATTTATGCACCGGGTTTAGAGCACAACTTGTAATCTTGGTGTATGTTTGTGGAGGAAAACTGGTATCCTTGCAGTGCATATATTTTTATTAGCAAACATTTTTCCACCATTTAAAATGTTTTCAGTTTATATTGGCCATTGATAATGAAACCCGTTAATCTGACATTTGTACATATCGGCATATGTGACATTATACTTGTACCTGAAAATAATATCTTCTGCATCATGAAAATCTTTTTTAATTTGGAAGCTGGTATGTTTGTGTACACGGATTATCTTGGCTTTAATTTGTTAATAAAAAAATGAAAATTGCTTGAGAACTTTACACTGGCTACATACTGCCCTCTAGTGATAATACTAGATTATTTCAAGATTTTTTGAGTAAAAATATTTTCTTTTGTTTAAGGAGTTGAACTATTAGGATTGTACAGAGGTTCTAACAATTCAATTAAATATATCACTAAGTTTCTCAGTTTTATTGTTCATTTATGTAATGTTTACACTATATTTTTAGGTTTTATTGTTCTCTTTTAAAAAATATAGTAACAAACTAGCTTTAGGTATGTTGGGAAAGTACATTTCTGATTTTAAAAAATGAAGTAAAGCAACATTGACAAATTAGTATTACAAGTCCTTTACAAATATTTAAAGGTTCATGAAACCTAAAATGTTTCTTTCATGAGTCAGACAGAGCATACACTTTTAAACAACTTTCCAAATTACTTTTATTCTTAATTTTGCTTAATTCTACTGGTATCATTTGTTGAAGGAGCAGCAATGCATTACTGGAAGTTATGTGAACACATTGATGAGCCATTGAAAATAGGCATATATGTGTAGCCACCAATCAGGAGCTAGCACCCAGCTCCTGGCCTACCTAGGTATGCTTTTTAACAAAGAATACAAAGAGAACTAAGCATTTAGATTATAGAAGTAAAATGGAAAGTTGTTTAAAATTGTATGCTTTATCTGAAATATGTATACTTTTAAAATTTCTCTAAAAACACATTACTATTATATTTTACTTCTTATCATGCAAGTATTTCCAGACACCCATTGAAAATATCTCGGGCAGAGGTGGCAATTTTCCATTGAAAGTGTGTGCCCAGGCTAGCAACACCCTTCTAAAAAATAAATAAATAATAAATATAAAAAAATTAAAAATTGAAAGGTACATTACTAATATATATATATATATATATATATATATATATATATATATATATATATATATATATATATATATATATATATATATATATATATTGGAATCATATGCAGTTAATGTAGTAATGTAATATATAGGTTGCCCAGCAGAGGTGCCAGAGTGTCAACAACATTTTTATGAGCGCAGACTTGGGCAGTTGTGCCATAGTTTTGCCATTATCTAGAGCAGTGAGGGCCAACTCCCTATCATATGGGGACCAACTATTTTCATTTTAGAAACCTTAAAGGGACATTATAACATATTTTTGTCTTTGCATAAATGTTTTGTAGATGATCTTTTTATAAAGCCCATAAAGTTTTTTGTTATAGTTTTGCTTATTTTTAAATAACATTGCTCTGATTTTCAGACTCCTAACCAAGCCCCAAAGTTTTAGGAGAATACCGTCTGCTACCTTCTCCAGGTTGCTCCTGTTTGTGTAAAGGGTCTTTTCATATGAAAAAGAAGAGGGAGGTTCTTATTTCCCATTTGCAGTGGGCTTTCCAGCTACCTTTTCAACAGAGCTAAACTGAGAGTAAGTTTTTAAACAGTTTTATACTGGATTTTTATATCAGTATCTGTGCATCTTATTCTTTATATTAGTGTCTATTGAATACAGTTAAATGAAAATTGGTGTATACTGTCCTTTTAAGGCTGCACGTAAGGCTACACACAGAACTAAAATATTTCCTTTATGTTTGTTTTTTGAGTTGAGTGTTTACCCACCTACCAAAAATCACCAAAACTCATATTTTCTGGGGGCAACGAAAACTATTGCACACGTTCAAGTTCTGCTATATCCCAGGGGCTGAAAAATATAGTGCAGTTGACCATCCCTGATTACGGAAAACACTATTTATTTTCACAGTTTTGATTAAGCCCATTTGGCTCCATTGAATCTGGGGATGCAGCTTTGTAACCCCAGCAGTGTAGGTTCTAGTGCTAGTTAAGCTGTCTGTTGCTGCTTTTAACGTTTTCACAGCCTGAATAGGGTCTCTAATCCGACCAGGATGATTAAAACGCCCTGCTCTTACACAATTGTTTCACGAGAACAATATTACTACAGGGTGTTTCTATGTGGCTTCAGTACAGATTTGTTACCTTCAATGTAATAATGCCCCCCACTATCATAAGATACTTACCCTTCACTATTAATTTGGTTGTTTTAATGATGTTTGTGTTAAAAAGAGCACAGACACATCAAATTGTATAGAGGTTAAACACCTTTGCTACTGAGAATTTAAGAGAAAAATTAGCCCAAAGTACTGGAGAGTTTTTAGCCTTTTTGTTATCACTCCAATTTAACAAAAATAGAGCTTTATTTTTATTTTTTTACCTATAAAAACTATATTATTTTTTCAGCATAAGGAAAGCTTTCAGAGGATGACAATTTCAACTAGCTATTAATACCTGTATATTTTATAAGACTGTTTCTTTTTTCCTTTTGTACATTCTTTTTTTTATTTTTTTGTATGTTTCTGAAATAAAGTACTCAGGTGATTTTTAAATAATATGTTTGAATATTGCCTGCTCAGTTTTAAGTAAATTAAGTAATGTTATGTATTTTTATTCTTTGATTGAGTGGTGCTATTAGACAAAACATGCATTATAATATTTTGTGTAAAATCCAATTTATTTTGGATTAAATAAAGCATTTTTTTGCTACTACCCCAAAGTTTGGCCAATGCTTTTATTCCAAACAATACTACAACACAGATAGCACAACCCTATAGGAAAGTCTAATGATTGTTGTTTGTTATCAGTTGAGCACCTGCTTTTTGTGCTGTGCTAATATTAAATATTGAATTTGGCAAATAATTTAAAGGGACTCTAAACTATAAATTAAACTTATGATTGAGATACACCATGCAACAACAAAAAATATACTAGTATGTTCTAGTATACACTCATTTTCATATAACTGCATGTAATAGACACTACTATAAAGAATAGGATGCACAGATACTGATGAAAAATACAGTATAAAATGGTTTAAAAACGTACTTAGAAGCTTTCAGTTTAGCTCTGTTGAAAAGGCAGTTGGAAAGCCCACTGCAAGTGGGAAATAAGACACTCCCCCCTCCCCCTTCTTTTGCATATGAAAAGACCCTTTACACAAACAGGAGCAAGCTGGAGAAGGTAGCTGACGGTATTCAAATTAAACTTTGGGGCTTGGTTAGGAGTCTGAAAATCAGAGCAATGTTAAAGTATTGATCTAGGCCCATCTTGGTATATTTCATGCCACCATTTCACCGCCAAATGCGATCAAATTAAAAAAAATTAAATTTTTCACAATTTTAGGTTTCTCACTGAAATTATTTACAAACAGCTTGTGCAATTATGGCACACATGGTTGTAAATGCTTCTCTGGGATCCCCTTTGTTCAGAAATAGCAGCTATATAAGGCTTTGGCGTTGCTTTTTGGTAATTAGAAGGCCGCTAAATGCCGCTGTGCATCACACGTGTATTATGTCTAGCAATGAAGGGGTTAATTAGGTAGCTTGTAGGGAGCGTGCAGGGTTAATTTTAGCTTTAGTGTAGAGATCAGCCTCCCACCTGACACATCACACCCCTGATCCCTCCCAAACAGCTCTTTTCCCTCCCCCACCCCACAATTGTCTCCGCCATCTTAAGTACTGGCAGAAAGTCTGCCAGTACTAAAATAAAAGTTTAATTTTTATTTTTTATTATTCTGCTGTGTAGGATCCCCCCTTAGCCCCCAACCTACCTGATCCCCCCCAAACAGCTCTCTAACCCTCCCCCTCTACCTTATTGGGAGCCATCTTGGGTACTGGCAGCTGTCTGCCAGTACCCAGTTTACAACAAAATTGTTTTTTTTTTATATTTTTTTACTTTTTTCTGTAGTGTAGCTTCCCCCCTAAAGACCAACTCCCACCCCTCCCAGATTCCTTAGATCTTTTAGATTCCCAATTCCCACCCCCCTTTCTCCCACTTAATATAACAACATTTTCCATAGTGTAGTGGTTCCCACCCACTCCCGCCCCATGCATGCGCCTTCCCGCAGCCCCCATGAACGCGCGTGCTTCCCCTCGGCGACCCCGCCCATGATCCCGCCCCCCTCTTCATGCTAGATCTCATCGATGGCCGCCCACCTGCCTCCCACATCGGCTACCACCCACCAATGATCATGGCCATCGATGTCCGATGCAGAGAGGGCCACAGAGTGGCTCTCTCTGCTTCAGATGGCCAAGTATTGTTATTGTAGGATGCCTCGATATCGCGGCATCACTGCAATAACAGGAAAGTGGCTGGAATCGATCAGGATCACTTCCACGGCATTCAAAGACCGACGACGTACGGGGTATGTCCTCGGTCGTTAACTGTATTTTTTTGCAGGACGTACCCCATACGTCCTCGGTCGTTAAGGGGTTAAATTGCTTTATCATACATTTGTTGATTATGGAGTTCTATTGTATTTGATGCAGCTCAGTTTCAGGGTCTTGGCAATCTTCTTACAGCCTAGGCCATCTTTATGTAGAGCAACAATTCTTTTTTTCAGATCCTCAGAGAGGTCTTTGCCATGAGGTGCCATGTTGAACTTCCAGTGACCAGTATGAGAGAGTGTGACTCCCCATTCACACCTGAGACCTTGTAACACTAATGAGTCACATGACACCGGGGAGGGAAAATGGCTAATTGGGCCCAATTTGGACATTTCCACTTAGGGGTGTACTCACTTTTGTTGCCAACGGTTTAGACATTAATGGCTGTGTGTTGAGTTATTTTGAGGGGACAGCAAATGTACACTGTTATACAGGCTGTACACTCACTACTTTACATTGTAGCAAAATGTAATTTCTTCAGTGTTGTTACATGAAAAGATATAATAAAATATTTACAAAAATGTGAGGGGTGTAGTCACTTTTGTGGGATACTGTATATATATGAACATATGGTGGGACCATAGGAGGTATCTCTTAGTTGTGATGAGTTTTGTTTGGGCAATATGATTTACAATTTCAGTATACCTATTTTCCTGTTTAATTTCATATCAATGGGAACCCTATAAAAATAATAAAATAGTGTTTCTTCGAAAGTTCTAGACAAAAAGCTGCACAAGTTGCAGTCAGTTGAGGGATTCTATCTAAAATATTTAAGGGATAGAAATGGTAAAAAACATAATTTATGCTTACCTGATAAATTTATTTCTCTTGTAGTGTATCCAGTCCACGGATCATCCATTACTTATGGGATATTAACTCCTCCCCAACACGAAGTGCAAGAGGATTCACCCAGCAGAGCTGCTATATAGCTCCTCCCCTAACTGCCATTACCAGTCATTCGACCGAAAACATGCAGAGAAAGGAAAACCATAGGGTGCAGTGGTGACTGTAGTTTAATGGAAAAATTACCTGCCTTAAAGTGACAGGGCGGGCCGTGGACTGGATACACTACAAGAGAAATAAATTTATCAGGTAAGCATAAATTATGTTTTCTCTTGTTAAGTGTATCCAGTCCACGGATCATCCATTACTTATGGGATACCAATACCAAAGCTAAAGTACACGGATGACGGGAGGGACAGGCAGGCTCTTTATACGGAAGGAACCACTGCCTGAAGAACCTTTCTCCCAAAAACAGCCTCCGAAGAAGCAAAAGTGTCAAATTTGTAAAATTTGGAAAAAGTATGAAGAGAAGACCAAGTTGCAGCCTTGCAAATCTGTTCAACAGAAGCCTCATTCTTAAAGGCCCAAGTGGAAGCCACAGCTCTAGTAGAATGTGCTGTAATTCTTTCAGGAGGCTGCTGTCCAGCAGTCTCATAGGCTAACCGTATTATGCTACAAAGCCAAAAGGAGAGAGAGGTAGCCGAAGCTTTTTGACCTCTCCTCTGACCAGAATAAACGACAAACAGGGAAGACGTTTGTCGAAAATCCTTAGTTGCCTGTAGATAAAATTTCAGGGCACGGACTACATCTAGATTGTGTAGCAGACGTTCCTTTTTCGAAGAAGGATTAGGACACAAAGATGGAACCACAATCTCTTGATTGATATTCCTGTTAGTGACCACCTTAGGTAGGAACCCAGGTTTAGTACGCAGAACTACCTTGTCTGAAGGAAAAATCAGATAAGGAGAATCACAATGTAAGGCAGATAACTCAGAGACTCTTCGAGCCGAGGAAATCGCCATTAAAAACAGAACTTTCCAAGATAACAACTTGATATCAATGGAATGAAGGGGTTCAAACGGAACCCCCTGTAAAACATTAAGAACTAAGTTCAAACTCCATGGTGGAGCAACAGTTTTAAACACAGGCTTGATCCTAGCTAAAGCCTGACAAAAAGCTTGAACGTCCGGAACTTCTGACAGACGTTTGTGTAAAAGAATGGACAGAGCTGAAATCTGTCCCTTTAAGGAACTAGCGGATAAACCCTTTTCTAAACCTTCTTGTAGAAAAGACAATATCCTCGGAATCCTAACCTTACTCCATGAGTAACTCTTGGATTCGCACCAATATAAGTATTTGCGCCATATCTTATGGTAAATCTTTCTGGTAACAGGCTTCCTAGCCTGTATTAAGGTATCAATAACTGACTCAGAAAAACCACGTTTTGATAAAATCAAGCGTTCAAATTCCAAGCAGTCAGCTTCAGAGAAATTAGATTTTGATGTTTGAAGGGACCCTGGATCAGAAGGTCCTGTTTCAGAGGTAGCGACCAAGGTGGACAGGATGACATGTCCACTAGATCTGCATACCAAGTCCTGCGTGGCCATGCAGGCGCTATTAGAATCACTGATGCTCTCTCCTGTTTGATTCTGGCAATCAATCGAGGAAGCATCGGGAAGGGTGGAAACACATAAGCCATCCCGAAGGTCCAAGGTGCTGTCAAAGCATCTATCAGAACCACTCCCGGATCCCTTGATCTGGACCCGTAACGAGGAAGCTTGGCGTTCTGTCGAGACGCCATGAGATCTATCTCTGGTTTGCCCCAACGTCGAAGTATTTGGGCAAAGACCTCCGGATGAAGTTCCCACTCCCCCGGATGAAAAGTCTGACGACTTAAGAAATCCGCCTCCCAGTTCTCCACTCCCGGGATGTGGATTGCTGACAGGTGGCAAGAGTGAGACTCTGCCCAGCGAATTATCTTTGATACTTCCATCATTGCTAGGGAGCTTCTTGTCCCTCCCTGATGGTTGATGTAAGCTACAGTCGTGATGTTGTCCGACTGAAACCTGATGAACCCCCGAGTTGTTAACTGGGGCCAAGCCAGAAGGGCATTGAGAACTGCTCTCAATTCCAGAATGTTTATTGGTAGGAGACTCTCCTCCTGATTCCATTGTCCCTGAGCCTTCAGAGAATTCCAGACAGCGCCCCAACCTAGTAGGCTGGCGTCTGTTGTTACAATTGTCCAGTCCGGCCTGCTGAATGGCATCCCCTTGGACAGATGTGGCCGAGAAAGCCACCATAGAAGAGAATTTCTGGTCTCTTGATCCAGATTCAGAGTAGGGGACAAGTCTGAGTAATCCCCATTCCACTGACTTAGCATGCACAATTGCAGCGGTCTGAGATGTAGGCGTGCAAAGGGTACTATGACCATTGCTGCTACCATTAAGCCGATCACCTCCATGCATTGAGCTACTGACGGGTGTTGAATGGAATGAAGGACACGTCATGCATTTTGAAGCTTTGTTAACCTGTCTTCTGTCAGGTAAATCTTCATTTCTACAGAATCTATAAGAGTCCCCAAGAAGGGAACTCTTGTGAGTGGAAAGAGAGAACTCTTCTTTTCGTTCACCTTCCATCCATGCGACCTTAGAAATGCCAGTACTAACTCTGTATGAGACTTGGCAGTTTGAAAGCTTGAAGCTTGTATCAGAATGTCGTCTAGGTACGGAGCTACCGCAATTCCTCGCGGTCTTAGTACCGCCAGAAGAGCACCCAGAACCTTTGTGAAGATTCTCGGAGCCGTAGCCAATCCGAATGGAAGAGCTACAAACTGGTAATGCCTGTCTAGAAAGGCAAACCTTAGATACTGGTAATGATCTTTGTGAATCGGTATGTGAAGGTAAGCATCCTTTAAATCCACTGTGGTCATGTACTGACCCTTTTGGATCATGGGTAAAATTGTCCGAATAGTTTCCATTTTGAACGATGGAACTCTTAGAAAATTTGTTTAGGATCTTTAAATCCAAGATTGGCCTGAAAGTTCCCTCTTTTTTGGGAACCACAAACAGATTTGAGTAAAACCCTTGTCCTTGTTCCGACCGCGGAACCGGATGGATCACTCCCATTAATAAAAGATCTTGTACGCAGCGTAGAAACGCCTCTTTCTTTATTTGGTTTGTTGACAACCTTGACAGATGAAATCTCCCTCTTGGGGGAGAGAATTTGAAGTCTAGAAGGTATCCCTGAGATATGATCTCTAACGCCCAGGGATCCTGGACATCTCTTGCCCAAGCCTGGGCGAAGAGAGAAAGTCTGCCCCCCACTAGATCCGTTCCCGGATCGGGGGCCCTCGATTCATGCTGTCTTAGGGGCAGCAGCAGGTTTCCTGGCCTGCTTGCCCTTGTTCCAGGACTGGTTAGGTCTCCAGCCTTGTCTGTAGCGAGCAACAGCTCCTTCCTGTTTTGGTGCAGAGGAAGTTGATGCTGCTCCTGCTTTGAAATTACGAAAGGAACGAAAATTAGACTGTCTAGCCTTAGGTTTGGCTCTGTCTTGAGGCAGGGCATGGCCTTTACCTTCTGTAATGTCAGCGATAATTTCTTTCAACCCGGGCCCGAATAAGGTCTGCCCTTTGAAAGGTATATTAAGCAATTTAGATTTAGAAGTAACGTCAGCTGACCAGGATTTTAGCCACAGTGCTCTGCGTGCCTGAATGGCGAATCCGGAATTCTTAGCCGTAAGTTTAGTTAAATGTACTACGGCATCTGAAATAAATGAGTTAGCTAACTTAAGGGCTTTAAGCTTGTGTGTAATCTCATCTAATGGAGCTGATTCAAGTGTCTCTTCCAGAGACTCAAACCAAAATGCTGCTGCAGCCGTGACAGGCGCAATGCATGCAAGAGGTTGCAATATAAAACCTTGTTGAACAAACATTTTCTTAAGGTAACCCTCTAACTTTTTATCCATTGGATCTGAAAAGGCACAGCTATCCTCCACCGGGATAGTGGTACGCTTAGCTAAAGTAGAAACTGCTCCCTCCACCTTAGGGACCGTTTGCCATAAGTCCCGTGTGGTGGCGTCTATTGGAAACATCTTTCTAAATATCGGAGGGGGTGAGAACGGCACACCGGGTCTATCCCACTCCTTAGTAACAATTTCAGTAAGTCTCTTAGGTATAGGAAAAACGTCAGTACTCGCCGGTACCGCAAAATATTTATCCAACCTACACATTTTCTCTGGTATTGCAACTGTGTTACAATCATTCAGAGCCGCTAACACCTCCCCTAGTAATACACAGAGGTTTTCCAGCTTAAATTTAAAATTTGAAATATCTGAATCCAGTTTGTTTGGATCAGAACCGTCACCCGCAGAATGAAGCTCTCCGTCCTCATTTTCTGCAAATTGTGACGCAGTGTCTGACATGGCCCTAATATTATCAGCGCACTCTGTTCTCACCCCAGAGTGATCACGCTTACCTCTTAGTTCTGGTAATTTAGCCAAAACTTCAGTCATAACAGTAGCCATATCCTGTAATGTGATTTGTAATGGCCGCCCAGATGTACTCGGCGCTACAATATCACGCACCTCCCGAGCGGGAGATGCAGGTACTGACACGTGAGGCGAGTTAGTCGGCATAACTCTCCCCTCGTTGTTTGGTGAAATATGTTCAATTTGTACAGATTGACTTTTATTTAAAGTAGCATCAATACAGTTAGTACATAAATTTCTATTGGGCTCCACTTTGGCTTTAGCACATATAGCACAGATATCTTCCTCTGAATCAGACATGTTTAACACACTAGCAAATAAACTAGCAACTTGGAAATACTTTTCAAGTAATTTACTATAATATGAAAACGTACTGTGCCTATAAGAAGCACAGAAAAAGTTATGACAGTTGAAAATTAATAAACTGAAAAGTTATAGCATCAAATCTTTGTAAAAAACACAATTTTAGCAAAGGATTGCTCCCATTAGCAAAGGATAACTAACCCTGATAGCAGAAAAAAAATACAGAAATAAACATTTTTTTATCACAGTCAACTACAATCTCACAGCTCTGCTGTGAGTGATTACCTCCCTCAAAACAAGTTTTGAAGACCCCTGAGTTCTGTAGAGATGAACTGGATCATGCAGGGAAGACAATAAACTTCTGACTGAATTTTTTGATGCGTAGCAAAAGCACCAAAAAAGGCCCCTCCCCCTCACACATAACAGTGAGAGAGATCAGTAAACTGTCATAAATTAAATAAAACGACTGCCAAGTGGAAAAAAATAGTGCCCAAAACATTTTTTCACCCAGTACCTCAGAAAATTAAACGATTTTACATGCCAGCAAAAAACGTTTAACATTAATAAATTGAGCGTTATTAAAAAGCCTGTTGCTAGTCCCTGCAAATTAGGCTAAAGTTTTATGCATACAGTATAATTCCAGTGAAGTGCCATTCCCCAGAATACTGAAGTGTAAAATATACATACATGACAGCCTGATACCAGTTGCTGCTACTGCATTTAAGGCTGAGTTTACATTATATCGGTATGGCAGAATTTTCTCATCAATTCCATTGTCAGAAAATAATAAGCTGCTACATACCTCTTTGCAGATTAATCTGCCCGCTGTCCCCTGATCTGAAGTTTACCTCTCCTCAGATGGCCGAGAAACAGCAATATGATCTTAACTACTCCGGCTAAAATCATAGAAAAACTCAGGTAGATTCTTCTTCAAATTCTACCAGAGAAGGAATAACACACTCCGGTGCTATTATAAAATAACAAACTTTTGATTGAAGGTATGAAACTAAGTATAATCACCACAGTCCTCTCACACATCCTATCTATTTGTTGGGTGCAAGAGAATGACTGGTAATGGCAGTTAGGGGAGGAGCTATATAGCAGCTCTGCTGGGTGAATCCTCTTGCACTTCCTGTTGGGGAGGAGTTAATATCCCATAAGTAATGGATGATCCGTGGACTGGATACACTTAACAAGAGAAATGAAATGTGCATGGATGCATTTCAATTTGAAATAGAAGAAGTTTTGCAATATATTTCCATTAGCAAAAGTGTTCCTGGTTTTATGAGATTACTGTGTTTTTCAATGAGATAATTGACAAAATCAAATAATATGTGTTCACCTTTTAGTGAACAGACTCATTAGGATAACAAACTTTGGAGCGGTGGATTCAGAGTTCCCAATCATCTGATAATCTGCATTGATAGTGTCAATTTGTGAGCTCTGTCTACCCCTCATTTATTTATGCCAACATTTATTTATCAAATATCTAAATAAAAACAAGACCCTTACCCTTACACTTGAAACTCTCTGTCCCATCTTGTTTAAAGGGATAGTCTAGTCAGAATGAAACATTCATAATTCAGATGGAGCAGGCATTTTTAAGCAACTTTCTAATTTATTCCTATTATCAAATTTTCTTCGTTCTCTTGGTATCTTAACTTGAAAAGCAGGAATGTAAGCTTAGAAGCCGGCCCATATTTGGTTCACCACCTTGTTATCGCTTGCTGGTTGGTGGTTAAATGTAGCCACCTATCAGCAAGTGCTACTCAGGTTCTGAAACAAAAATGAGCCGGTTTCTAAGCTTACATTATTGCTTTTCAAGAGAACAAAGACAAATTGATAATAGGAGTAAATTACAGAGTAGCTTAAAATCGCATGCTCTAATTGAACATGAAAGCTTAATTTTGACTAGACTATTCCTTTAAGATGTTAGAAGGTGTATGTGTTTGTTGCAATTCATTGTGATGAAGGTTACAAGTTTAAACAAAAATGTTTTTTGTACAACCATTTTAAAACACACACATTCTGCAACATAATCTTCTATAATGTTTTCATTTTGAATTTGCTGTATTTTTTTAAGACATGAAAAATTGTCACAGTAGATATAGTTAAATAAATGCATATTTTATTTGATACATTCTTTGTTGTAATAATAAATGCAGACCTTACAACAATAATATTCATCACAGTATTGCTGTTAATACACCACCGATAATACTGAAAACTGTAAACTAAAAAAAAAATAACAACTATAAAAATTTAATTATTAGGGATATTCTAAAATTAAAGTAGAAGTTTCAATTGATTTTTTTGGCCCCAGGATCCTATTTGTAAAATGGTATAACTTTTGCACTCCACAGACACCAACGTTAAAGCATATGGAGAAACTGGCTTGTATGTACTCACCATGCTGTGGCTTGACTAACAGCCAATCGTGTGTAAGGTGTGTATGTACCAATCAGCTACCCTGTATACATCACTGTCAGTGGCATAAGAGGCCCAGATCTGCTGGAGTCCCTTTCATGCCCTAAGTATTACTTTTGCAATAAGATTCAGAAGTGTTGGATGCTTACAGTAAATATTATACAGCATTGAGAGCGGACCAGAAAACAACCACTATAAATGCCAACAAACTTTTTTAAGCACAGCCAAGGATCGATGAGAAAATAAGAGACACCAGGAAATGATACCAGTCAGATCGAAATAACGTCTGTCTGTTTAACTGTTCACTGTGTTCAATGAATGTTTTGTTTACATTTTGGAAATGGTGAGTATACACCAGGCAGCTGATGTATTTAACTACTGCATGAATCGGTATTCTACAGCTACACGGAGAGCAAATGAATAGAGATGTCAGTAGTGACAAATGAATCAGCTGGCATGGATCTCCCAGATGGCTCAGGAAACTGTTAACAAGATTAACTCTTTACTCCTACTAAGGGGTCGATTTATCAAGTTGTTTGCCCCCATATGACTGCAGGTTCTCACAAGAGAACCTACAGTCAGTATTTATCAAGCAGCCGTCTGATGACTGATGCTTCCTAACTTCTTTTACACCTCTTTGGTGGGGAATTTTAATCGAGACCAGGGAGATTGACAGCTCCTGCCCACACGTGATTGGCTGTGCGTGTGCAGGGGGCAGTGTTGCACTCAAGCTCAAATTAGCGCTCGCGTGCAATGCTGAATTCTGGCACCGAATTGCTGGCACAGGTGAGCTGGGGTGGACAGGGGTGAATATGTACGCCCCTGTCCACCGTAGCTTGATAAATGGAGCCCTAAGGGACATAGATGGCAATCCACTTTCATGATTCAGATATAGCTTCCAGTTTTAAGAGACTTTCCAATTAATTCCATGATCATATTGTGCATATTGTGTTTTTAAATGCACACTTTCTGAGGCACCAACTCCTACATGTATACCTAGTATGTGTAAGAGTTCACGGTATATACGTTTATGAGTCTGTGATTGGCTAATGGCTGTCACGTGATACTAGAAAATGTAAGTACATTTTGAAACTTGTCAGAAGAAATCTACTGCTCATTAAAAAAATAATAATAAAAAAATAATAATATATATACAGTATACTGCTTATTTAATATTAATAAATGCTATTGCATTGTCTTTTTATTATGCACTTGTAGATTATGCAATTCTACTGTATTTAATGGTCTTTTAATGAGCAACTGTTACTATGATCATATAATAGCCTAACCTAGTAATAGTTTGGTTAACATGGTCTCTACTTAGTAATAAACCTTGTTATTCACAGGTATGAACCTCACCAGTGAAACTATAAGGTTGCTACAAAAGTGTGCCTGATAATAGCTACTTAGTTTATTTTCCTGCTTATAACTGTATATGGTGCAGCTCAGTTATAAACTATAGATCCAGGCTGCAGCCTCCCTACATCGGCTTTGTGAGAAAGCGTCTTGTCCTGAATAGGTAGGATTGTTATATTGCCTCTTTAAGGGAGGACACTTATGAAAAATGCTTATGTCAGGGTTTTTATAACGGAACATTATTCAAAATATTTCTTAGAACAGCCCCTGACATATGTATTTTTCATAAGTGTCCTCCCTTAAAGGGCAATATGGCAACCCTATGAAAAAGAGTAATCTCCCAGTAAACCACCCAATAAATTAAAATTTTAAATCAAATTTTAGATAAACAAAGTATTTTGGATGAAAGCATTATTATAGCCAGTGTTTATTTAATCAACACTGCATAGTAAAATAAACAAAACAATGAGTATTCACAAAATATCTTTAGTTTATGCCAAAAAAACTGTAACTCTGTGGTCCCGGCATGAACTTGCTACAGGTTCGATAGGTGAACATTCTGCATTGTGATTAGCAGTGAGCACCAGATATCTAAATACATCTGGTAATGACTACTAATTGAAGTCTTTACAAATAGATTGTTTCTCTTTTCCTACCAAACCATAAATATATATTACCTAATTATCGACAGCTGAAAATACTGAAGACACCAACTTAGCAGAACTGCACATCTCATAGAGCACGTGCTGATAATGATATGCATAAAAATAGCTCTTATGTATTTGTATTACGAGTTGAGAGTAAATGTGATCGCTTGAGCATAATCGATGATTACTGAACTTCAAAGCTCTGGTTAACTGTTTTGTGAAACAAAAAAAGTTGCACAAAACACAAAAGTTAAACTCATAAAAACACCATATAATAGAAATGATTTTAAAAAATATTGCACACAAAAGTTATAAGGGCTCAAAAAAAAGGAGGTCTCAGGTGTTAGAAAAAAAAAAGGCAGGCAAAGGGCTTTAACATTGAGATACATACATATACATGTCTAAATATGTTTATATATATATATATATATATATATATATATATATATATATATATATATATATGTCTATATATGTGTACATATGTATTTATGTACTTATATGTGTACTTACATGTGCATATACGGTATGTATTTACAGATATATACACATAAAACACATAAATACATATGAACACACATATAGACATATATTGAAGTGCATTGGAGTTCTTTCCAGTTAAGTAGATGAAAACATGAAAAAACATATTTATGCAATATTCAAATCTAATAAATTTACTGTAAATATTCCACATTCCAATGTTCTGCACACAGCAGAATATGTTCTATGTATTTATAAATATATATTCCTATATATATCTTTATATATCTATACCCATATAAAATCATGTATATATGCTGTAAATATGTATATGTATATATATTTAAAGGTATAGCTGTATGTTGTACAAAAAACATCCGATATATGTAGAAATATTTATTTATGAACATATTCTTCTATGTGAAGAACATTGGAATGTGAAATATTTATATTTTTATGTCGGTTTAGCACACATGAGAATATGCGATCGGGTTTGCGCAAGAGTGGGTTGTTTTTCCCCACTTTTTTTATCTCTATTGACTTCTATAGGGTAATACTACGCCCACGCTATATTCTAAGTTCGGCTTTTTGCGCTCGTCGGGTTAGCGCACAAGCAAAAACAGTTTACTTTCAACTCATAATACGAACTTCTAGCGCAATTATTAACGCTCGAGCGGGAGCGTTAATTAGCGCGCCACTTGTAATCTGGCTTAGAATAAATTAGTTATAGTAAAGTAATTTTAGAGATCAGTGCTTGCTTAGTGACAGCTTACATAGCACACAGCACAGTTTATGGCTATAAGATGGCACAAAATATGAAGAAAACACCCAGAATATGGCTTAACCTTAAACTGCTTGTATAGCAAGATCAGTTAGCAATACAAGTGGCACAGTGTTTTTTTTTTTTGGTGCCCTAAAAAGCCAAAATGGAAAACATTGACACTGATTGCTAGCACTGGATTAAAACTGGCAATAGAGAAGCAAGTGCATCAAAACTATATCTAACCTTTTTATGTCAAAACATAATCAAGTTGTGTTATAGTTTTAAAGGGACAGTAAAGTCAAAATTAAACTTTTATGATTCAAATAAGCAATTTTAAACAACTTTGCAATTTAATACTATTTTAGAATGATCTAATCTGCTTTGTTCTCTTGGTATCTTTTGTTGAATCATACTTAGGTAGGCTCAGGAGCAGCAATGCACTACTGGAAACTAGCTAGTTATAGATGGCAGCACAAATATGCCTCTTGTCATTGGCTCACTCAGTGTGTTCAGCTAGCTCCCAATAGTGCACTGCTGCTCCTTCAACAACGAGAATGAAGCAAATTTGATCATTTAAGTCATTTGAAAAGTGTATGTTCTGTCTGAATCATGAAAAAAAATGTTTCATGTCCCTTTATGAAATAAAATAAGATTAATTAAAGTACAACTTTATTGCTATTGAATCAAGAAACATACTCAAAATACAAAACTTCAAAACCATTAAACTTAAACCAAAAAGCTCTGCATAAGTAAATAACCTAATATGCTTTGAGTATTCTTGTAAGACTGTCCCTTAAAAAGATACAACTAACAGTTAAAAATAAAAACCAGGCGTATGACAATTGCTGCCTGGATATCTATAGTACTTTTTACAACTGTGAAGGTCCTGACTTCATTGTTATGGCTAAAAGAAATGAGGTACTAGGGTATTTATAAAGGTCTATGATTACGGCAGTATGCAAAGCCGAAACGCGTTAGTCCATATGACTTAATGATGGATTTTATAATGTTATCGTAATAAAGATTTTTGCTTTTTACTTTGATTCACATTGAACTACTTTCTATTTTTCTATCATGTCTAAATATTTACTTCACACTTGTGCCAAATGGAGTAACCGTCTAGTGGTAGTGCTGCCAGTTGCACTCTCTTCATAAGCTCTACTTGGAAAATAACAATCGTGCAGCAGCACAATTAACAAATATTTTACAACATCACCTCAATATTTTTGATGTCGTGTGGATACACACATTGTTACTTTTTGCATTTGATCTTGATAATTGTGCTGCTACAGGATTGTTTTTGTACTGTTATCTAGGGCTGCAGTCTCCCAGCAGAATGCGCTGTAACTTTTTATAAGAGTGCTAAACTTTATTAGAATTATGATAGTTCTACTTGGCATCAGAGTTTTAATCACACAAATTAATAATAGACTGTAAAGCTGCATTACTAATCAAAGAGAAGCTGTCATGAGCAAAGGTCACTACACTCAGCTGCTTGCTACACCAAAGGTAAAAATAATGCCCCTCCCCCTACCCTGTTTTATCATAGCAGATTCTACATCATGATGGAGAATTCATATTTACTCAAATGCTCTATTCTTCCTTTTATTTTAACTACACCAGGCCATGGCCCCTAAAATTGAATGTTTTTTGTTAAAGATAATATTATGAGTTTGAAACACTTCAAGTCTTGCATTCAGTCTAATATATTCCTTGGGGGCTGGAAAAAATAGATTTAAAAATCCATTAACCTAAAAAAGACAACTAGAACAGCCCCATTTGTTAACTGAGATAATGAAACAAGATATGTTTTAGTATTAAATGATTGTTCTTTTATAAAAAAATATTACTTTTGATTATGGCACATTTTTTATAACAGCAAAAAGCTCAATTCAAATACATAGCAAACTGGTATTGTAATCCACAGGAAAAAAGTCAAAAATATTTCTTTATGTAATGCTGTGCTCCAATACCTTCTGGATCTACAGAAAGCCAAATATTGTACTCTGAAAAATACACAAACTTCAGGAGCAAGTAATAACTCTCCAGTAAGATAGCATAACGTGTCCAGTACCAAAAGCACATACTGTCCAAAATCTAGCAAATCCAAAATCTATATATCATATAATTAAGGTGTTCCCATCAACAAGTAGAAGGTCAGCGCAACAATGAGCAGAAGGCAGAAGGGAGATGAGAAGGTCTGGTAAGGTGCCGAAGGCATGAAATTATCCTCATATCGGTAAATGCTGACAACATTTTCTGATACCGGTGGTGAATCGATGTCATGCCGTGTTATAGACCCTGAAGGAAACGAAGGAGAGTCAATTTATATAGTACAAATACAATTTATTGCTTAAACTGGGGACTAAATTACTTCCTGAGAGCTAGACCCAGTGCAATTCAACTCTTTCCCACCAACACTGGTCAGAAGGTAAATCCAAAGCAGCACACTGCAGCTATATGACTTTGAGATGTTAAATATAAAATATTTGCAGTATACTTCAAAATTTGCTTTGCTCCTTTCCATTTAATTATGTTGTAAAAAATATGGATTTTCTAATTCTCTGAGCTGGAAATACACACTCCTCTGATTTCTCAAAGGTAACCATGCTATATATTGTTTCCTAATTGGCTACTTACATAATGACCATGACTAGCCTTGTTGTCTGCACACTCAAGCCTGGATTGGTTCTTATAGATATAGCAAGTGGTGCATGAGTTTGAGTATTGAAAAACACATGCAGCAAACATGATGTTAATTTGTTTTTATTAATGATTAGACTAGTGCTTAGTCTGGCCCATTAATGCAAGGCACTTGCAGAATGGCTGCAAGGCTAGTTGTCTGATGTGGGCATGGGCTGACAGATACAGGAAGTATACACAATTTTTTTAAAAAGGTTGCAGAATGAGAAAGTTGCTATAACAGAGGCATTTTGATCTCAAATCATGCAGTATTCAGGACAGATGTCTTTTTTTACAAGGTTTCACATAAAATACATACATATAAACACATAAAGTAAAGAGGTGCCTATTTTTTTAAAACTTTAATATTTGCCTTCAATTTTATATAATTTATGGAACGTTATCAGCTGCTACAACAAAACATTTTTCAACACTACATACATTTGCAATGTGTGTCTGTGAATTACTTAATGTCATTCTAATTCCTTCTAGAGAGACATATACTTAATCCTTAGTGTGAAGATATTTTTTCTTACCTTGAATTGCTGGGCCCCATGCAAATAAGTAGTACCAGCTCAAATGTAGATCCACAATAGTCTCATCTCTTGGGACATAGACAGGACGTTTGAATCTACAAGTCACACGGTTGTTTTCAAACACACCTTCCTCATCTCTGGCAGGGTTCCTTTGAATTTCTTTTGCCCACTGGCCAACATTATAGAAATGCTGTATGCGAACCCTACCATTATCATCATGGACACAGGCCATGACATCATCTCCTCCCTAATAGAACAAACCAAAATATGCAGTTGATTATCATCAAGTTCGAATGAAATTATTTAATTCATGGGACATTACTCTGGTCCTATTTATCAAGGACAACATTTCAAATCAGACTTGTAAAATATATGCTCATAAATTAAATTATTACTAAGCAGTGAGGCTAGGGCTGCTAGTCATAATAGGGCTAAAGTAAGTAGTAAGGCTAGGGTTGCTAGAGATATAAGGGCTGAAGTAAGTAGTAAAGCTAGGGTTGCTAGAGATATTAGGGCTGAAGTAAGTAGTAAACCTAGGGTTTCTAGAGATATTAGGGCTGAAGTAAGTAGCAAGGCTAGGGTTACTAGAGATATTAGGGCTGAAGTAAGTAGTAAAGCTAGGGTTGCTATAGATATTAGGGATGAAGTAAGTAGTAAAGCTAGGGTTGCTAGAGATATTAGGGCTGAAGTAAGTAGTAAAGTTAGGGTTGCTAGATATATTAGGGCTGAAGTAAGTAGTAAAGCTAGGGTTGCTAGAGATATTAGGGCTGAAGTAAGTAGTAAAGCTAAGGTTTCTAGAGATATTAGGGCTGAAGTAAGTAGCAAGGCTAGGTTTGCTAGAGATATTAGGGCTGAAGTAAGTAGTAAAGCTAAGGTTGCTAGAGATATTAGGACTGAAGTAAGTAGTAAGGCTAGGGTTGCTAGTGATAATAGGGCTGAAGGAAGTATTAATGCTAGGGTTGCTAGAGATATTAGGGCTGAAGTAAGTAGTAAAGCTAGGGTTGCTAGAGATATTAGAGCTGAAGTAAGTAGTAAGGCTAGGGTTTGTAGAGATATTAGGGCTGAAGTAAGTAGTAAGGCTAGTGTTGCTAGTGATAATAGGGCTGAAATAAGTAGTAAGGATAGGGTTGCTAGAAATATTAGGGCTTAAGTAAATAGTAAGGCTAGGGTTACTAGTGATAATAGGGCTGAAGTAAGTAGTAAAACTAGGGTTGCTAGAGATATTAGGGCTGAAGTAAGTAGTAAGACTAGGGTTGCTAGAGATATTAGGGCTGAAGTAAGTAGTAAGGCCATGGTTGCTAGTTATAATAGGGCTAAAATAAGTAGTAAGGCCATGGTTGCTAGTGATAATAGGGCTGAAATAAGTAGTTAGGATAGGGTTGCTAGAGATTTTAGGGCTGGAGTAAGTAGTAAGGCTAGGGTTGCTAGTGATAATTGGGCTGAAGTAAGTAGTAAGGATAGGGTTGCTAGAAATATTAGGGCTAGATTAAGTAGTAAAACTAGGGTTGCTAGTGATAATTGGGCTGAAGTAAGTATTAAGGCTAGGGTTGCTAGTAAGAACAGGGCTGAAGTAAGTAGTAAGACTAGGATTGCTA
This sequence comes from Bombina bombina, assembly GCF_027579735.1. Lineage (NCBI taxonomy): Eukaryota > Metazoa > Chordata > Amphibia > Anura > Bombinatoridae > Bombina > Bombina bombina. Next base: position 635,930,198 of record NC_069503.1, read on the forward strand.
GTGATAATATGGCTGAAGTAAGTAGTAAGGCTAGGGTTGCTAGAGATATTAGGGCTGAAGTAAGTAGAAAAGTTAGGGTTGTTAGAGATATTAGGGCTAAATTAGTAGTAAGGCTAGGGTTGCTAGAGATATTAGGGCTGAAGTAAGTAGTAAAGTTAGGGTTGC